>NC_092875.1:219672135-220014635 GCF_028372415.1 Notamacropus eugenii
TTTCTTTTTCCAACTCATTTTACAGATTAAGAAACTGAGGCAGATAGTACTGTGACTTGCCGAGAGTCACACAGCTAGTAAGTGTTTGAGGTCATATTTTATCTAAGGTCCTCCTGTTTCCAGGGCTGCTCCTCTGTCAACTGTACCACCTAGCTACCCTACCAAGGTTATGCTAATTACCTAACATCTCATCATCATGCTGATTTAATTGTATTTGATAACTACTTCTTAATTCTCTTACTTGCCTTTCCCCTTTCATTGAAAAGACAGAGGGTTGCACACAAAACTCCTAAAGCCTTTCATTATACAAGACTAGGATCTGAACTTTCCAGGTAACTTTTCAATTTCCAACAGAAATTTAGTTTCCCCTGCAAGACACATCATGTCAGGTACTCCCTTACTTTCAAATCCTTTTCAGTTTCCTTGTGTGTATTTGCTTCCCCCATTAGATTATAAACTTCTTGAATATAGGGACTGAATTTTTATTTGTATATCCATCACTTAACATAGTGCCTGGAATATAGTAGGTGCTTAAAATGTTTATTTAATTGAATAATGTTTTATGATACAAATGGTGATGCTAATTTTATATTTAGAAATTATTCATCAAATTGGAAGTTTTTTCTACAGGACATGTTAAAAAAAAGAAAAGGAAGTAATACTCTGATGGGGATTTCTCTCTTAGTTGTAAATATTAGAAATGTGACTTTCAGAGACATTATTAATTTATAAATCAGCTATTAAATGTGTGAATTAAAAATCAGAAGTGAGTGAACAAGAATACTAATGAGGTATTTAGTGAGATAATTAGAATTTTGATGCAGCAGCCTTTGTGTTTTTCAATGCCTTTAAGGTGTATCCATGCAAATTTTTGACTGTGGAGCAATTCAAAATTACATAGTGGATGCAACTCTATAATTACAATTCTTTGTGAAAATTCATGACTTAGTGAACCTGAAATTCCCATTTTTAGTTGATCCCATTATAGCCAGACCCCAATTCTCTTAATTGTTATGGGAATAAATGCTTTCCTGAACACTATCCAATTTTTTCTTAATAATATGCACAATATTTAGGTGTCCTCTTGATGAATTAGATGAGTTCTATTTCAATGTCTCTTTGAAGTATGGAAGAGACTGTACATTTTTTTAAGTTATGACATGTCAGTTTTGACTAAGCTGGTTAAGTATCTAGTAGGGGACAAAAATTAAATTAGATCATTATCATTTAAGGATTAGGTTGTCTGTGTTTGAAAAAGATGCACAAAAAGTGATTAATTTTTCTGTGAGATTAATTTATGAAGATTGTCTACCCAGTCATAGAATCAATCAATGAAGTAATGAATATAAGTTAAGTGATTATTTTGTTCCAGAAAGCAGACTAGCCACTGAGGAAACAAATATAGTTTCTGCCCTCAAGGAACATATTGTTTAAAGTTGAAAATAATACAGAGTAAATGCAAAATGTATTCAAACTAAATGCAAAATAATTTGTGTAAGCATTAGGAGTTGAATGAATAAAAATATGCCTAGTATAAAAGAATGATGTTTGAGCTAATATTTGAAGGAAGCTAGGAATTATAAAAAATACAGATGAAAAAAGTGAATTCTACACATTAAGAGTAGGCTATGCAAAGATATAGAACATGGAATATCCAGTAGAAAAGCTTGCCTCAAATATAAAATATGTGAAAGGGAGTAGTGCGTAATGATTCTGGAAAGGTAGAATGAAGCCAGATTATGAAAGACTATAAATGCCAAATAGAGTTTATATTTTACCCTAGAGACAAAAGTAAGCTTCTCAGGCTTCTTGCACAGAAAAGTAGTATGTTCTACCTTGTGAGTTTTTGAGATATTTTATTAGAATAGTGTCTGAAAGTTATGAAAAGGGGTTGTGGGAGAGATTAGGGTCAGATAAATCATTCAGTAGGCTATTTCAATAGTTCTCACTAAACAAGGTTCTTGGTTGAGTCAATGAAGAAAAGAAAACATTTGTAAAATATATTGTGGAGGAATATTTGACAAAAGTTGACAGTTAAGGAAGGGGAAGAGGGAGTCAGAGCCAATATGCTGGAGTATGGAGACACTCAGCTGAGTTCTCCCAAATTCCTCACTGAACAACTCTAAAACAATGCTACAAATCAATTTCTTGAATTGCAGAACCAACAAAAGGTCAAATGAAAAAATATTTCCAGGCCAAGACTGCTGGAATTGGAAGCTCAATTCCATGTGGACAGTCTCAGGCGGGTAAAGGTGGGAACTTCTAAATCTTAGAGTTCTCATGAGGCCCCCCACAATAACAACAGGGAATCGAGGAGGAGACCGAGCTATCTCGTGTATTTCCGCCTCTTCCCGTGAGATACGTGATGGGAGGAGCATCCCCGCTCTTGAGGCTGTCCCGGATCTGGGCACACCTATTGTTACCTAACAGGCTCAGTATTGACGTGTAAACTACGCGACGGGAGAGCTTAAGTAGGGTCAGGAAAGCCTGAAAGTTCTCTTGGGCCGAGGGGCCACGTGTGAGGACACAAGGCTCCGCTCTTCCTCTCTCCTTTCTCCCCTCCCCCTCTCTCCCCACTTATACTTCTACTTCCAATCTCTTATTGTAAGATCTTTGCCTCCTTGGGAGATTCTTCACTCCCTCCTAAGGAAGAATTCCCCCTGCACTTGTAACCAGAACCCTGAATAAAAGCTTAACCCTTGTTGGACTCTAGAATGTCCTTTCTCTCATACGAGCATCCGGCTTGGCCAGCCGAAGACCTCGGAGGTGAGGTAAGAAGACTCGGGTAGCCCACAGGCCTCTAGGCCTGGCAAAGACCACTTATTAGTTTATCAGGAAAGGTCTCTCTCATCAAGGTGATGGGGGGAGCCTGGAGTGCATTGCAGATGGCAGTGCCTGGGCCGCAGAGGCAGCTGCACTGGTGGCAGCAGAAGTTTTGGAAAGTCATAGGCCAGAGATGGTAAAATGGTCAAACAACTTGTCAGAAGAGAATTCCAGGTTACCCTTTGCTGGCGCTGACTTCAGGATGTTATTATTTTGCTCATATATATTCCTGGGTTGCAGTCCTAGGGTCAAAAGGAGTGGTATAACTTAAGACTACAGAGGAACACTGGCCCTGGCCATGGTTAGAGGACATCAAAGTGTGCCAATGATTGCTCAGGGTTATAGAGACATTGATGTCAATTTGAAGACAGAGGGAAACACTAGTAATTGAGGCTGAAGGAAAGTATCTCTCTCCTTGTCACAGTCTCAGCATTTGTGGCTAAAAGGGAACAAGGTCCCTTCCTGGGTAAAGATCAGAGCACAGGCTAATGTTCAGCAAAAACAGAGTCAAGATTCCTGAACAAGATATCAGTATTTGACAAAAATTGCTGGGAAAATTGTAAAGCTATTTGAAAGAAAGTAGTTATAGATAAAGATCTTACACAAAGTATCAAAATAAGTTAAAATTGAATATATGATTTAGACATAACGGGTGATAGCATAAGCAAGTTAGGGGAGAATGGAATATTTTATCCATCTGATTTATTAATAAGGGAAGAATTTATGACTAAATGAGATACATAGCATTCAGGAATGTAAAAATGTTTAATTGTGATTGAATCAAATTAATTGTTTGTGCAAACAAAACCAATGCAGCCAAGTCTAGAAATAAAGAAGGAAATCAGGAGAAAAATACTTCAGGTTTCTCTGATAGAGGCCTAATTTTTCAAATATACAGAGAACTGAGTCAATTTTATAAAAATAAGAATCTTTGCTCAATTGATAAATAGCCAAATTATTTGCAAAATGAAATTAAAACAATAATCATATGAAAAATGCTGTGAATCATGATTGATTTAAGAAATACAAATTAAAATGACTGTGGAGTACAACCTTACATCAATCAGATTGGCTCACATGACAGAAAAGGAATATGAAAAATGTTAGAGAGGATATGAAAAAAACTGGAATACTAACTAAAACACTGTTGGTAGAGTTGTAAACTAATTCAACCATTCTTGAGTGCAATTTGGGACTGTGTTAAAAGAGCTACATATTGAGAATGAGAAACCCATGTGACATCCACATAGAAATGTCTAAGCAATAATTGATGGTGTGGGAAAGGAGCTTAGAAGAGAGATTGCAGTTGAATATGTAGAGATATGAAACGTTGGAAGAGAGATAAAGAATAAATCCAAAGAAATTAATGAGATAAATATAAGAGGATAAACAGAAGGTTGAGAAGGGAGTTTAACCTAAAACCTCCAAAACTTGTAATCTCAAACTTTAAAGGGATTTGCAAGACAAACCCATACATGAATAGGTTTCCTTTGTAGAGCATCTAAACATAGTTCATACATGAACTAAAGATTCTGTATCACATTCAGAGATTCTTCTTTATGAAACTTTCATCTTCCTCATCATCATCATCACAACTACCACCACTACAATAATTCACATTTATATAGAATTTGAAATATATCTCATTTAATCCTCACAACAACTGTGTGATATAGGTGCTATCAATACATATTAGGAAACAGACTGAGAAAAGTAAAATGTTTTTCCCAGGGCTACATAGGTAGTAAGTATTTGAAGCAGGAATTTCAGGTCTTCTAGACTCTATCCATTCTTGTCCAATATTCTGTCCAGATTATGGAGCTGTAGATTGGAAGACCTAGATTTAAGAACTCATACAATTGTTAATTAGCTATGCAGTCATAAGTGAGTCACATATCTTTAGAAAAAAATTTTCTTGTTTTAGAACCTTGATAAGAGAAAGACTTAGAAATCATGTAATCCAACTGGGTCATTTTTTCAGGTGAGGAAACTGATACTTACAGAGGTCAGTTTGCTGCCCTATGATCACAGCTAATGAACAGAACCAGTATAGAAATGAGATCACAGGACCAGAGATTAAACACTTGCAAGGATTTCAAAGGTCATCTAGTTCAATCCCATTATTTTACAGAATAAAAACTAAGTCACAGGCATGTTCATTTCTCCAGAATCAGCCAGGTAGTGGTAACAAAACCATGATTTGAACCCAAATCATCCTCTCATTTTTGTCTGTTTTTTCTGTTCTTTTTCTTTTTTATACTTTTCACCACACTGCCCATTCTTTGACAATAATGTGTGTTCTTTAGAATAAAAAGTCTTTGCTCTTCATGAAATAACACTGTGTCTTTCTACAAGGAAAAATGTGAGATTAAATGTTATTATGGTTGAGAACATAGTCTTCAGACTATTAAAAAAATCCCACACATTATGAACTACATTTTTGTATGTCATTTTTTTAAGTGGTTCAAACTTCATTACAATTATGCTGATGGGTGGTGATATATCACCATCCAAAAAGAATGTAGAGATTTAAATTAGCTTAGTTGTAGTGGCTTGACCATGTTCTCTAAAGCTAGTAAGAATTAGAAATGAGATTTTAATTCAAGTCTTCCTGACTCCAAAGTTATCACTATCCTCTATTCCACATAACTTCTAACCTAAGCAAATATGAAGAAGCAACTTTCATAAATCAAAGAATCAGTAAATCTTCAAACGTATTTTAAAATGTCTATCATGTAATATACTCTGGTAAATGTTGGGGATTCAAAGGGGCAATAAAACCAAAACAGTCCATGCCCTTATGGAATTTACAAATGGATGAAGGAAATAACAGAAAAACAGACAGACAGACAGACAGACAGACAGACAGACAGACAGACAGACAGACAGACAGACAGACAGATAGACAGATAGATAGATAGATAGATAGATAGATAGATAGATAGATAGATAGATAGATAGATAGATAGATAGACAGATAGATAAGATAGTTGATAGGCACATTAAATACAAAGTAGATTCCTTATAGAGGGAAGCACTGGTAAGTAGAAAGACCAAAAAAGATCTACTAAAAATACTGTGCTTATTATGTTTCTTCAAGAAAAACAGATTCCAAGAGTCAGAGGAACTGAGTGAACACAAGAGATTTTTAAGAGTGAGGAGTAAAGGATGGAACTGTGGTTGCGAATCTGCGTGAGTAGAAGGATAGTAATGCCTTTGACAGTAAGAAGGAAGTTTGGAGATGGATTGGTTAGTGAGAAAAATCAAAAAATATATAGAAGCTCTACTTCTATATATCTTGATTAGGGACTGTCTTTGGAATATATAGTTGAAAGTATACAATAGTTGATCTTGCAGAACCAGAGCTCAGGACTTAAAAGTAGGACTATATATATAGTTATGTTGGTCAACCAACTAGAAGTGAAAATTAAAATACGAAGTATAAAATTAGCAAGGTCATTTAGTAAAGGCATATAATAAGAAAAGAGAAGACTCAGGAGAGAACCTGGGCATAGACCAACAGCTATTGGACATGATTGATGGTCTTTTTGGCAAGCATAGGTTTTGCATTCAAACAACGTGGCCAAGTCATCTGAGTTGTGCTCTCTGAAGCACAGTTTGAATACTTGGCAGTTCAATTCCAGTAAGGGCTTTAGTGTCTGATACCTTATCCTGCCAAGTGATCTTCAGAATATTCCTAAGACAATTCAAATGGAAGCAATTCAGTTTTCTGGCATGGTGCTGGTAGACTCTCCAGGTTTCACAGGTATACAATGAGGTCAACACAACTGCTCTGAAGACCTTCAGTTTGGTAGTCAGTCTAATATCTCTTCTCTCCTTTACTTTCCTTTGGAGCCTCCCAAAAACTGAACTAGCTCTGGCAATGTGTGTGTCAACTTCATTATCAATATGTACATCCCTGGAAAGTGCGCTACTATAACCAATGGTTCCATGTATGAATGGTGTGGTGGTGGCTGATGGAGCATCTGTATTTTCTTGTTTATTGTTAGGCCAAAATTAGCACAAGCAGTAGAGAATTAATCAATTCATTGTTGCATCTCAGCTTCAGAGACTTCATTGAGTGCACAATCATCTGCAAACAGAAATCATGCACCAACACTCCTTCCACTTTGACTGTGGCTTGTAGCCTTTTCAAATTTAAGAATTTGCCATCAGTACAGTAACTGATTTTGATGCCATGTTAATCCTTATTGAAAGCATTTGACAACATGGTTGAAAACATCATGCTAAAAGCACAGGAGCAAGCACTTATATGTATACATACAGACACATATATACATACGCATGTATATATACATATACACACGTAGTACATCCATCTACATCTATATCTACATATATACACATACACATATATACATATACAGACATATATATGTATGTGTATGCATATATATATGTGTGTGTGTGTGTGTGTAATTTGGTATCATACAACTCTCCCAGCTTACAATGCAATTTTGTTCTATCAAAACCTTGTGATCTTTTTTGTTTTTGAGAAACTGCTGTCAAACTATGCCTTTTCCTTCAGTACATGTCATTGTACCTTTCAAAGATATGTCTTCTGGACAAGGACATCACAGACATATAGGCCATTATTGTGCAAGGGACTCATCTTTTACTTAAAAGGTAATAGACTAAAAAGTAAGCTTTGCTTGGCATTTGTTCTCTCAGTGAATAGGTCAGAGGAGCCAGAAGACTGGAATTTAAGGGAGAAAAAGTCATGTTGTAGGACAATGAGCATAGTGAACTGAGGTTTTGAAAAACCATGCTGAAATTAGTTAAGAGATCCCTTTTGTAGATACTCCAAGATATAACACGGCAAGGCTAGATGTTCTGTCAACCTAATTTGAAAGAAACTTAAAGCTCTCTCAGAGCTAACACCACCCCTCTCCTGTGAATGGGACCTTTAAGATTTAAAGCCAAAGATCAAACTCTTTTGCTTTGTGTAGAGGCTAGAAAAGGCTATGCTATTTCATCTATAGCTCAGCAGCTAAATCAATAAAGGCCTTGGGGTCAGAAGGTAGTACCAACGCAAATTATTCTCTTTGAAGTAATGTTTTGAAACCTATCCTTTGGTACGCTAAGGCTTTTTGATGACCAGCGTTGGTTCCTCCATTTCATCCACTGGTCTTACAAAGTTGTCAAGCAATTATTTTTAGTATAATACTTTATTGGGAAGTTACTCTTTGTAGAACATTGTGCTACATTCAGTAGGAAGGGAACAAGGTCAAAGAAAATATGGTAACTGTCCTTGAGATACCTACAAATTAATGAAGAAAAAAGGAAAAACTTTCATATAACAAAGGAAGCAAGGTTAAAGAGTTCAATAATTCACTCTATAACAAAGTACATTGAAAATCTTCATTGCGTGTAGTGAGAAGTACATTGCATAATTATATTACTGGGATTGTATAACATTTATAGAATTAACTGTCAGTGTTCATTTTTATTGCACAATGCTTTTGCAATGAGGCAATTTTTTAAAAAGTTCCTTTGCTTTGATCCAAATTCAACACATTGATGGTGACCTACCCTTTTGTGTTTTATGATAACATATCCTGGAATAGGAGCTATAGAATGCTGTGATATGCACCTGGAATTGCTTTTGCTAAAAACAAAGAATTCATTTAAAAACACATTTCAAGAACTGAAACTAAGTGCTTTTTCTTCTTTCCTTTACTTTCAGCACCTATTAAAATGAGTTTGAATGTAATATAAGCTTATTTGAGCACTATGCATTTCTGTGTAAGACTGTAGAGTGATGTACAATGTAATGAATAAACATAAAGGAACACAGATTATCAAAGGGTGAAAAATGCTAAGCTGTCATCCTTATTTCTTCAGTTTTTTATGAAACCCAATATAATAAGTTCAGGTATGAAATATTAAAAAGAAAGAGGTACTAGTTAAGCTATATGCATGTATATGTGTTTGTATATACATATATGTACATGTATACAGATACATTATTTATATATGTGTTCTTTATAAAAGTTCTTCCACAATTAATTATTATGACAACTCATCATGTTATGGAGGTGACCCTGAGTATTTGAAAGTTACCTCAGTAATAAATAAGTTCTAGAAAGCTGTATAAAATAGAAAAACTTGGAATATAGTACTGGTGGCAGACCAAGGAAACGTTCTGATAGTCAATCAATCCAAAAAATGGAGAGTATTGTTTTAAGTAAATAGGCCACTAGACGCTGAATTCTTTTGTCAAGATTATCCATAAAATAAAAGGAATGAAAAACAATTGAAATCTTCTTAGTCATCTGTGGCTACATTTTATTTCCTAAGAGACAGCAGAGAAGCCATGAAAAAAAGAAAATTAAGCATGGATAATAACAAAATTGTTATTGTTTTGCTTGTTTTTATTCTCATGATAAGTGCAATTAGACAATCTATATGCAAATACATGAATATACATATATATACATATGCACACATTTATGTATTGTTTATATGTGTGTGTGTGAATGTTCCATAAGATACCCTTGGAGAAACAAATGAACGAGTTCACAGGGCCAATTTATGTTTTCTAATAGAAACAAACAACAGCATTTTATTACATATGAATTCATCTTGTCTTGTAATACTCATAGTAAACCTAAGGGAAATGATTTCCTTGAATCTAGTGATGGCATGTTCATTTCATGTCTAACTGTGACCCCATTTGTTTGCTTTGTTTCCTCTGTTTTTTTTTTTTTGTTTGTTTTTGGCAAACTGCTAGAGTGCTTTGTCATTTCCTTTTCTAGCTTATTTTACATATCAGGAAACTGAGGCCAGGTTTAAATGACTTGCCTAGATCATTCAAATAGTAAATGTCTCAGGCTGGATTTGAAGTCAGGTTTCTGTCTCCAGGGTCAGTTCTCTATCCATTGTATCACTTCACTGCCCAATCGAGGCGTATAACCAATCATTTAGAAAAAGTACTGGGCTGATAGATAAATTCTATTTATCTATGATGACTTGAAAACATAAATGAAGTTAGCACCATCATATATAAATGACAATCTTACCATAATAGTACAAGTAGGATTTAGTGACAAAAGTGTATGTTTGAAAACTTTGTTCAGATTTGATGAAGAAAGAAAGCAAAAAGGTAGATTACTTAGAAATTTCATCACTATCCATCATGAATATATTCTTTCCTAAGAGATTTGGAGAATGAGGTATATGATAAGAATCAGAGAAAGAACAAAATTGTTGCTGACATTAGAGATGTATGCAAATCAGCTATTTGTTTGCATTCAAACTATCAAATCATTAGAGAAAAGTTTTACATCTACATAAACTTGAACAACAAAAAATAAGAAGATATTATTTAACCGTAATTAGTTCAAGTCTGCCTGATGCAGAAAAGAAGCATCAGACAAATGCCAGGATATTTAGTTTTCCCAATTTTTCTTTTAACCATTTGCTACAACTGATACAATATAGCTATCCCAATGAACAAGAAGAAAGCTCTCAGGAACTGATCTAGCCGACAAACACTTGCTACCCTTTTCTGTGCCAGACAAGGAAGCTAAGGGGAAGCTGGTTTAGAATAGAAACCTATATACTATATTATGGATAATAATGGTAGGGAATTGTGAGCAGCATTGCCTTTTAGAGAAGCTGATAGTAATGGAATGGAATAAAAAGAATATAAAAGTTTGGTGTGCAACTCAAGTGAACCATAGCATCCCAGTAATAGTCATAGATGAAAATGGAAGGAGGATGTCAAACATACATAAAATGGAATATCTATTCCTGTTTCCATAATGTTTATTTTCATCATCAACCTAAAGAACTAGCACATTTGGGCCATAACCCATCATTCTTTTCTTTTATGAAGAATTATAAGTGACATTTAGGAAGATGAAATCCAGAAAAGTGGTGTACCAGATCAAATACATGCTGAGATATGTGCAGAGAGCAGTGGCATACACCTAAAAGCACTAAGTTTGCAACAAACAAGGCATAAAATATTGAATGATATGTTATCTAAAGATTTATTATTGTCATGGATAATGTATTGCTGGATAATGTCATGGATAAGGTATTGCTCTTTGTCTAAATGGAAATGATTTAATTTAGTTTAAATCATTTTTTTGTGTATATGATGGATCTCTTTGGCAGCCTGGAAGACTATGGACCTTTTCTCACAATAGTTTTAATATCTAAAAAAAAATATGTAAGATGGAATAAAGATACCTATCATACTGAAATAAAATGCCTAACAGATAAAGTTAATTGAACCCAGGATTCTGTTTTCTCTGCATTGGAAGAAATGCCAGGAAAACCAAGACAAAAACTAATTCATACCCAAGATATATTACAAGAAATTAACAGAGCCCCTATCTGCCTTAATTCAAGTGACTAGATTGAGATACCTGTTCAATGCCTAAAAGTACTGGCAGATATTATTGCTGATCTGTCATCCATAATATTTGAAAATCCATGGAAAGTGACAGCAATGCAAAGCAATGGAGTGGAACAAATACCCTGATCTTAAAAGAAAAGTCTACAAATTTTACGTCAATGAATTTGAATCTGACTTTTGATAAATTATAAGAACATACCTTTAAATGGCAGTTGCTCAACCTATGGTAAAAGGAATGGAGATCACAAAGAGCCCACATGGCTTCTTTGAGAAAAGTTCTTGTTAACTATCCTATTGGACAGGGTTGTTAATATAGTAGGTGAGGGGAATGCTATGTTTACCTTGATTTTAGAAAAGCTTTTTTTTTAGATTTTTAAAGTAAAATATTTCATATTACTCTTGTGCAGGAGATGGAGAAAGATAGTTTAGACCATAATCCAATGTGATGAAATCAGAGCTATTTAGGTGACCAGGCTGAAAAAGTAGTTCTTAAAGGTTTGATGCTATCATGACAGAAGTATTGTAATACAGTTCCTCAGGAATCTCTGTCTGGAACTGTACTGTACAAAATTTTGGCTGGCATAGTCATCAAATTGGCTGAATGCACAAAACCAGAATATGTCCTTATATGTCAGATGACAGAGTAATATTCAAACTGAATCCAATTAAATATATTTGAATAGGGTTGCAGCCTGACACATGGATAAAGCAGTAGCCTCATAAATACAAAATGGAGAAGACATGGGTAGTGATATTTGTTCTAAAAAGTGTTTCAGGTTTTAGTCAATATCAGCTTAGTATGAGTCCACATTATGATGTGAGAACTGAAAAAATTAATGTGATCTTGATCTACATTGATAAGGGCATAGAAAAAGAGATACATTTTTGGTCTGAATTAATGGTAGCTAGAATTTTAAGTGAGCAGATTTTCAAGATGTACTTACCTTTTATCCTTTTCTATTGTTTGGTAAGCTGCTTAATATTTTGTCCCCTTTTTGAAGTTTCTGCTTTCTATATGAAGGAAGTAATAATTTCACTGTGCTTTGCCCTTATCATATTTTATCTGGAGAATAGTGTTCAGTTCTGTATAATGTGGTTAAAGAAGTACATTTATAAGTTGATAGTTTCCAGAATAAGGTGACCAGGTTTGATAATGGGTTAAATTTTTCACATGTAAATGTTAGTTGAAGAAAATGGTTAGGTTTAGCCTGAAGACAAAGAGATACAAGGTAGGTAAACATCTTTCTTCAAGTATTTGAAGGGCTGTCAGGAGGAACAGTGATTAAACTTGATTTTTTTTTGTTTGTTTTTTTGACCCTAGAGGGATGCAAAAGGAGCAATATGTGAAAGCTGCTAAAAAGAAATGTAGGCCCTCTCTCAAAAAAATAAAAGAAAGAAACAAAATAAAAAATATAATTTACTATCCTAATGATTTAAACTTTCTGAAACTGGAAAGGACTACTTAGAAAAATGATGGTTTTTCATTACTTGGATATGTGTGACAGACTTGACAATGGCTTAAAAACTTATAGTGGTGATTCTCTTTATATCTCAATTGACTAGATGGATGCTAAGCTCCCTTGTAACTCTCAGATTCTTCCATCAATATGCATCACATATTGTTAACTTTGGGGAATGTTTTCTATCTTCATCAAAGAAGCAATAGCTTAATTAATGAAATTATTGATTCACTGAAGTTTTAAAGAGATATTGTAAAGTTGCTTATCAAAAGTATTTTATCACATCAGGCATTCAATACACTTACGCTGCTTACATTTTAATGAGAAAGTTAAGACAAACTTTTGTAAAATATTGAGGAAAAACAGATATATTGTTGGTCTGAATGGCAGCTAGGATTTTAAGTACACAGATTTTCAAGATGTACTTACCTTTCATTATTTTGTATTGTTTAGTAAGCTGCTTTATATTCTGTTCCCTATTTGAATTTCCTGCCTTCTACATGAAATTCCAAGCAGAAAATTGTCAGGTTAGGAAAAAATAAACACAAAAATTATTTTTTATGATATTGATTACATTTAGCACCTTCCCTTCCCTTCCCTTCCCTTCCCTTCCCTTCCCTTCCCTTCCCTTCCCTTCCCTTCCATTCCCTTCTCTTCCCTTCCCTTCCCTTTTCTTTCCTCCTCCCTTTCTTGTTTCTTAAAAAATTGAGCCCTTTAAATTAGAAAGAGCTACCCTTGGAAATAAGGAATTCCCTCATCACTGGAGGTCTCCACTAAATATGCATGACTGACTAATAGAAAATTATAAATGGAATTCTGGTTTCAAATGCATGTTGAATAAGATAATATAGTAAATTATCAACATTATGAGTTTAGAGGGACTGAGCCTGCAATGATCTTTGAAGTTCATGTTTTGGTATTCATAAGTGAAAAGTGTTCCCCTTTAAAGAATTCCAACCATCCCAATCTGTTACAAGTTATGATGGGAAAAGTGATGGTCAGATAACTGCAACTCAGCTTACTCATTCATTTTTAAATAATTGAAACTAATCAATACATAAATATAGATAAAAATAGACAATATATTCAAGATTCCATCATCTTGGATTACCCCTCCCCAAACCCCTGCAAAGTGAGTGGGGAAGGGTAACTTCTTACATATCTTCTTTTGTGGCCAAGCTTGTTCTTTATAATTTTTGCAAAATTAATTTTTGAGTATTTTCTGGTTATTATTCTTTCGATTCACATTGTAGTAGCTGCTGTGTATATTACTTTCTTGGTTTGCTTATTCATTTTGCACCATTTCAAGGTACATGTTTCTCTATATTCATCATATTTTTGGCTTCTTATAGAGATTACTCAAAGATGACAGAGTAGAAAGATGCCCATACACTAGCTCTTCTCCCACAGACCATAAAATACCTGTGAAGAAAGACTCTCAACAAATTCTAGAGTAGCAGAAGCCACAGAACAACTGAATGGAGGAGATTTCCAGCCCAGGGTGACCTAAAAGGCCGATGGGAAAGGTCTGTCCCATTAGACAGAGTGGAGCCCAGCCCAGCCTTGGCAGAGCAATACAGTGCCTGGAGGAGGACCAGAGCAGGCCTCAGGGTCAGAATCCCCAGCAGCAGTAGTGGCAATTTACAGATCCCTCAACTCACAGGCATCAAAGGCCAGTGAGAGGGTTTTTTTCAGCTGATGGAGAAGGGAGCTGAGTCTTCCCATAGCTCCAGCCTCAAGAGGAGTCAGTAGAGGTCTGCATGGGACAGCAGTAGTTCCCACAGCAGCTCAAATTCACTGGGGCATCTGAGGAGCTGATCCTTACCTCAGCCCTTGTTGGCGGCCCTGCCCCCACCTAATGCTCCTGGAAGAATTGAGCAGATGATCTTTATCTCCCACTGAATGTTGGCCCTGCCCCCATGGAAAGCCCCTGGGGGAATCGAGCAGCTTATATGAATCTCAGCTCCCAGTGCTGGCTTGGTGGAACTGGAGACCAGGTGGTTATGGAGAAGGAACTCTATTACTCACAGATTCTGGGCAAAAAAGTTTCTGTTTGCTCCCAGACCAGTATACATGCTTGACTGTGACACCTTGGAGGAACTGAGATCTTACATATCCCCAGAGAATACCCTATTCTTGACAAAGTACCAAAAGTTAAGTAATTGGTTGGGAAAATGTCCAAAAAAGGAAAAAAAAAATAAGGCTATTGAAGGTTAGTTCTTGGTGAACAGATGTCTTCTCCCATCCTTTCAGATGAGGAAGAACAATGTTAACCATCAGGGAAAGACATAAAATTCAAGGCTTCTGTATCCCAAACATCCAAAAGAAGTGTTCAATAGTCTTAGGCCATGGAAGAGCTCAAAAAGTATTTTGAAAATCAAGTAAGAGAGGTGGAGGAAAAATTGAGAAGAGAAATGACTGTGATGCAAGAAAATCATAAAAAGAAAGACAACGACTTCCTAAAGGAGAAAATGCTGAAGAAAATAATATTTTAAAAATAGGCTAACTCAATTGGCAAAAAAGGTTCAAAAAGCCAATGAGGAGAAGAATGCTTTCAAAAGCAGAATTAGCCAAATTGAAAAGGAAGTTCAAAAGCTCACTGAAGAAAACAGTTCTTTAAAAATTAGAATGGAAGAGATGGAGGCTAATGACTTTATGTGAAACCAAGAAATCACAAAACAAAACCAAAAGAATGAAAAAATGGAAGATAATGTGAAATATCTCATTGGAAAAACAACTGACCTGGAAAATAGATCCAGGAGAGACAATTTAAAAATTATGGGACTACCTGAGGGCCATGACCAAACAAAGAACCTAGACATCATCTTTCATGAAATTATCAAGGAAAACTGCCCTGATAGTCTAGAACCAGAAGGCAAAATAAATATTGAAAGAATCCACCAATCACCTCCTGGAAGAGATCCAAAAAGAGAAACTCCTGGGAATATTGTAGCCAAATTGCAGAGTTACCAGGTCAAGGAAAAAATTTTGCAAGCAGCTAGAAAAAAAAACAATTTGAGTATTGTGGAAATACAATCAGGATACCACAAGATCTAGCAGCTTCTACATTAAGGGATTGAAGGGCGTGGAATAAGATATTCCAGAAGTCAAAGGAACTAGGATTAAAACCAAGAATCACTTACCCAGCAAAACTGAGTATAATACTTCAGGGGAAATGATGGTTTCTCAATGAAATAGAGGACTTCTAAGCATTCTTGATGGAAAGACCAGAGCTGAAAAGAAAATTTGGCTTTCAAAGACAGGAGTCAAGAGAAGCATGAAAAGGTAAACAGGAAAAAAAAATCACAAGGGACTTACTAAAGTTGAACTGTTTACATTTCTACATGGAAAGACAATATTTGTAACTCTTGAAACTTTTTCCAATGTCTGGGTAATTGGTGGGATTACACACACACACACAGACACACACACACACACACACACACACACACACACACACACATAGGGAAAGAGAGACAGAGAGCACAGGGTGAGTGCAATAGGAAGGGATCATATTTTAAAAAATGAAATTAAGGAGTGAGAGATGAATATATTAGGAGGAGAAAGGGAGAAATGGAATGGGGCAAATTATCTCTCATAAAAGAGGCAAGAAAAAGACTTTCCAATGGAGGGAAAAGGGAGGAGGTGAGAGAGAAAACATGAAGATTACTCTCATCACATTTGACTCAAGGAAGGAATAAAATGCACATACATTTTAGTATGAAAACTATCTTACAATACAGGAAAATAGGGGAGAAAGGGATAAGCAGGGTGGAGGGAATGATGGAAGGGAGAGCAATGGGAGGAGGGAGCAATTAGAAGTCAACGCACTTGGGGAGGGACAAGGTCAAAAGATAGAATAGAAGAAATGAGGGGCAGGATAGTATGGAAGGAAATATTGTCAGTCTTACACAACATGACTATTATGGAAGTCATTTGCAAAACTATACATGGTATGGCTTATATTGATTTCCTTGCCTTCCCAGTGGGGATGGGTGGGGAGGGAGGAAGGAAGTGAAGTTGGAACTCAAAGTTTTAAGAACTACTGTTGAGTATTGTTTTTGCATACAACTAGGAAATAAGAAATATAGGTAATGGGGTATAGAAATTTATCTTGCCCTACAGGACAAAAGAGAAAATGGGAATAAGGGAAGGGAGGAATGTTAGAAGGGAGGGAAGGTTTGTGATAGTGTTAATTAGAATGCTCAGCATTTTGGGGTGGGGGGAGAGGAGAGATTGGGAGAAAATTTGGAACTCAAAATTTTTTGGAAATGAATGTTGAAAACTTGAAATAAATAAACAAATTTTTAAAAAGAGAAAGAGAAAAAAGTAAGAATGCTGATCCCCAACTGATAAACGAGAAAAGGATATGAACAGGCAGTTTTCAGATGAAATAATTTAAAGTTATTATATAGTCATAAGAAAAAATGCTCTAAATCACTATTGGCTAGAGAAATACAAATTAAAACAACTCTGAGGAATCACATCATATCTATCACACTGGCTAACAAGATAAAAAAGGATAAATGTTGAAGATATGGGAAAATTGGAACGCTAATGAATTGTTAGTGGAGTTGTAAACTGATCCAATCTTTCTGGAGAGCAATTTGGAACTATGGCCAAAGGATTATAAAACTGTCCATATCCTTTTACCCAGCAATACTATTTCTAGGTCTGTTTCCCAGAGAGATCATAAAAAAAAGGGAAAGGACCCACATGTACAAAAATACTTATCACAAACCTTTATGTGGTGGCAATGATTGGGAAATTGAGGGGATATCCATCAACTGAGGAATGACTGACCAAGTTGTGGTATGTAATTATGATGGAATACTATTGTACTGTAAGAAATGATAAACAGGATGGTCTCAGAAAAACCTAGAAAAACTTATATGGGTTGATACAAAATGATATGTAATGAATACAAAGTAACAGCAGTATTGTAGGATGATTAGCTATTCTCATCAATATAATATTTCATGACAACTCTGAAGGACTTAGGATGAAAAATACTATCCATCCCCAAAGAAAGAACTGATGGTGTCTGAATATAGATTGAAGCAACTTTTTTCACTTTCTTTATTTTTCTTGAGGTTTTGTTTGTCTATGGTTTTTTTTTCACAACATGACTATTATGAATATGTTTTACATGACTACACATATGTAAACTGTATGGAATTCCTTGCCTTCTCATTGAGGGAAGGTTGAGGAGGGAAGAAAGGAGAGAATTTGAGAGAGACATTTTAAAAACAAATGTTAAAAACTGTTTTTACATGTAACTGGGGGAAAATTAAATACTAAATAGATACAATAGAAAAGAAATAAAAAGAAAAAAATGAAATTACTCATTCAATGTAGGAAGGCAGAATAGTTATTTTATAAGATCTTAATAATCTGTAATGCTCTTGCAAATCTTATGATTTCTTTAATGTGGTGAGGGTAAAGGAAAAATCTCACTGTTTCACATTCCTTACTTTTGTACACTATTTCTTTTTGATAATTCTCTCTTCCCTTCCCTTGATCTGTGACCCTCTGTTGTTTGGCTACTGCACCTTTGGAGTTTCTTTCAACTCAAATTGTTCCATCACCATAGCAAGTCCATCCCAGTCTTAAGGTAATCTAGCTTTCCATGAAAGGAAAATGAGATACTGGTTCTATTAGTGCAACTGATTTAGCTTTTTTGGCCCAGAAATCCTGTGAGTATGATCTTAGAGTCAGTGTTGTGTCCTCAAGGTAGAATAGCAGTGGACAATATTGGAGAGATACAAACCAATCGAAATCTTCAAGTATAACTTGAAGTTATCCCTTCCATATTATGGTGGCTAGGAGTATAGTGCCCCTGTGATCTGGAAAACCTGTGTACAATTTTTTGGCACTACTTTCATTACAGAGAAGTCTGAATTATTACGATATTAAAAGATAAAACATGATGATGTTATACAATAAAATATATACATACAGGTACATAATACAATATATACATACATGCATGCACATACATACATAAACATATATGTAGGCTAGAGTCACATTGAATTAAATTTAAACTTTTTATTGAGGGTTTATCAGATTTAAAGAATTATAAGCAGTGAGAAAAAAAGACAAATCAGAGTGTCTATGCAAAAGATATTTGTTCCAAATACTTTGTGGACAGGTAGGACTTCAGACATATGTGAAAATAAACAAAACGTATAGATAAGTATGGATGTGTATGGAAGTTATAAAGAGATTGCTACAGAAATTTCATATGTTGAAGAAAGGGGTGTTAAAATCACTTTTATGTGGTACAGGAAAAGGGTGACTTATGACTTCATTCTTCAATTTTAAGTGGAATTCCAATGAGGGAATATGCTAAAAACTAAGATTGTTGTCAGTACTTGAAATCTGATTAGTTTATGGTTTGGCTGGGAAATTAGTTCACTTATATATTACCGAATGTAACACCAATATAAAGAGGTAAATAATAGCTTCTATTATTCTGTAAAATATGAATTTTTAGCATGAATCATTTGACTGTTTTTTTTTTTAATATATGACATGTGGTATGAATCAATAAAAGGAAAACATAGGACTGTGCTGTATATTTAAAATACTTGACACTGAAAGGTCTACCTCTAGAGACAATGACTTTATAATGAAAGTAAAGAGCTAATGTGAATATGTGAATCATTTGGGATAAAATATTTCTGCTATAAAAATAAGGGTTAATGGTATTCATCTTCATTGCACATATTGATTAAATTTAATAATAACCTGACCCTGAGGTCAAGGTTAACTTGTACTTGTGAAGATGAATGGTTGCATATCTATTACACTAAGAAGAAGTTTAAGAGCTCTTCCTGTGCTTAAACTATATTCTTCCCTTGCTTAAACATGAGAACACAAAATCATAAAGGCTCCTCTAGCTTTCTTCTGATTTTCATAAGAAATTAGAAATTTCAAACACATAAGAAAATATGAAGTGAGATTCTGTATACTTACCATCATATTTGTTTTCTTCAATGCTAATTTAAATTCACTAGACCCAGCACATATGCCAAATGGTCCTCATTTTTCTCTTTATGGTTTGGTGTTTAATCAATAGTTTTTATGGCATATGAAAAAAAATTAAATGACATGGGGCAACTCTCCTAAGTAAAAGGTGCAAACTGCAGTGAATAAACCAGAGATGCTAAGACAGAAAGCAATGTTAATGATGTATAAGATGAAACAGAGGGTGGATAGTACAGGAATAGATCTGCCTCCTGATAAAAGATCTGTAGTTTGTAGGACTGTGGCAAGCTAAAAAAATATATGTGAAATATCAGCATGTCAGGAATCAGGAGAAATATTCAATGGTGATAACAACATAGAAACAATATTTAGTAATTGCTGACATAAATTCTCAGATAATTATTTATATGATGTCCCATTTTCTGGTTGCTTTTTCATCTATTGGAACCATTTAAAAAATTTTTTTCCAAAGACATATTTTATTATGTTACAAACTTGTCATAGTGCAGGATTTCAAAGCATCTAGAATATTTTTTAAATACAATCTTGCTAAAGTTAAAGGAGATTGATGGTTCTCATAACTTAGTTCCATACCTTGATCCATATTCAAAATCATATGTAAGTTCCTCGAGGGCAAGGTCTGTATTTCTTATTGCTTCTCTTTATATTCAAAGCTCTCATCACAGTGCCTGGGATATTATAAACAATTAACAAATTATTTTTGACTTATCTTGCATGCAGTTCTGCACAAAATTATATATAAAAAAATTCCTGGTATGAACAGCAGTAAAAAGTGGAGATAATTTTTCATTAAAAAAGTCATATTTCTTAATCATTAGGAAATATTTCAGAATATCCAACAACCAGACACATACTTTCACAGAGCTGATATAGTTACTGTGAACCAGGTCTTTACAACCCATTTATTTGTTTGAGTTTTTGTGGGATGGTATCTTTCCAGATCATAAGTATTTGTCTCATGTTTCAATCCACTGTCAATGGAGAGATGATCTAATTGACAGTGATATATTTTCCCATGTTGTTATTATTAAACTACCTTGGTAAAGGGTAAAAACATTTGAATGAATGGAATTTGTTCTTTAAGACTCTTTCATTTTCTTGATTTAATTCTTCTACCAGTACAAATTGTAAATTCTCTATGAATTGCTAGATGCTTTGTAAAAGTTGCTTTGGTAAAAAATAATAAAAAAAAGTACTCTGAAGTCATCTTGTATATGATGTTTATCTGAAATGAATCAGTTTGGTCCTCTAATGACAGATATACAGGCCATTGGGTCTAGATAGCAGAAAAACTCAGTTTTATTTAGGTTCCATGAAGAGTTATTGGAGACCCACTTAAGTGAAGTTAGTTCAATTGGACTTCTAGAGGAAATTCTCTAGCACTTTGAATTAGTCATGTATGTGTACCTATATAATTTTTTCCAATATAATTAAATAAACATATATTTATTAGGTGTCTTGTAGTTGGAAGGCTTGACATTAAGTCCCGTCTCTAACACACACTGGCTGGGAGAATCAGGACAAGTCACTTAAAATTGTGCTATAGACAGTTCTTTCCGTCTATGCACTGCAGAGAAAGTGACAACTTGCATGGATAAAGGAAGTTTCCTCATCTGAGAATTTCCCATGCCAGTGAAATCATTGATCAAATATCTTTCCTTAATCCTTACATACTTGTATTCTTTTGAGAAGACTGAAGCATATTGGCTTTTAATAAAAAGATTATAAATCATTCTTAATTTGAGGAAATACAGATTAGTCATTGGGAATAATTGTAATGTTTGAGAATTTGATAATTGAAACATTATATAGCATAATGTAGAAGACACATAATACTAAGTTAGAGTTGTGGGTCAGAATATTAACTGATTGCCTTAATGTTTCACTTATAGGATTTGGAGAAAGGAAAATTAGGAAAGAAAGTCTCAGTATTTTGGAAAAAATTATCAAATATGCACTAGAAAAAATGTTAAAGATTATGGTGAAGACAATTGAATTGTCGTTATATTACTTTTTTTCAAAATTTTGGAGATATCAAGGCATATCCCCAATTCTTATGCTACTCCTCCTTAATTCCAAAGGCAAGATAAATGGACAGAGGTATGAATCACATGTACTACTTACTGATTTTAGGAACTTGGGCTGTATAAATGATATACTAATGGCATACTAAAAAATTTGAACATTATGTTATTGAATATAAAATTTTTAATATTCATATACATATTTATAGTTTTTATGCAATTACAAATTATGTTTAATGCAAATTTATTAACCTATTTTAGGTAATTTTATATATGTTAATTATTTTGTAAACAATAATAATAATGGCATTTAAACAGTGCTTTAAGTTTTGAAAAACACATTATGTATGGTATCTCATTTAATCATCATGACAATTCTGTTAGTTAGGTACCGCTATTATTTCCACTTTACATATGAATAAATTGATTCTTAGAGAGATTAAATAAATGTTTCACATCACACAATTAATATCAGAGGCATAATCTGAATGTGAATTTTTCTGATTCCAAAGCCTACACTCTAGTCACTGCAGTACCCAGGTATTGTCTATTGCAATTAAAAATATATTCTATGTAGTCACCTCAAAATGTATCAGATATTGAACTAACAAATTAATTCAAAAGACTGTCATTATTGTAGGAAAACTGGGCATATATTGGTCTCTTGACATTTTCTAAGTGATGAGGTCACAAGACTTCATTAACTTGACTATACCATCATGCCTCAAATGCCTCTTGCCTTGGTTCCTATGAGCCCCTTCTCCCATTGGTGAGCTCGTCCTGGAGGCTTCAATTTGAGGAAAGCCTTTGGCTATCTCTCTTTCTCCAGACTGAGGCAAGATGACCATAAAGGCACCTACTTTCTTTTTATCCCCACTTTTCAGTTCCCCTTATATTCTCTGTCTTCCTCCTTTGGAATGTCATTTCCTTAATGGGGGACTTCTAAAACTTTTGCCTGTACCCCAAGTTCTTAACAGAATGTCTGGCATATTATAAGGGCTTAATAATGCTTGACTGACTGACAGCATGCTACAATTTCTGGAGGCAAATATTCTTTATCTGAGAAAAAAACATATTCAACAACCATGCAAGTCCTTAATTCTTTGATGCAATTTCACAGAATTACAGAATTATGGATTTATTAGTCACATGAACAGAGAGCACTTAGAGGTTACATAGGAAAATCTTGAAATTTTACAGCAGAAAGAAAGAAATGAGGTCCAGTAAGATTAAGTGACTTAATAAAATCAGACTAGTAATTAAAGATCAAGTCAGGATGTAATCCTGAGTCCCATGTCTCCAAATCCCACCATCTTTATAATACACTTCTTGGTTTCCCAGCCCTAAGGATATGTTGTTGTTCATTCAGTCATATCTGAACTCTTCATGACCCCATGGATTACAGCACACCAAACTCTTCTATCCTCCATTATCTCTCATAGTCTGTAGGTTCATGTCCATTCTTTCCATGATACTATCTATCTCTCACATCCTCCATCATCCTTTTCCCCTTTTTCCTTTAAACTTGCACAACATCAGGGTCTTTCCAACTTCTCATAAAATGGACAAACTATGTAAACTTCATCTTCAATATTTGACTTTCCAGTAAATAGATTGAATTACTTTATTAAAGTATTGACTGATTTGGCATCCTTGCTCTCCAGGTGACTCACAAAAGTCTTCTCCAGAATCACAGTTTGAAAGTGTAGATTCTGTAGCACTCACCTTTCCTTATATTCTAACTGCCAAAGCTATTGCTATATATTGCTCCTAGAAAAGAAAGACATAGATTTGACTATACAAACCTTTGTTGGTAAGGTTATGTCTCTGTTTTATAGGATGTTGTCCAGATTTGCCATAGCTGTCCTTTCAAGAAAAAGCATCTTCTAATTTCATGACTACAGTTAACATTTGTCATGACCTTTGAGCCCAAGAATATAAAATCTGATACTGCTTCCATTTCTTCTCCCACTGTTTGCTAAGAAGAGATGGGATCAGGTGCCAAGATCTTACTTTTTTTTAATTTGTTTTTTGATGTTAAGCTACAAGGAAGCTCATACATCCTTCTCTTTCATTCTCATCAAGAGGTTTTTTTATTTCCCCTTCACTTTTTGGCATAAGAGTACTTTATCTGCACATCAGAGATGGTTGATATTTTTCTTAACAACTTTAATTATAATTTTTGATTCATCCAGCCTGGCAATATCCCACACTGCATATAAGTTAAATAAATATGATAATAATACCCGATACTGTCATACTTCTTTTCCAGTAGTAAACCAATCAGTTCTTCCATGTTTGGTCATAACTGTTATTTCCTGACCTGCAGACAGGCTCCTCAGGGGATAAGTAAGATGATCTGGATTATTTCTTTGAGGATTTGCCAAATTTTGTGCTCTGCTCAGTCAAAAACTTTAGTGAATGAAGTAGAAGTATATATTTTTTTCTGGAACATTGTTGCTTTCTCCATAATCCAGCAAATGTTGGCAATTTGGTCTCTAGTTCACCTTTTTGAAAACCAGCCTACTCTTCTCAGTTCACAAAATGCTGAAGTCCAGGTTCAAGAATCATTTTTTAAAATTTTTGTTTTTGTAAAAGTTAAATTTAATTATTTTAAGTTTTCAACATTCATTTCCAAAAAAACTGAGTTCGAATTTTTCTCCCCATCTCTCTCCTCCCTCCACCCCAAAACGCTTTGCATTCTGATTACCCCTTCCACCATTCTGCTCTCCCTCTAACACTCCTTCTTTCCTTTATCCCCATCTGCTTTCTTGTAGGGCAAGATAAATTTCTATACCCCGTTACCTGTATTTCTTATTTACCAGCTGTACATAAAAACAATTCTCAACAACTATTCCTAAACCTTTGAGCTCCAACTTCTCTTTCTTCCTCCCTCCTCACTCATCCCCACCGAGAAGGCAAGCAATTCAATATAGGCTATATATGTGTAGTTTTGCAAGTGAATTCCATAATGGTCATGTTGTATAAGACTAACTATATTCACTTCCATCCTCTCCTATCCCCCATTTCTTCTATTGTCTCTTTTGACCTTGTCCCTCACCAAGAATGTTTACTTCTAATTGCTTACTCCTTCCATTTGTCCTCCCATCTATCATCCTCCCCCACACTGCTTATCTCCTTCTCTCCATCTTTCCTGTAGTGTAAGATAGATCTTCATACCAAATTGAGAGTGTGTGTTATTCCTGCATTGAGCAAAATGTGATGAGAGTAAGCTTCACTTTTTCCCTCTCACCTCCCCCCTTTTCCCCTCCATTGCAAAAGATTTTCTTTTGCCTCTTTTATGAGAGATAATTTGCCCTATTCCATTTCTCCCCTTCTTCTCTCAGTATATTTAACTCACCCCTCTATTTTAATTTTTTAAAATATGAACCCTTCTTATTCAACTCACCCTGTGCTCTCTGTCTCTCTGTCTCTCTGTTTCTTTCACTGTCTGTCTCTGTCTCTATGTGTATATGTGTGTGTGTGTAATCCCTTCAACAATCCAGATACTGAGAAAAGTTTCACGAGTTACAAATATTATCTTTTCATGTAGAAAGATAAACAGTTCAACTTTAGTAAGTCCCTTGTGATTTCTCTTTCTTCTTTCCCTTTTCATACTTCTCTTGATTCTTGTGCTTGAAAGTCAAATTTTATTTTCAGCTCTGGTCTTTCCATCAAGAATGCTTGGAAGTCCTCTATTTCATTGAATGACAATTTTTTCCCCTGAAGCACTATACTCAGTTTTGTTGGGTAGGTGATTCTTGGTTTTAATCCTAGTTCCTTTGACTTCAGGAATATCATATTGCATGCCCTTCGATCCCTTAATATAGAAGCTGCTAGATCTTGTGTTATCCTGATTGTATTTCCACAATACTGGAATTGTTTCTTTCTAGTTGCTTGCAAATTTTCTCCTTGACCTGGGAACTCTGAAATTTGGCTACAATATTCCTAGGAGTTTCTCATTTTGGTTCTCTTTCAGGAGATGATGAGTGGATTCTTTAATATTTATTTTATCCTCTGGTTCTAGAATATCAGGCATTTTCCTTGATAATTTCATGAAAGATAATGTCTAGGCTCTTTTTTGATAATGGCTTTCAGGTAGTCCCATAATTTTTAAGTTGTCTCTCCTGGATCTATTTTCCAGGTCAGTTTTTTTTTTCCAATGAGATATTTCACATTGTCTTCCATTTTTTCATTCTTTTGGTTTTGTCTTGTGATTTCTTGGTTTCTCATAAAGTCATTAGCCTCCATCTGTTCCATTCTAATTTTTAAAGAACTATTTTCTTCGGTGAGCTTTTGAACCTCCTTTTTCATTTGGCTAATTCTTGCTTTTAAAGCATTCTTCTCCTTATTTGCTTTTTGCACCTCTTTTGCCAGTTGACTTAGCTTATTTTTAAAAGGTGTTATGTTCTTTAGCATTTTTTTGGGTCTCCTTTAGCAAGTTGATGACTTGCTTATCATGATTTTCTTGCATCTCTCTCATTTCTCTTCCCAATTTTTCTTCCACCTCTCTTACTTGATTTTCAAAATCTTTTTTGAGCTCTTCCATGGCCTGAGACCACTGCATATTTATTTTGCATTCTTGGGATGCAGAAGCTTTGACTTTTATGTCTTCCACTAATGGTAAACATTTTTCTCCCTCATCCACAAGGATGGGAGAAAATGCCTGTTCACCAAGAAAGTAATCTATAGTTTTATTTTTTTCCCCTTTTTGGGCATTTTTCCAACCAGTTACTTGACTTCTGGGTCCTTTGCCAAGAGCAGAATCTACTCTGGAGACATGTAAGTTCTCAATTTCTCCAAGGTGGCACAATCAAGGAAGAGGGGTTTACTCCTCAGGGGCCTTCAGCTCTGCTGCACCCCAAGACCATGCTCAGGGCTGAGATTCAGATCAGCTGCTCAGTTCCCCCAGAGACCTTAGGAGGGGACAGAGCTGCCCCTCAGGAATGAGATTGGGATCAGCTGCTCAGTCCCCCCGAGGGCTTTAAGCTGAGGGCTTTAGCAATGGACACTGCCTACTGCCTGCTTGGACCACGACCATTGCAGCAGCTGCCACCAGCTGCTGCTGCTGTCATATGAGTGCCTGGGGCCAAGACTAGGGGAGGAACTTGCTCTCTTCTTGCCAAGTTGGAAACGCCCTCTCACTGACCTTTGAAGCTTCCTTTGGTGACTCTAGGTTGAGGGATCTGAGAACCGTGGCTGCTGGTAGGGATTCTGCCCCCAAGGTCTGCTCCATGCTAGTGCCAGGCAGCCTGGGCTATGCTCCACTCCCTGTCTGGTGTGACAGATCTTTCTCATTGGCCTTCCAGGTCACCTTGGACTGTAAATCTCCTCCACTCTGTTGTTCTGTGGTTTCTGCTGCTCTAGAATTTTTTAAGAGTCATTCTTTACAGGTATTTTATGGACTGTGGGGGAAGAGCTAGAGTGTGTGCATCTTTCTACTCTGCCATCTTGGCTCCACCCCTCTAGCTTGCAGAACGTTAAAGTATATCTTTACTGGTGTGTGAAAGGAGTAAAATAATTTAGTAATTTGAACATTTCTTGTTATTCGCTTCTTTAGAATTGAGAACTCCATTGATCATTCCCAATCCAGTGGCCACTGCTGTGTTTTATAAATTTGTGTCCTATTGAGTGCATCACTTTAACAGCGTGATCTTTTAGGGATCTAAATAATTCACCTGAAATCGTATCACCTCTGCTAGCCTTCTGGTTAGTAATGCTCCCTAAGGCCCACGAGACTTCATTTTCCAAGATGTCTAGCTCTAGATTAGTAACCACACCATCATGATTATTTGTGACCTTAAGATCTTTCTTGTATGCTTCTGTTGTGTATTCCTGAAATTTCTCCACAGTCACTTCTGCTTTTGTCAAATCCTTATAAATTTTTGTCCTTCATCCTGTCCATTTTTCATGAAACTTTCCTTTGGTATGTCTAATTTTTCTGAAGAGAACACTTGTCTTTCACATTCTGTTTTTTTCTTCATTTCTTTACCTTGCTTATCTGAGAAAACCTTTTTATCTTCCCTTGGCATTCTCTGGAATTCTCTCTGGACAGCCACTTTGCTCTCTTGACTTTATTTTTTCTTTGCAAGTTGTTTTTTTGTTATTGTTGTTGCTGTTGCCTCTTGTACAATACTGCAAATCTCTGTCCATAATTTTTCAGGCACTTTATCTACCAGATGTAATCTCTTAAATCTATTTACCCCCTCCACTTCATATTCATTAGGAATGATAATATCTAGATAGTCTAGTGGTTTTCCCTATTTTCTTCAATTTAAGCTAAATATTGTAACTAAAATCTCATGATCTAATCCACAGTCAACTCTAGTTATTGTTTTATTCAAATGTATAAACATTCTTCACCTAAGGCTGCAATATAAATGATCAATCTGATTTCTATATTGACCATCTGGTGATGTACATGTGTAGAGTCATCTTTTGTGTTGTTGAAAATGAGTGTTTGTTATGACCATGGAGTTATCCTGATGCAGGTCTATTAGTCTGTGCTCTGCTTTATTTTGTACTTGAAGACCAAGCTTTCTTATAATTCAAGTTGTCTTTTGATTTCTTACCTCAACATTCCAATTCCTTATGATGAATGTAATATTTTTTGCTGTTATTTCTAAAAGATGTTGTAGGTCTTCATAACTGCTCACCTTTGGCTTCTCCAATACCAGTGGTTGGATCATAGACATATTACTTTTTGTGGAATGGTTTGCCTTGAATTGCAACAGATTCATTTGCTCATTTTTGAGTATATAATACCACAATAGTGTTTTTCTCATCCTTTTATTGACTATTAGAGATACTATATTTCTTTTAAAGGATTCTTGTCCAAAGGAGTAAATGTGGTGATTTTAAGAATTAAATTGTGCCATCCTATCCATTTATGTTATGTTCCATGACACCCAAGATGTTGATCTTTAGTGTTTCCATCTCCTGTTTAGCTACATAAAGCTTACCTTGGGTCATTTCTCTCTCTCTCTCTCTCTCTCTCTCTCTCTCTCTCTCTCTCTCTCTCTCTCTCTTTCTCTCTATGTGTATATATATATATATATACATATATATATTAAATTTTCAGTTCTTAGTACTCACTTCCACAAGAATTTGAATTTAAAGACCATTTCAATTTTTTTTGGAGGTTTTGGACATAGAAACCTCGACTTTTTGCCCGCCTCTGATGGTATGCTTTCTTCTTCCTCATCCAAAAGGACGGACAAAAATATCTTTTAACCAAGAAATTAACCTTCTATAATCTTATTTGTTTCCCTTTTTGGGGGCATTTTCCCACTCAGTTACTTGATTTTTGAGTCCTTTGTCAAGAGGAGATATGCTCTAAGGATCTGTAAGTTCTCAGTTCTTTCAAGATGGCACAATTAAGGGAGAGGAGTTTACTCCTCTTCTGGCCTGTGCTGTGGTCTGGGAGCAACCACAAACACTCTTTTCTGCCCAGAAAATGCTAGTAGGATTCCCTCTCCACAGCCACCACCAACTCCACCACACCAGTGCTTCTCCTCAGGATGGCAACTCAGAACTGCGACCAGGTTCAATTCTCCCAGGGACTTTAAACTGAGGTCTCCAAAAGAGGATGTTGCTGCTTCAGTGGCTGCCATCACCCTGAGTCTGGGTCTGGGGCCAAACAGCACTCCCATGTCACTCAGGTAAAAGAGCTTTCTCATTAACTTTGAAGCTGTCTTTGGTGTTTGTGGGTTGAGGAATCTGGGAACCTCAGCTGCTACCCTTGATTCTGTGCTCTGAAGCCTGCTCTAGTGTTCTCTGTGCCATGCGACCCATACTGTGCTATGCTCAGCTCTGAGCCCAATGTAATGTACCTTTTCTATTGGCCTTCCTGGCTACCTCAGGCTGGAAATCTCTTTCACTCTGTCATTTCATGGCTTTTGCTGCACTACAATTTCTTTAACTTCATTTTTTACAGGTACTTTATGGGCTCTGGGGAGAGAGCTAGGGCAGGTCCATCCTTCTACTCCACCATCTTGGCTCTTCCACCTTCCTCCACACTGGCTCATAAATCTTACATTTTGAATACCTATGCGATATTGATCTTCATTTCTTCAGACTTTCTTTTCATCACCAAATACGTCTACAGCTGAACTTACTTTTGACAGTGGCTCAGCCATTTCATTAATATTGAATGTACTTGTAATTATCCTCTACTTTTCCCCAGTAATGTATTGGACATCTTCTAACCTAAGTGACTCATCTTCTGATGTCATCTCTTTTCATCGTTTTATTACTGTTCATGGGTTTTCTTGGCAATTATTCTGCTATGGCTTGCCATTTCCTTCTCCAGTGTATGACTTTTTGTCATATATCTCCTCTATGACTAGTCCATCTTGGATAACTCTGCACAGCATAGTTCATGGTTTTTTGACCTATTCAAGTGCCTTTTCCATGATAATTCAGCAACTTGGGGCAGGGAAGGAGTCCACAAAGATAATTTTAATGTAAGTATACTTTAGCCCTAGGACAAATGCTATGATATACTGGGATCTACTTAGAGGTACCAGGTGGATTTCTATTTACATTCTGGGCATCAAGAAATTTGATTTTTCTGGTAGACTTAGATTTTTGTAATAACACAAGAACTTCTGAAAAAAAAAAAAATCCCAATGGTGGACCTCAAGGCAAAATGCCTTCCACACTCAGAGAGAGAAATATGGGAGTCACTCACATAATGTAGCAGATCATGTTTGTGTATGTGTACCTGTTTGTGTATCATGTTCTGATTTGTTATACGGATTCTTTCATTTATCTTAGTCTGACTACATAGCATGACTATAGTGAAAATATACTCAATAGGAAAGTATATGTAGAATCTATACAGAATTGTTTGCAGTCGCGGGGAGGGAGGGAGGTAAAGGGGGGTGGGTGGGGAGGGATAAAATAGCAATTGTATGGCAGTGATTGTTAAACATTAAAAAAAAATTAAAAAAAAAAAAAAGAAATTTGATTTTTCAGAGGTAATAGTATTCCATGATTCACAGACTTGTAAAATTATTAGAATGACATTATTGTCTTTTCTTTTAGTGCTCAGACAATCTTGCAAATATTGAAACCAATTTATTAGTCATTGTATGGATATGAAAATAACCCAAAGTAGGAATATATATTATATATATACATATCATAAATATATATGTTTATATGTGTGTGTTTATACATATATACAATGAATTATTTTTCTCAAAAATAGCATAAAGAACATTAGTAATTACTGACATGTATGACTACATTTTTATCTTCATACAATCTTTTTGAGAATGAGCTATGCCTGCATATAGAGTAAATACTATGCAACATTTTAGTATTTTCAAATCATGTTACAAATAATACCTCATTTTACCTTCACAATATCATTCAGAGGTAGATGCTATGATTACATTAATTTTACAAATAAAAAAAAACCAGGCAGATAGAAGTTAAGTGACTTTTAAAAGGTCCTTAGGTAATATCTGAATATTTGAATTCAGGTCTAGCAATCTACCATTGAACCTGGTGAAAATCTGAATGAGTAAACTGGTAAGATCATCTATAGATTCTTTATGATAGTCTATATTTTAGCAAGTTATCAAAAGGTGCACATTTGTGCAACATTGTACTGCATGTAGTATCTTTGTTGACTTGGTAAATCAAACATCGCAATCATTATTTTTTCCTCCACAAATCTGTCAATTTTTAAAAAAGAAAAGAGAAGACTCCTTGCTTAATGTAAAAGAAATAACTTAGTTCAAAGGAAATTAAATGTTTCCAAAATAGATAAACAATATCTAGGGACAAGTAACAATTTAACACAATGTTGGTGCTTTTAATCATTTCTTAAATTGATACTAGTTTCATCAAACATTATTTTAGGTTTTTGCATTTTTAAATTTTTGGCAAGGGTTTGGGTGAAAGAAAAAGTATAAAGAAACAACTTTATTTGTCAAAGGAAGGAGTTCTAATCAATAATTTTAAATATTCAATTTGGGAACAAAACAGCTCAGCAGCCTTAAAAAGAGAATGATTTTTAAGTACTTAATAGAGTAAGGGCTAGGAATAAAGGAAGACTTGAACTGAAAAGAGGAAAAATTAAAGATAGTCAGGAGAAGACCTTAGGCAGAAGGACTTGAAGGGAAGATGAAAGATTCAGTGAGGAGAAAAGGTTAATAGGTCATAAAAAAAATAGCAAAGATAAGGAAAACAAGGACAAGGTCAGGAAATAAGAAGGTAAAATGAACTTGATGCTAGCTAACAAGATATTAATGAAACCAACAATGAGATAACTCTAGAAATAAAGATCTCTACAATATGCTGTGGCACATATCTGAGCACAAATATATTTTTAGGTTCATTAAGTATGAATAGAAAAAATAGAGGCAACTAATGGAAAAATCAAATTCTGATTTTTATATAAAAGAAAAAATAATAATTATTAGGTCTGTCCAAAAGAGGAAAGATTTGCCTCATACTACTTGTTTGATATAACAGAGAAAATTCTTGTTCAGATATGATTTGTAGTAGTTAGTTACTTCATGCTTTAAAATCTTGTCATTTTGTTCTTTGTAATGCAAGTAAAATATTCATCTGATAGCCTACTAATAATATTTTTCTCTATCAAGCTAATAATGCCCCTTCCCCCAGTAATGTTGTTTCACCTCATGTCATGTTCACATGGATACTGTTAATGAGGTGAGGCATAATTTATTTACACTGCCTCACACAGGGTAATAAACTTGATTGTGTATAATTAAAGTATAAATGGCTTCAAAATGGATATAAATAAATTCAAAGATGATGGAGTCATAATAAATTATTAAAGAAAGCCAAAGATACTTTAAAGTGTCTGTCCTTTACTTTTAGAGATAGATATTCTTTATGACCTTACACTCCCACTGTCAGCCCTATAGTTTAACTTGGGAAGTGATGGGCTATAGGTTCTGGGAACTCCCTTGAATTCTTCTTGATCTTTCCTCTTGATTTAGCTTAACCAGAGGCCAAAAGCTTTCCATTATCACTATGCCCAAACCTCTGTTACCCTTAACTTAACCTAGTCTTATCCAATGTTTATTATCTCCAGGTAGCCTTTAGCTATTTCCCACCCTTAATCCTATTCTCTTGGTTCCTAGTTTCCAACCTCTAGTCACCATCAGTCTACTGGCCACTCCAGTCAAGATCCTCCCTGGGCCCCACCTCCAGCCACCTCAGACTACTTGGTCACCCCTAGATCCCTCCTACAGTCTTTCTGTGTGTAAGATCCATTTGTTTCCATTAAGGTGCTCAGATTCAATCTCACCCACTTACATTAGTATTACAAATGTTCAGATTCCTTAAGAGTCTACCCAATACATTGCATTCTTTAATAAATTTTGTTTTCCTTTGGCTGGAAGAAGACTTGGGTAAAATTCACTCAGGCAGGTCCTGTGTCACTATTTCAGGGTCCCAGCACCCCTAAACCTCAATAGAAATATTTCTTATATTTTACCAATAACTTTACAGCTCCTTCGTTCAATTCAATTCATTGTAATTTTTTTCAATAACTAAAAGATATATGTACAGGTATGCCTATTAATAAATGTTTACTAAACATGTGTTGTATGCCAGATTCTGTGTTAATACTGAGGAAAAAAGAAGGAAAAAATAGTCTCTATCCTCATAAAGCTTTCAATCAACTGAAGGAGATAGCATTCAAACAAATATATACAAAGTAAGCTATATGCATGATAAATAGAAAATAGTTAACAAAAGGAAGTCATTGGAATTAAGAGGGGTTAGGGAAGACTTCTCATAGAAGATGAGATTTTAGCTGGAATTTAGAGGAAATCATGGAGGTGAGCAGTCAGAATGGAAGATGGAGAGTGTTCCAGGCATGGGGTATAGCCAGAGAAATTGAGTCAAGCTATGATGTGTCTCATTCAAAGAACATTCAGGAAACCACTGGATCAAAGAATAGATGTCAGTGAGTGTAAAGAGATGGGAAGAATAACAGGGAGACAAGGTTTTGAAGGACTTTGAGTGCCAAAACATTTAATTCAATTCAAAGCATTGTATGCCAGAGCATTTTTTTATTTGATTCTGAAAGCAATAGGGAGTCTGTACTTCATTGGAAAAATATGGAATGATTAAACCCATAATTTAGGAAAATTACTTTAGTGATTGAATGGAAAATGGTTTGGAGTGAGGAGAAACTTGAGGCAGGCAGACCAATGAGCAGGATATTTTGGTAATCCAAGTGTGAGATATCGAGGTGAAATCAACATTTTTTTGAAGGTGGTCCGAGTCTGACAAATCCAAGATGACTCTTAAATTGTGAGGATGAGAGAATGGGAGCATGACATTGTCCTTTATAGTAGAAGGGGAAATAGGAAGTTGGAGAGGTGTTGAGAAAGATAATGAATTCCATATAGATTTCAGTATCCCTACATGTCAGAAGGGAAGGTGGATATGTGAGATCAAAGCCCAGCAAAGAGTGTAGGGCAGGAAAGGTAGATTGGAGAGTCATCAAAATAGATGTGATAATTAAACCCATAGGAACTGATAAGATAACCAAGTGAATTAGTACAGAAGGAGGAGACCATCAAATCTGTCAGCTAAGAGGTCATTAGCATCTTTGAAGAGAGCAGTATTAATGGAATGAAAAGGCTGAAAGCTGGATTATAAGAGGTAAAGATGACAGAGGTCATCACCATTGGCAATGAGATATTCTGTTGCCCAGAAGTTCCCTTCCAACCATCCTTCTTAGGTCTGGAATCCTCTGGATTCCATAAATCTACCTTCAACTCAGTCATGAAGTATAGTTGTGACATCTGTAAGGATTTGTATGCCAATACAGTTTTGTCTGGTGGTACCACCATTGATCCAACTATTGCTAATAAGATGCAGAAAGAGATTATAGCTCTAGACTGCAGCACAATAAAAATCTCCATCATTGCCCCACCTGAGCACAAGTATCCTCTTTGCTTTTCAGGCTCATTTCTGGCCACTCTTCACTTTCCAACAGATAGGAATCAACAAACAGGGTTATGATGAATCTAGCCCCTTCATTGTTCACAACAAATGCTTCTGAATGGACTGTTTGTGCTTTTGTGTTTTTTTTTTTTTCCAGTCAAAGAGTGTGACTTGATAAATGGGCCCCCAATAAAAAATGAGAATGGAATGCCTTTTGGAAGGGAGGGTACTTGACCCAGTATTTAAAAACTGTAAAGGTGAAGGTGATGAGTACTCTAAATGTGTTGGAGGTAATTGTTCTCAGAGTTCTACTGTTCAATTTAAGGGCTCTGATCATACTTTTTGCAAAATAATCGTCCTAAATATTGTATAATGCATTGTTACAGAGAGTTAATTGACTCCTGGAAGGCTGTCCTGCTCTACAAAAAGGAGCTACTTAAGATATATCTAGAGCAGAGAGTGACAGATGGGGTAGTGGAGGTACTAGTACAAATTTTAACTGTAAACCTTGAAAAAAATGTATATTTAAAAAAAACAGATTATAGAGGAAAGAAAGTAGAAGTACTTATTTCAGAAATTTTTTTTTTCCTACAAGGGGTAGAAGAGATATTGGAAAATAATTAGTGAGTGTGAAAAGATCAAGTGAGGGTTTTTTCAGGATAAGGAAGACATTAGCATGTTTCTAATAAATGTATTTTTAATGAGTAAATGTTTGTAATAAAAAAGACAGTAGAAAATAAGTCAGTAGAGAGAGAGGCGTGGAAATAAGTAAAATAGTAAGGATTCTAGAAGGGGACAAGTTTTTGGAGAAAATAGGATGGAATGAAATGATTCAAAAAAGAAGAGTTTGCTTTGATAAGGAGAAAATTCATTTCATATGAGACAGGGACAAAGGAGAAAAACGTGGCAGAGGATCTCAGAATAATAGTCGATGAAAAGTGGAGAGGAGAGAGCTCAGGACAAATGGATTGATTTTTTAAATAAAATATGAGGTAAATTTCTCATTCAAGGGAGTTGGGGTGGGGGCACTCATGGGAAATTTGGGAAAAAATGGAAAATTCTGAAAGACTCATCATGGAAAGTGGGATAGTAAGTTGATAAGGGAGGCATAATAGGATAGCCTAGCAACAGTGAAGCATTAGTTGAGATTATTGTATCACCAAGGCAATATTCACTGCATTAGTGGTGAATATGACTATGCCAGGGTAGTTTTCAATCACAAAATAGAAAGGACCCTATATAGAAGGCAGAAGAAAAACCAGAAAGCCAAATCCAAGAACCAGAAATCAAAATCCATCATGGTGACCAAGTAGTTAATGAATATGATCACCGCAGGGAATAAATCTATTCCCAAGCCTCCCCCTCTCAGCCTCTCCCCTCTGACCATGGTGCACTCATTCACTTCCTTCTGGTTCTACTCTGTTCTTTCAGCAAACTTCTCCCAACACAGGTGAATTAAAGGGCCTATTTGTTGGGGTTCCCTAGACCATTTACGGGAACCCCTGACCCCAACCCAAGGCTCTTGTCCGGCAAGAGGCCTTGATCTCGTGAGTAATGAAATGGGGCGGGAGACAAAGGTGGTGAAGACTCCGTTTTATTCATCTAAATCACATGCATATATAGTCTTGACTATGTAAACCATTCCTAATTACGTTGAACCTATCACCTATCACCTTTCACATTGAACCTATCACCTATCACCTTTCCTTATATGGGTGTCTTCTCCACTGGACATCCGGAGCCAGGACAAAGAACTGCCACGTTGCAAACAAGGACTAGACCCTTCCTCCTGAATCCATCTAGTTCCACCCCTACTGACAAGTCCCTAGGTTATCTAGGCAGGCTCTCAGTGTGGCGTCCTGAAATGGATAAGGGTCAGCTCTAACTCGTCCCGTTACACCTATTAATGAATAAGAAAGATTTTCCAATTAAATTACTATTACAATTATTTAACAAATTATTAGTAGACTCAATCAGTACAGTGATTTCCCCCCTCTCCCAGCTTTGTTTAGCAGTACATTTATTGGAGTAAAAGTGACAAATGGTGGAAATGTTCTTTGGCTAGATATAATTGGTGATATGAAAAGGGGGCTAAGAATTCAAGAAAGGTAGACAGTGTTGAGTTGGTTCACTAAGGAGTCAGTATGGGAAGAAGAAGAGAGAGCAGCTAGTGTAGAAGAGATGGCCTGGGAAAGACTTTAAAGGTGAAGGAAATGATACAGTACAGATGAAGAGAAGAGTTATATGAATAAAAGCAAATATTTCATTATCAAGGTATCTCTTTGACTACATATTACAGATAATCCACATACTAATCTCTTCTTTAATGTCAGTTATCTAGTATTAGATTTTAACTTGTACCTGAGTATTAATAACTATGAAGCTTCATTTAGTACTTAGAAGTTTTCTCTTTCTCTATAAGAGATTAGTTTTCAGTGGGCATATTTTATAAGAGGTAGAAAAATTCTAATAGAAATTCATCACTCAGGATCACAATGTTTCATATATATATATATATGTATGTATGTATTTCAGTTTTCAACATTTACTTCCACAAGAATTTGAATTCAAAATTTTCTGTTCATCTCTCCCCACCCCCACCCCAGGATAAGATGTACCCCATTCACCCCTTCTTCCAGTCTGTCCTCCTTTCTATTACCTCTCCTCTTCTTCCCTCCCCCCCTCTATTTTCCTGTACGACAAAATACATTTTTATACCCAATTGTCTGTACAACTTATTTCCCAGTTGCATGCAAAAACAATTTTTAACATTCATTATTAAAGCTTTGAGTTTCACATTCTCTCTCTTCTTCCGTCCCCACCCACCCTTGAGAAAGCAAGCAATTTAACATAGGTCATACATGTGTAGCCATGCAAAACACTTTCTCAGGACCACAATTAAGTGATGACTCTGTCTCCTGATTCCTGGAGGTTTCTGTTTATCTCCTAGCTCAGAGGGACCCACTATTTTGATTAAAAAAAAAATTACAATGACTACATCAGTCAGTATATACAACAGTCTGTTTTTGTTGTCTCTGATGTGATAGGCAAAATAAATCCTTCAAGTAGAGGAATGAGATGAAAAATGATATTTCCATGTGTATTGGTCCGCTGCTCTCCAAAATGCCAGTCAAGTCACCCATCTAGATAGTCAGTGCTTTTTCCATTTACTCCACACTAGATTAAATCACTGTGTTAACAAAATCATTAAAAGGCGAAAGTCATACCTCAACTATGAGGCCAAAGCATCAATCAGCTTTTTTTTTGCATGAAAACCACAATTGTTTATCTACCACACTTTAGACAGTAACCCTAATTATGATTGCTTGGCAACGATTCTACCTGTTACTCATTTTGGAATATTTGGCTGAGCATGAGTAAATCATGAACCTATCAGGAAAGAAACAAAGAAGAACTATGTACCATAGCCACAGTCTTTCCCATAGCTTTCCCTGTCTCATTTCCAGGGTAACTACTGTTTTTTTAAAATCTGAACATTGTTAAACCACAACAGGGCCTCAATCACTGGTCAGAGGTTTTTGGTGTCCTTGAATAATATGCCCAAAGTTCTATTTGATTCTGTTGCTCTAGCTAAGTGACATCTCAAACAACAACCTATTTTCTGCCAGCTGGGCTAAGATTCCACAATTTGTAGAACTTAAGGCCAGAACCATAGATATCACGTCAATATATCCTAACTATAAGGCCATGGACACACCTAGTCCCTGCCACAGTCAACAGGGTAAAACCTTGAGGCCCATAGAAAAGGCCAGGTCTACAGCTCTCTAGAATAGGGTCATGATTGCAACATGACCCTGATCACCAGTTCAGAGCCCCAGTGTTGAGAATAGCAGATGTGGATCATTGGGTCAAGTGGCAAATCTGGAAAACAAGTTCTTACCTCCACCCTCAGTCAATAGCTTTGCTATTAAGGTGCCCTGATCACTAGTACAGTTGCCAGGCTGCACTTTCATCCTATCCCAAATAGAGTACCAGGGACAAAATTGTAAATTCACCTTGCCTCAAACATTGAGTGACAGCCACAGCTGTGCTAGTTTGAAAGACCAAGCTGGAACAGCAGTTCCACTATCACTAATTTTCAAACTCTTGGCCAAAAGAATAAATTTATCCTTCACTAATCTTGAGACACTGAGTCAAAACTTACTCTGAAAACTTCATATGCCCTGACCACATGGCAGGTACTGCTAAGGAACTGTTGATAATGTATGGCACACTTCAGAAATATCACAATTTGGTTTAGCCAAATGAAATTTGCACCTACCTACCCCTGATTTAGAGGACAAATATCCTCTTAAACAATAATCAAAACCCAAAACTTAAAAAAGAAAGAAAAATATTAAACTAAGCAAAAAGTCATATTTAAATTATCTCCCCAAGACTGCAAAGGCAACTGTAATTGCCTTTATCTGGACATTGCCTCCTGTAGTCTCAGTATCACCTTCCTGTCTGTGGATAAAGATGAGGAGGATGCCTCCATAAACCTCAACACCATCAATACCTGCCCCTTGCACAAGTTATGGTTCCTAACCTTTTCTTATGGCTAAGTCCTACAGACCTCTGCCATCAGGACCTGGCACAGAAAGAGGGAAGATGTTTAGACTGTTCAAGAGGAATATAAGTGGTCCATGGTTAAGAGTCAAGCTGTTCAAAGCAAATCTACTCCAAGTGGAAAGTCAGGAGCTTCAGTCAGGGAGTTACTATTTGTCTCTAAACATGCCTACTAAATCAAGGCCTTCCACCTGGATATTCCCCAATACTCCAGTCCATTCTTCAAATTTCAGAAAGAGAATGAAATGCTGGAACTTTGTGCCGACCTCTACCATCACTCCTAACTTGTGTGCTCTTGCTGCTCTGTGGTGAATCTAATGACCCCTCCTCATCCTACTTTTCCCAATAAACAACTATTTAACAAGGAAAAAAATAAACTACTTCCCAAACACCAACCAGCAGTTGTATTAGTTCCAATATAAGAACAAAACATTTTGACTGTGCAAAACCCACAAAGCAGATGATTCAAGAGACTCTAAAATCCAGGTATTTTGACTATTAGGCTAAAGAAAAAATGTAGGTCCCCATTTCTAAATCTAATGTCACAAAGGGAGGTTCAGATGACTTAGAAATACTAGGCCATAACTCCAGTAGATCTGGACCAATGAGACTGAGCTGCATGGTATTCTGAACTTTAAGATTTTACTAACTCCCACAATGATAGTAGCATTTCCATTGGATTTACATATCCTGGACATGCCATTGTGGGACTGGTTTAATAGACATCATCACCATCCACAAACATCTGGGGGCCAAACACATGTTCCCTCAACTACCTGGCTTAGGCAAATGGACAACCCTATCATCTAGGCCTGATCACTACTTACAGGCCTCATTCATAGCTCCATTATAACCATATAACTTAAACAATGCCATGAGTCCCAGATCTTTAAGACAAGTCTCCCAAAATCCTGGATCACTAGGCAACAGTGTCACTAGACCACCAACCTGTGACACCTTTACCTAAGGTCATACCTCCACTCAATCATATTTACGCAGGAGAGCCTGCGTCAGTCCTGAACAACCCACAAACAACATAACCATCTAAATGGATTAACCTGTCCTATCACAAGGCATTGTTCAGACCAAAGACTACCATATCACCTCAACCGAGACATGTCTAGTAGGCCATGCACTTACCCAGTCATGAACAGTAGGCCAAGGCTATGCCTCATGTCAATGACCAGGCTACAACAGCACTTATTTGTTCATTCACTTAACATGCCTCTAAGTTTCTGCTATGTATCAGGCATTTGGAGATACAAGATAAAAATAGATGTTCCCTATCTTCAAGGAGTTTATATTCACTTGATGAAGGAAGAAAAGGGAATAACTTGTAAAGATATAAATAAACTTAAAATATGCACAAAATTAAAAAAAAACATTTCAACACTCATTTTTTTTTATTTTTGAACATTTTCCTCTCAAAGCAATCATAGATGTTTATACTTCCACTAAAATGCTATTCTAATTCCTCACTCTAACTTGGAGATGGCACTGGGTTATTGAAAGCTATGTTAGTGCAGCACCAATTCTTGCATAATTTCCTCAAAAGAAACAAAAAAATCCAGAATAAGATGATGCCCAAACCCTTAATCAGCAAACATTTAGTAAATATCAATTTTATTTTCAGTGCTGAGCTAGAACTTAGCCATAAAAATAAAATAAAAAATAAAATAATAAAATAAAATAAAAAGTAAAAAATAAAAATAAAATAAAATAGTCTCCCCCACAGCCTTCTTATATTCTATTAGAGCAAAACAGACAAAACATGTATTGCATGTATACATGAAGTATATGCAGTTTATAGTATCTTCAAAAAAAGTAAATAAAGAGTACTTTCAAGGGGGAAGGAGGGACTGTAAGTTGGGAGGAGGAGTCATGAAAGACATCATATAGGCTGGCACACTTTTAAGGAAGCTCAGGATTCTCAAGGTGGAGACAAGAAAGGAGTACAATCCAGGTATGAAGAAGAGCATTGTAAAGTGGCATTAACATGTGAGATGAAATACTCTGTGTGAGAAAATGCAAGCAGTAGAGTTTAGCTAAATCATAGACTGTAGCTAGGGGAGCAATGTAATAAGTGTGGAAGGTTTTAAAAGTCAAAGAGAGGAGACTGTATTTGACCCTTGAATGAAGAGTGAGCTATTGTACTTTATTGAGCTACAGAATGTTATTTTCTAAGAGCCTATCTAATAAGGAAGCTCATTACAAGCAGATTATATCAAAGCTTTACTTTTAAAGGAATACATATGTATGTACATATGCACATATGTGTGTATGTATTCACACATGCATGCATATCTATGTATATGTATATCTTTCTTAAAGTTTCATTTTTATTATAGTTTAAATCAATGGAGAGAGAATTCAGATGGACAAGATCACTGATATTTAAAACACTGAACCACTGTTTTACTTCCCTACCTACATAAACTTCTTATATTTTTCTACCCTCTAAAATATAATTTTGCAGATTATGATTTTGAATCAGTCAAGTAGACATTATAGATATTCATTTCTTTATTATTCTTAGATACAGCTATTTACTGTCATGACCTGCCTCAGGGCATTACAGAATTGTAGCAAGTGTATATGATCAAGTGTATTGTAAATGGCTTCATATGGAAAAGCCTCTGGGTAACTTATTATGGTTTTAGTGTAGAGACTGAATTTTGTTAAATCAATATCTCAGGGCTGATGAGTCTTATAGAACCCAACTGGGTCCTCAAAAATAAGAGGGAAGCATGAAAATTTTAAAGTTTGGTGCCATTTAAAGCAATTCATTGGAGTGCTTATTAGAGTTCAATGATTCCTATTTCAATTACAGATTTTATGCAAAGTGCAAAAAGCAGTCCTTTAAGAGCCATCCTGTACCTTTTAAGACCTGAATCTAGTGTCCCTGGAGTTTTTAGGGAACTGTATACTCCATGGTAGTATCTTGATGTGAAATCAGCAAAATATTAACACTGCAAATTGATGCTGAATAAATGTCTGCTGGGAAAAAAAAAATCTTCCTCTGGTTTGTGGCTGTTCTTTACACTAATAAAGATACTGTATAATCTAAAAAAAGGAATTAAAATGGGGTCTTTTCCTGATCTGACTCTGCTAGCTTTTATTTTCTCCTTGGGCTTGTTTTTGATTCTCAGCTTCTTAAGTGATAGGGAAGAAAGAACCTTGGATTTATTTTCAGAAAACCTGGGTACGTATTGTCGTTCTTTCCTTAATGAATGACTTTAAGGATAGAATACACTTTTTTTCCTAACAGAATAATCGGTTTGTTCTAATATTTCAATATTATTATTATTTAAAATAGCAATACTCTAACACTTTACATAAAAATAATTTCAGAGAAAGAACTGATGAATAGAAGTTTGTATAGAATAATGTTGCATGTATATAGTTATTTATGTGTAATAGTAGCCATCTTAGTGGTGGGAGGAGGGAAGAAAAAAGGAAAAAATGAATTTACATGAAAACTGTGTTATATATTTAAAAGGAATAGCAAGTTGTAAATCATAGATTTGAAGTATCATGTGCAAGCATTTTAAAATAAATTATATTATGGAAATGTTCATTTTATTCCACAAATAAAAAATAAATAAATGTGAAAAAATACGCATGCCTGTATGTACATATTTGTGGATTTACAGGCATATACACATGTGTATATGTGCATATATAAATATCTCTCTATATACAGAAATATAAATATAGATAAAGATATATAAATGTATATCTTTTTACTTATGGACCAATTCTCTAGAACATTCATCCATTATAGTATGGATAACAGATACTTTTCATCCATTTGCTTATTTCTATGTGAATAATTAGAACAAAAACATTTGAATGATTTTAAATCTCATTTAGAAAGATTGAAAGAATATTATGACTTGAAATTTAATATAAAAAGAAAAACAATTAGAGGACCTCACCACCTATAGGGAAAGCTTCTTCCATTGCAACTCTGTTTTGGCATACTCAGTAATGAGGTGATCATACGTATCTTCTATGATGCCCTTTTTGGTATTATTAAGCAGAGGATCACTTACCAAATTTATCTCTGGTGTTAGATCTCACAAAGATTATTTTAAGATATGTGCATGGGAGTTATGTTATTGGAAAACAGTTTCTGAAGCTGCATTTTGCTCTAATGAATAAAACTGATTTATAAACAGAGATTTTTTAAAAATGTCATTTGCATTTCCAATTATAACATCATCAGTCATTTTGGAGACTGCACTTTCTTTTATTTAACAAAATTTAATTTAATTTCTATTTTTTCCTTTCATTTAGTGCTTTATTTTGCCCCAGTAACATTTTTGACATTCATTTTCAAAATTTTAATTTCCAAATTCTCTTCATTCCTCTCTCTCCATTGCCCCTCATTGGGAAGGGAAGCAATGTGACATAGGTCATACATGTGTAGTCACACAAAACGTTTCCACAAAAAAAATAAAATTAAAAAAAGAATGCTTTAATCTGTATTCAGACACCATCAGTTCCTTCGCTGGGACTGGACAGCATTTTTCATCACAAGTCCTTCAGAGTTTTTCTGGATCACTACAGTGCTGAGAATAACTAAGTCATTCACAACACATTATCTCACAATATTGCTGTTACTCTTTACACAGTACATTTTATTTTGCATCAGCTCATGTAAGTGTTTCCAGGTTGTTCTTAGAACATCCTGCTTATCACTTTGTATAGTACATTAATATTCCATCATTATCACATACCTCAATTTGTTCAGTCATACCTGAATTGATGGGCATTCCCTCAATTTCCAAAGGTTGCCACCAGAAAAAAATATTGCTTTGTTTTGTACATATAGATCCTTTTTTTTGTTTTTAATCGTTTTTTTTTTTTTTTTTTTTGACATATGGTTCTAGTAATGCCATTGCTAGGTCAAAAGGTATGCATGGTTGATAGTTCTTTGGGCATAGTTCCTAATTGCTCTAAAGAATGCTTGAATCAGTTCACAACTCCACCAACAGTGCATTAATGTTCCACTTTTCCCACATCTCCTCCAGTATTTACCATTTTCCTTTTCTGTCCTGTTAGCCAATCTAATAGGTATGAGGCAATACCTCAGAACTGTTTTAATTTGTATTTCTTCTGTCAATAGTGAGCTGCTGGGCTTCTTAAACTGTTTCAACTCAAGACTTCTTCTCAATGTGGTCACCACCCACAGTTTAAGCTGAGTTAGGGCATATTTTTTTATGGCTATAGATAGCTTTGAATACTTCATCTGAAAACTCTTCATATTTTGTGATCATTTATCAGTTGGAGAATAGTTCTTATTTTTATAAATTTGCCACAGTTCTCTACAAGTTTGAGAAATGAGGTCTTCACCAGAGAAACATGCTTTTTTTTCACAGTTATGATTGCTAAATATATTTGCATCCATTCTATCCTCCTTTATTCTATCCTCTCTTTCCTTTTACCTGTCTCTCCTCAAAAGTGTTTTGCTGTTGGTTGCCTCATCCCCCAACCTGCCCTCCCTTCAATCATGCACCCCTTCTCTTATTTCTTTTTCTTCCTCTTTCTTATAAGTTAAGACAGATTTCCATTCCCAATTGAGTGTGTATGTTATTCTCTCTTTGCGCCAATTCTGATGAGAGTAAGGTTCATTCACTACCCCTCATATTCCCCCTCTTGCTCTCCACTGTAAAAGATTTTTCTTTCCTCTTTTATGTGAGATAATTTACCCCATTCTACTTCTCCCTTTCCCTTTCTCCCAGCATAAACCTCCCTCACCCCTTGATTTTACTCTTTTAGATATCATCCATTCATGTTCAACTCACAGTCTTGCTGTGTGTGTATACACACACATATACATATACATACACACACGCACACACACACACACACACACACACACACATATATATATATATATATATATATATATATATATATATATAAATACACACACATACACACACACACACATTCCTTCTAACTGCCCTAATAATGAGAAAGTTCTTACTAATTACAGGAATCATAGTATTGTGTAGGCATGTAAAGAGTTTAACCTTATTAAGTCCCTTATGATTTTCCTTTCTTGTTTACCTTTTTTATGCTTGTCTTGAGTCTTGTATTTGAAAGTCAAGCTGTCTATTCAGCTTTTGTCTTTTATCAAGAATCCTTCATAACCGTCTATCTCTTTGAATGTCCATTTTTCCCCCTGAAGGATTGTATTCAGTTGTGCAACAGAGTTCCGCCTCAGTGCTAGAAAAGAAACCTTTGTAATCTCCTTCTGACCAGTTGTTTGACACCCTTACCATCTATGGGCTGAGCACCAGGAAGCAGTTGCTACAGCTATTGATCCAGTGATTTCCAAGGCCTCTTCTTTGTTTGCTGGTACTGGGGATGTGCTGATGCATGCTGCTCTGGAGTGTGCTCTGCTTTTAGCCAGATGTGATATTTCATTTGCTCTGGAGGTCATAGATTGGACAACAGGTCCTTGCCCACCTAGCACAGAGTGAATGCAAATACTAAATAGCAACTTTTTCTCTTTTATCCATGCACCCTGAGGTTCTTCCCTTCCCAGTTTGATTTATTTTGTTATTTTTTTCTTTATGAAAAAGGGTCATCTCATGAGTAACTAGTTAAAGAGGCTTATTCATTGAATGGGTGAATTTCACTCAAAGTGAGAATCTGATAAACCTTAGCCTAAAATGGGCAGGGTCATATACTGCATCCTGTGCCATCTCCAGTCATCCTGAAGACTATCAGGCCACTGGACCCAGAGAGTTCTGTAGGAGAAAGTGAGGTTGGTGATCTTGCATAGCCCTCCCTCACTCAAATCAAAGTCAAGTACAAGTTGTTATCATTTTGATGCCATAGTCTTCTTTGAGAATGAAGGTCAAACACAAGAGGTGATACAACTTTCCTGCTGACCTTCTAATTGACTTTGGCGTCTGTGGGATGTGAAGTCTGGAAACTCCCACTACTGCCATAGATTCAGTCACCCAAAATCCTCTTCCTGGTTTGCTGGGGCTGAGTCTGTTCTAGTATGGCCTGTGCTGGACTATGCTCTTTTCTCACCCTGGTGCTACAGACTTTTTCTGCCAATCTTTTGGGTTGTCTTAGGTTGGAAAATTACTTCATTTAATTTTTGTGGATTCTGTTGCTCTAGAATTTGTTTAGAGTCATTATTTAAAGTTATTCAGAGTAGTTTGGAAGAGAACATGAGCAATTCCCTGCCTTTACTCCACTATCTTGGCTCCAGAGACTGCAATTTCATTTGGAGTGTGATTTCAGAAACCAAATTGTGAATGCTTAGGAAGAAAGTGAGAAGGAAGAAAGGACAGAGATTGATTTGAGATAATCTTATCAAAGAGTTTAGCTAAAAAGTAGAAGAAATATATGGAATAATAGCTAGCTATAATTCAAGTATCAAGTAAAAGTTTTTTTTGTGATAAAGAAGACGTTTTCAAGAAGTGGGGAAATTACCAATATACAAGAGATTCTTTTGAAAATTCAAATCTCCTGTAATAACACCCAAGTTCCTCATTAAATAAAAGATCAATTTGAAAATATCAACATTCCACCAATATTTTTTGAATACAAATTTTTCCAAATTACTTTTTATGAAAGATCACTAACATATTGATCTGCTAGTAAGCAGTTGAAAAATAGTAAAGGTAAAAACAATTTTAAATGGAAAAGTTAGAGGATTTACTTTTTGTAAATTCCCAGTTTAGAATGATCACTTTAAGTGAAGTCACTGAAGATGAAGTTGAGAAACTGAGAGGAATCTAGACTTCTGATGAGAGGTGACTAATTCATTTTTAGTGAGATTCTTACTGAAATCTGATAAAATATAAAAATATGAGGTAAAAAAGGGATTTTTTTAGTAACTGAAAATGTTGCCAAATGATGGTAAATGGTGACACTCTGAAATTTTAGCTTGATCACTGTACTGACTGGAATCCACAAATATACCAGAGTCTCTTTCTTGTTTCATAAGCAGAGACATATTTAGAAAAATAAAGATAGGTTTGCTCCAGGCCATATATATGTATCTCTATATATCTATATCTATCTATCTATCTATCTATCTATCTATCTATCTATCTATCTATCTATCTATCTACACATTGAGATGAGAATGTTGCATATATGCTTAATCTGGAGACATTTTATCAGGCACTTTGGCATATAGACAGAGAAATGCCCTGGAAAACTTAATCCTCCATCTCCTATGAACTTACTATATTAATACATAACAAATGCTTTTTTCCTTCTTTCATTCCAACTGGGTAGTATATATTTCCCTATCCCACAAAATCATAGTTTAGAGACTTTTCAAAGTATTTCAGATTACTTAAAGTACTGTTTGCCTGAACTTTATGTTTCAAAACTGTTCCCTTACCTGTTCCTAGGTTGTTGCTGCCAGAGTCCTATTATAATGTCATCCCTATCTTTGGTCTTGCCTTTTTCCCCACAAAAATCTGTGGAATCACAGAGTTTATTCTCATGGGATGGGAGGGGTTATTTTCTCCTCTCCTTGTAAACTGAACCACTTACTTTTCTCCTCCCTCATCAGAAACTGAGCCACTTCCTCCACAGCTGTTATTGTTCCAGGTGAAAGAATTCCTAGCAATGCATGTTTACTGATTGATAGTTTTGATTTTGCAATAGATAGAATGGGAGCAGCTAGTGACACTGGAGGTGGTTCTGAAGCAAGTGCTATTATTGGTTGAAAGCCAGGGTTCACTTAGAATTTGCAAGAAGAACTCATGGGAAAGATAGAGGGTGTGAAGAAATTTGCTAATTATGGATGAAAGGGCTAACTATTAGAAGGGTGTATGGATAGAGTAGGTCTAAGGAGAGGTAGAGCTGAGATAACAGAGAGAAAACAGCAATGCTTTTGCACCTAGGGCAATACTTGTGAATTTTAGAAATGAATCAAGATTCCTAAATAGAAAAGAAGAAGTTCATGCCCATGTAACAGCTTGAAGGCAAAGAAAAATGTGTTTGTGTACGTGTGTTTCTGTGTGGATGCAAACATGCTTTGATCCTGCTCTATAAAATTGGATTGAAAAATAGTGAACTTGAAATAATTCAGATAAGATTTTTTCTTCTTACGAGGGCTATTATGATTTATCAATAAAATATCAGCTTTACTTTCTTCATGTAAATGCCTGGTAGTAGCCAAAAGGGGTGGGAAACCTCTGGCCTTGAGGCCACACATGGGCCTCTAGCTCCTTAAATATGGGCCCTTTGACTGAATCCAAACTTCATATAACAAATCCCCTTAATAAAAGCATTTGTTCTGGAAAATTCAGACTGAGTTAAAAGTCTGCACCCAAGGACCTATAAGCCCACTTGTGGCCTTGAAACCACAGGTTCCCCCATGTGGCTTAATATATTGAATTTCTTGCTTTGCTGAGCAATACTCATTAAGAAATTTTTTTTAAATAAACTGTATTTACGTAGATGTATTAAGATTATATAGTTTAGTCATTTTTAGAAGACTACTTTTCTTTACCAAGAAATGGCTTTTGATTTTAACACTGTAAGAAATTCATTAAATTATACCATTGGAGGAAAAGGAAATTAACAGTCTTACACCATACTCTACTCCCTCCCCCTTTTTTTACATATGAAGAAATTGAGATAGAGAGGCTGAAAGACTTGTTAACAATAACCTAGAAAATGTGTCAGAGCTGCAATTGAAACATCTCAGAAGTCATGGTTTAGTAGTTTTCTTCAGACTGACATGTTTGTTTCTATTTTTCTTTTCCTAAAATTTATTTTCTTTTTAATTTATGGACTAAAGCATTTTTATAACATTTCCATTCATCAATACTTTCTCTGGATTCAGGTAGTGTCTTTGTTCATATATCCGTTATAGTTAATATGAGTATTTATAATAGTCAAAATGACTTCTTCACTCAAAGTTGTTCTTAAAATAACATTGCTTTAACTGTATACAATGTTCTTTTGGTTCTGCTCACTTTTCATTGTTTCATTTAAGTCTTTCCATGGTATTTCTCAGATCACTGAGCTCATCATTTTGTATAGCATAATAGTATTGTGTCACCACCACATACCACAACTTTTTCAACTATCTCCCAATCAGTGGGCATTCTTGCAATTTTCATCACTTTTCCACTACAATGCCAGCTTCTATAAATATTTTAGAACACACAGATTCTTTTCTTCTCTAACCATCTTTGGAAATTCACCTAGTAGTAGTATTGCTGGGTCAAAGGGTAGAGGTAGTTTAATAACTCTTTGGGCAGAATTCCCAATTGCTCTCCAAAATGGTTGGATCATTTTCAAAATTTTACAGTTTCATCAACAATTCTAATTTTTCTACATTCTCTCCAACATTTGCCCTTTTCCCCTTCAATTATTTTAGCCAGTCTGGGAGGTGTAAAATGATATCTCTAGGTTATTGTCATTTTCATTTCTCTAATCAATAATGATTTAGAACATTTTTATATGACTATCAACTGTTTCAATTTATTCATGGGAAAACTGCCTATTCACAGCCTTTGACCATTTACCAGTTTGAAAAGGACTTATATTCTTTTCAATTTCACAAAGTTCTTTATATATGTGAGAAATGAGACACTTATCTGGAAAGCTGTCTATCAAAATCCTGCCCTCCAATTTTCTTCTTCCCTTCTAATCTTGGTTACATTTGTTTTATTTATACAAAATTTATTTATGCAAAATTCATTTAAATTTAAATTCATTTTATCCATATTATCCCTTGTAACAATTTTACATGTTACTCTGCTCTCTATCTCTTGTTTATTCATAAATTTTTCACTTATCCATAAGTCTGATGAGTAGCATGCTTCATGTTCTAATTTTCTTGTAATCTCTTCCTTTATATCCAGGTTGTGTATCCATTTTGACCATATCTTGCTAAATGGCTTAAGATATTGACCTATGCCCAGTGTTTGCCATAACACTTTCTAGTTTTCCCAGTAATTTTTACCAAATAATGAATTCTTATCCCAAAATCTTGTCTTTACACTTGTCAAATACAAAGTTATTGCTGCTGTAAATTGTGTGCTTACTGTGTTTCATTGATCTGCCTTTTTATTTCTTAACCAGTACCATATAGTTTTGATAATTATTGCCTTGTAATGTAGTTTAAGATTTATTACTGCTAAAATCCTCCTTCCTTTGCATTTTTTCATTATTCCTTTGATTCTCAAGACTTTTTTGTTTTTTTAATCATTTTTTTCTAATTCAGTACAGTAATTTTTTGTGTAATTTAATTAGTTTGGCTGAAATTGTCCCTATCATTATATTGTTCTTGCTTTCTTAATAATTAATATTTCTTAATTGATTTAAATCTGATTTTATTATTTTTAATAATTTTGCTTATATAGTTCCTGGGTTTGTATCAGCAGGTATACTCTCTGGTATTTTATACTATCTAGAATTATTTTAAATGCATTATCTTTTACTACATCTTATAAAGTTTTATTTTTGATATGCAAGAATATTGATGATTTATGTGGATTTGCTTTACATTCTGCAACTTTGCTAATATTATTAATTGTTTTAATTAACTTTTTAGTGGAGTCTTTGGAATTTACTAAGTGTAGCCCTACATCATCTACAAAAAGAAATAGTTGTATTACCTCATCGCATATTCTGATTCCTTCTATTTATTTTTTTCTCTTATTGCAATTGTTAGTATTTCTAATATAATATTGAATAATATTGATTTATGCCCTCCAAAATACTTTATTAAACATTGGAATTACTGGATCTTTAAACGTTTGACAGAATTCACTTTCAAATCCATTTGGTTCTCTTGCTTTTTTTTTTTTTGGAAGCTCATTTATGGCCAAATCAATGGCTGTTTCTAAATTTGGACTGTTAAGATAGTTTATTTCTTTACCTGCTAGCCTAGGCCATTTATATTTCTGTAAATATTCCATTTATCTTAAAGTATTAAATTTATTGGCATTTAATTGGGCAAAATAATTTTAATTGCTTTAATTTCATCTTCATAAGTGATATATTCACTCTTCATTTTTATTACTCTTGATTTGGATTCCCCCTTTCTTTTAAATTGAATTAGCCAATTTTTTATCTATTTTATTTGTTTATTGCATCTTTACCCACACCTTTGGTTTATTTAACTTTTCTTTTAGAAGTTTTGATGCCATACTATTTGACACATATAGGCTCAGTATTGATACTGCTTCATTGTCTATGGTATCTTTTATTAGTATGTAGTAGCCCTGTTTATCTCTTTAAATTAAAACTATTTTAGTCATAACTTTGTCTGTGATCATAATTTCTACCCCTGACTTTTTTTCTGCATTAGTTGAAGCATAATGAATTCTACTCAACCCTCCATTTGAACTCTGTATGTATGTCTCACCCTTAAATATGTTTCTTGTAAATAACCTGTTGCTGGATTCCGATTGTTAATCCATTCTACTATCTATTTCCATTTTATTTGTGAGTTCATCTCATTTATAATCAAAGCTGTTATTACTTTTTGAATTTTCCTCCATCTTGTTTTCATTTACTATTTTCCTTCTCAACTTCTCTTTTTACTCTATCCAAGTTATCTTATCTTCTTCCTTTATCTTCTCTTTTCCTTATTTTATCCCCCCTTCTAACAATCCCTCCTTTATCTTTTCCATTCAACAACCTAATCTTAATTTACACCTCCCCAAAAGTTCCTGCTTTAGATTCCCCCACCTTCTATATGTAACCTTTTAAAAGTCCCTCCCCCATACTGTTCCCCAGTTTTCCTTCTCTACAAATTCAGATGACTTCTACACGCCTTCAGATATACATGCTGTTTTCTCTTCAGCCCAGTTTTGAGTAAAGTTCCAACATTACTAGCCCTCTATCCCCACCTACTTCCTCTGTATTAGTTCTTCCTCTCACACTCCATTTTTATAAAGCTATTGCTCTTTTTTACCTTTTGTCAACTAATTTTCTTTTTTCAAAATTATCCCAGCATACACAACTCAGCCCCAACCTTTCTTTCAAACTACTTTTCTAATGATGACAGCTTAACCTTTATCAGTGCCTTATAATTCACCTTTAATGTTTTCCTTATATTTCTTAAGGACCTTTTATACTGAATTTTCCATTCGACTTTTGTCTTTTTGTTACAAATACCTGAAGTATTAAAAAAATTGTTAAATGTCCATTTTTTTCTATTCAGGATTATGCTCAACTTTTCTGGGTAAATTATTGTAATAGCAAGGACCTCAGCATACACAGGAAGACCTGCTATACAGGTTCTTAGAACTGCTTTTCTAAAAGGAATGCAACTTTTTGGGAGTCAACAATCTTCTTTAATTATATTCACCCACAGAGAAAGTATAAGCAGAGAAATAAAGACCAACAGACAGGGCCTCCAACTGTCTGAATATAAGCAATTAATACATCATAGATCAAAAGGCAGATTCAGCTGTCTGACCATTACAGAGAAGCACCAATATCTAGGTCTTCAAACCTGAAGGGGTCTCTTTAGTGGCTACTCAGAGTATCATCTGGTCAAACCAACACTTCCAATGTGTTAGCCCCAAAGTAAAACCTCACCTCAGAGTATTTATATACTTTTCAAAGTCAAAGGGCATGATTCTCTGACCCAGTGCATGAATAGAAATAAACAAAAATTATTGAAGCCTATTAATGGGTGGGGAAGATCCTTAGCTCTTTCCCCCACTGACCATTAACCTTATAATAACATTACAATTGTTTTGGATATAACCTCAACTCCTTTGCTCTTTGAAATATAATGTTCCAAGACGTGTTCTTTTGGTGTAGAAGCTGCTAGGTCTTGGGAAATCTTGACTTTATTTCCATAGTATTTAAATAGATTTTTTTTCTTGCTGCTTGCATTATTTTCTCTTTAACTTAGAATTTAACTTTTTCACATATCTTTCAGGTGGTGAATATTATTTTTCTTCAATCTTTACTTTATCCTCTTGTTTCTTTATAATTTATTGTAATATTATACCTAGGTTCATTTTTTATCATAACTTTCAGTCAATGTAACACCTCTTATAATGTCTCTCCTTGATCTGTTCTCCAGATCAGTTGTTTTTCCCAATTAGATGTTTCAATTTTTCATCTGTTTTCTCTAGTTTTATTATTTCTTGGTGTCTTATAATGTCATTTTATTCCACTTGCTCAGTTCTAGTTTAGAAGGAGTTATGTTCTTACTTAAGATATTCTTTTCCCCCCAATTAGTTGACCTTCTTTTTCTTTTCATTTAATTTTGTTTTCTGGTAAAATGAAATATGCCATAGAATTCCATCTTATAAATTTATGAATATTTTTTGTTGTGCTTTGATGTTTCAGTATACTCTCACAACTTGATACTACTTTCACATAACTCTGATCCTAAGCTTCCTCATCTAGAAAATATTTATACAAAGAGATTTCACCTCACAGGGCTGCTAGATGGCTCATATGAGATAGTTCATGTATGTTGCTTTGCTAAACTTAGAGACACATAATTACTTTCTGTTATATGTGTCATTTTGTGTTTTACTTATTTACTAGATAATGGAGCACACTGAAATTCTTTGCCATTGCCAGATCTGTTGTTCAGTAGAAGTGCTTGGTTATATTTGCATATCATTGCATATCATTATTATCACTATTTTGAATGAGTTTTCATTTACAGTTGCTCTATGTACACTAAACTCCATTCAGTACCAGGAACTGCTGAATTCCCAGGTCCACGACCTAGCTCATCTGTGATTTTGTTTCTTTTTTTAATCCAGTTGTTTATCAGTTCTCATTTTCAAACTTTCATCCATGCAGATCTTGAGTTTATTAAAAACCTGCCATCTAGAACTTTATTATCAAACTTTTTTTTCCTTTCAAGAATAAGAAATGCAACAAAATTTATATATTCAAAAGAAGCTTGACTTTATAAATTTATGAGGGCATATAAGAATCCTGGTAAATCCAGAATTCACTTCATCAGCCTTTTCTTTCCATTTTCATAGTCTGTGGGGAACCTTAAGGGACAGTCTGCATTTTAGCTAGTTAAGTCCTTCATGTGCACTCAGAGATAACTGAGGAAAATAATCATGTCATTCATTATTTTTAATACTTTTCAATTAACCAATATGTAGGTAATCTACTTATCCCAACCTTCCTATTGAGAAATAAAAAAAAAAAAAAGCAAACCTCAAAACATTTAGAATAAACATGCATAGGAAAACAAAATAAATTTTTTACACAAATAATAGCTTGTTTTTAACTTCATTGCCACATTTTGAGAGCACCTCCCTCTTCCAAGTCACCCAGCTTCATACCTTACGAAGCATCTTTGAGTTTTCTTTCTCACTTATTCCCTCCATTTCTAATGCATTACCAAGTCTTGTCAAGTCTGCCCTTAGTTACATTTCTCATATATATCCATTCTTTTCTTTGATGTTGTCATTGCCCTGGTATAGGCCCTCATACCCTTGTAGCTCAACTATTTTAATTATTTGATAGTTGGTCTCCCTGACTTACATCTTTCCCTATTCTAGTCTGTCTTCCTCAATTTTGAAAGTGATTTTCTAAGGCTTAGTTCAGTAAATTGCAATAGCTTCCTAAGTACCTCCAGCTTCAAATATAAAATCATGTTTTTCATTTAAAGACTTTCACAACCCTTCCTCCCTTTCTAGTTTTTATTCAGTTTATTTTTCCACCCCCTTACAACTCTTAGATATTAATCCCCTATGAACATTATAGTATAATGACACTGATATCACCTTTTATTTTTGTTTCCTGTGCCTTTCATGACACTACCCTTCTCTCTGTTTCCCCTCATCTCTACCATCTGGATTCCCTGGCTTGCTTCAAATCCTAATGAATGTTACAACTTTTGAAAGAAATTTTCCCCATTTTTCTTAATATCAGTGTCTTGCTTCTATTGATTATTTCAAAACCATCTTGCATATCTAAAGTTTGTACGTGGAATTTTTTTGCATGTGATCACTTTGAAGGAAGGGATGATTTTTACCTTTTCTGGAACATAGTTGGTGCTAAAAAATGCTGATTTTGTTCTCTTCAAAGAAGATAACTTTGAGAAGCTACTTTCTTTTATGCCCCTAATCTTTACTATGCTTACTGTCTATGAGTTTCAGTTTCCACATCTGTAAAATAAGTATTGTAATACTGTATAGACTTGATGTTAGACATGTGGTTTGCTTACCTTCACACGTTATTGAAAGGTGCTTTACTATTCATATATTATTAGTATAATTATTTAAGCTATGCAACAACTATACTGCCTAATTGCTTAGGTAATTCTGGACACTTGCAGTAGTCTACTCCTTAAATATTTTCAATCGCCTTCTTGCTTTTGTACTCTAACTACGGGGATTATAATCAGATCATAACTTCTAAAGCTTCACTCTCCATTTATTTTTGCCTTTCTTAGAAAGCAATTTTGAGATTAATAGCTCCATCATCAATCAATTAATCAATTAAGGAGCATCTATTGAATGGCTGTGATGTCTTTGGAAGTATGGTTCTCAGAATATAAAAGAAAAAAGAAAGCAGGAAGAAAGGAAAGGAGAAAGAAAGGACAAAAGGACAGACCAATAATCTTTATTACTTATCAAAAATATTTTGTCAAGAGAAAAAATGACATGGGTATGTACAGAATAAGAATATATTTGTCTCTGTACATATGTATGCACATATACATAAATACATACATACACTCACAAAATAGGACAGAAGTGAGTATGCAGTGTGGGCAATAAAAAAGACTTCATGTAGAAGGTAACATTTGAACTACAACTCCAAGGATATGAGGTGTTCTGTGAAGGAAAGAAAAAGGAGAAGTGTGTTTAATATATAAGGAGAATGAGGAATAAAAAAATTCATTTAATTGAAATGTAGCATCCAAAAAGGTAGGATGAGACTGGCTTAAAAATGACTTTAAAAACCAAATTCGGGATTTTATAATTAATCCTAGATATAATAAGGAACAGTTGAATGAATAAGGAAGAGAGAGGAATGGTCTGAAATAAAATTACTTGTGTAGTTTTATGGGATATGAAATAGAGTGTCAAAAAACTAAGAACAAGGAAAATAATTTGGTACTTATTGTAATAGTTTAGCTACCATTTGTATAGTACATTAAGTTTGCAAATCACTTTATAGATGTTATCTCATTTTTTTTTATTTAACTTTTAACATTTATTTTCACACAATTTTGGGTTACAAATTTTCTCCCCTTTTATCCCCTCCCCCCCCAAACCCAAGCTTTCTAATTGCCCCTGTGACCTATCGGCTCTCTCCTCTATCCTCCCTCCCTGCCCTTGTCTCCGTCTTCTCTTTTGTCCTGTAGGACCAGATAGCTTTCTTGACCCCTTAACCTGTATTTCTTGTTACCCAGTGGTAAGAACATTACATTTGGTCCTAACACTTTGAGTTCCAACTTCTTTAGCTCCCTCCCTCTCCACCCCTTCCCCTTGGAAGACAGGCAATTCAATATAGGACAAATCTGTTTAGTTTTGCAAATGATTTCCATACTAGTTGTGTTGTATAGGACTAACTATATTTCCCTCCATCCTATCCTGTCCCCCATTGCTTCTATTTTCTTAAGGTCCTTTCCCTCCCCATGAGTGTCGACCTTGGATTGCATTTTCCTCCCCATGCCCTCCCTTCCATCCTCCCCCCCACCCTGCTTGTGCCCCTGTCCCCCACTCTCCTGTATTATGAGATAGGTTTTCCTATCAAAATGAGTGTGCATTATATTCTTTCCTTCAGTGGAATGTGATGAGAGTAGACCTCATGTTTTTCTCTTCCCTCCCCTCTTTATCCCACCACTAATAAGTCTTTTGCTTGCCTCTTTTATGAGAGATAATTTGCCCCATATAACTTCTTCCTTTCTCCTCCCAATATTTCTCTCTCACTGCTTGATTTCATTTTTTTTTAAGATATGATCCCATCCTCTTCAATTTACTCTGTGCACTCTGTCTCTATGTATGTGTGCGTGTGTGCATGTGTGTGTGTGTGTACTCCCACCCAGTACCCAGATACTAAAATGTTTCAAGAGTTACAAATATTGTCTTTCCATGTAGGAATGTAAACAGTTCAACTTTAGTAAGTCCCTTATGACTTCTCTTTGCTGTTCACCTTTTCATGGTTCTCTTCATTCTTGTGTTAGAAAGTCAAATTTTCTTTCCAGCTCTGGTCTTTTCATCAGGAAAATTTGAAAGTCCTCTATTTCATTGAAAGACCATTTTTTCTCCTGAAGTATTATACTCAGTTTTGCTGGGTAGGTGATTCATGGCTTCAGTCCTAGTTCCTTTGACTTCTGGAATATCCTATTCCATTCCCTTCTATCCCTCAATGTAGAGGGTGCCAGATCTTGTGCTACCCTGATTGGATTTCCACAATACTTGAATTGTTTCTTTCTAGCTGCTTGCAATATTTTCTCTTTCACCTGGGAATTCTGGAATTTGGCCACAATGCTCCTTGGTGTTTCTCTTTTTGGATCTCCTTCATGCTGTGTTCTGTGGATTCCTTGAATATTTATTTTGCCTTCTGGTTCTAGAATCTCAGGGCAGTTTTCCTTGATAGTTTCATGGAAGGTGATGTCTAGGCTCTTCTTTTGATCATGGTTTTCAGGTAGTCCCAGAATTTTTACATTGTCTCTCCTGATTCTATTTTCCAGGTCAGTTGTTTTTCCAATAAGATATTTCACATTATCTTCCATTTTTCGAATCTGCGCGGTATGTTCTGAGATATCTGTCTTTCTCATAAAGTCCTTAGCGTCCATCTGCACCATTCCAGTTTTGAAAGATCTATTTTCTTCAGTGAGCTTTTGAATCTCCTTTTCCATTTGGTTAATTCTGCTTTTGAAAGCATTCTTCTCCTTATTGGCCCCTTGCACCTCCCTTGCCAACTGAGTTAGGCTAGTTCTCAAGGTGCCAATTTCTTCAAGATTTTTTTGGTTCTCCTTTAGCAGGGAGCTGATCTGCTTTTCTTGCTTCTCCCTCATCCCTCTCATTTCCCTTCCCAGTATTTCCTCCACCTCTGTAACTTGATTTTCAAAATTCCTCTTGAGCTCTTCCATGGCCCGAGCCCATTGGGTGGGCTGGGACACAGAATCCTCGATTTCTGTGTCTTTGCCTAATGGCAAGCATTGTTCCTCCCCATCAGAAAGGAAGGGAGGAAGTGTCTTTTCTCCGATGAAGTACCCTTCTATAGTTTTATTTCTTTTCCCTTTTCTGGGCATTCTCCCCAACCAGTGACCTGACCTCTGAATGTTCTCCTCACACCCACCTCGCCTCCTGGTCCTCCCAGCCAGCGTTTGGGGACTGAGATTCAAATGCTGCTTCCCTCCTTAGGGTTTTTGGTGGGGGCAGGGCTGCTATTCAGTGTGAGAATTAAGTTCAGGTGGTCAGGGGCAGGACCGCCTCTCTGGCTCACTTCCCTCAGGGGATTTATGCACAGACCTTCCACAATGGATCCAGGCTCCCGCCCGTTTGGGGAACCCCTGTCTGTAGCCGCCTCTCAGCTTCTATCTCCTGGGGGGGCCCGAGCCATGGGGGCACCCCACTCCCCTCTCAACCCGCCAAAGAGACTCTCCCACCTACCCCGGTCAGTCACCTGTTGGTGGGGGGGCTTGTGCCGCCGCTGGAGATCTTGTCTCTGGAGCCTTCTCGGATCTGTGCCTCTCGGAGCCGCGGCCGCCACAGGTCCGGGCTGGGCTCCGCGTCTGCAGCGCGACGGACCTTTTGTGAGAGGTTTGCAGGTCCCTCTGTGGGTGGGGGAACCCGCGTGGCCGCTGGAGATCCCGTCCCCGTAGCCCTCTCGGATCTTTTCCTCTCGGTGTCGTGGCCGCGGCGGGACTGCCCTCTGCTCCCCGTCCCGGCGCCCAGTCCACGGCGCGAAGGACCCCCCGCGAGAGGTTTGCAGGTCTCTCCGGAACAGAAATCTCCCTTGCTCCAATATTCCGTGGTCTCTGGGTGCAGAATTCGCCCTGGGTTAGTCCCTTCTAGCCGTTCTGTGGTTTGTGGGATCGGAGCTATGTGTATGTGCGTCTTTCTACTTCGCCATCTTGGCTCCGCCCCCAATGTTATCTCATTTTAACCTCACAAACATCCTTAGAAGTGCTATCGTTATTAATCCCATTTCACAGATGAGGAAATAGAGACAGAGTTTAAGTGACTTGCTCAGGGTCACACAATTACCAAGTTTCACCAGACGTGCACTCTGGTCTTTCTTACACTAGTTTAAGCACTTTAACTACAGTGACATGTAGGTAGTGATTATATAAAGAAGAAAGGAAAGGTATGAAAGAAGTTATAGAGGGAGAAATGGTAAGAATTTGTAGCTCATAAACACTATATCAAATGAAAGAAAATAAATAATTTAGAAGCTAGAAGCTAGGCATGGTGAATATCATGTTGGATTTGAACTCAGGAAGAACTGAGTTTTAATCCTGCATCAGTCACTCAGAAGCTATGTGACCCTGAGAAATGATTGCATTTCTCAGCCTCTATTTCTTAATCTCTAAAATAAGAATAATAACACTACATACTTCACAGCATTGTTTTGAAGATCAAATGAGATACTATAAGTAAAGGTTTAAAAAAATAAAGTTACATGCATGTTATATTTTTTTAAAATTATATTCAAAGTTTATAAATTTGGAAAATTAAAATAATGGTAATATGCTAGACAAAACAAAGAAAGTCTGGAAGTAGATGAAATTTGTGGGAAATGGTTTCTTTTTCTTGTAGGCAGCATTTCAAGTTTCAGATGCCTCTGGTACATATATTATGAAATGTCTAATAGGAACTTGACAGAGCATGACTGAAATTCAAGAGGGATACTACACGGGATTAAATATATGTAACTCTGAAGCATCTGCATAAATATGATGGTCCCAAGGAAACTGATGTGATCACCATGAAAGAGTGCATAGATATATGTGTGGGTCTATGGATCTGCTCTTACAGAGAATATGTGTGATCTCATCAAAGCAATCCGAGAAAGAACCATCAGACAAATAGTAAAACCAGAAATGAATATTGTCATAAAAATTAATAGAGAAAAGAGTATGTAGGAGATGGGGTCCAATGAAAAAGACAGATAAAAAAGGTTGAAGACTGAGGAAAAAAATAGATTTAATAACTCGGATATTCATGGTAATTTTGGAGGAAAATTTCAGTTGAATGATATCAGAATTCAGATGGAAGGTGCTGACAAAATGAGTTAAAAGAGAGTAGAACAATGATTGCATACAGCTTTTCTCTAGAAATTTGTTACAAAAGGGAAAAAAGTGGTAACTGAGGGAATGTTAATGACTAGTTTTTTGCTTTTAAAAAAACAGGATATGGGAGACTAAAATATATTTAAATGCATTAAGGAAGGAACCTCTATATAAGTATAAATGAGAATAAATGGGAGGGAATGGATTAGCGGTAACATGCTGGAGAAGACAAGGAGAAATGGAACTATGTAGAGGAATTAACCTTGGCAAAGACACTGAGTATCTTATTACTTAGAGAATGGAGGAACCTAAAAGTGTGGGGAATGTTATTACCAGGTTTAGAGGAAAGGAGGAGAAGAAAGGGAATTCATTTCAAATCTCCTGGATTTTTCCAGTTAAAATTAGTTCAAATTTGTAAAAATCAGTTCAAATTGATTAAAAACAAATTCCAATATGGAAGAAAAAGTAAGCATCACTTTCAACCAGTTCATAACAATTTGATAATGAGTTATTTCTAACCAGTAAAAACCAGTTTAAATAAGTAAAAATCTGGTTAAAACCAGCCCAAATAATTTAAACCAGTTAAAAGTAGTACAAACCAGTAAAAACCAAGTGTCAATTAGATTTATTTCCAAGAATAGGTAGAATCAAACCAGTTTAGACCAGTTTAAACCAGATCAGACCAGTTTAAACTGATTTAGAGAAGTCTGAACAGGTTCAAATCAGTCCAAACCAGTTTGAAGTGATAGATGAAGTCCTCAGCTGAGAATGTAGAGGCCATGGGACATATAGAAGATTGGAGCAGAGCAGAAATGATTTGAAGTAGTTTTTGCAGGTAATGACATAAGGCAAAAATTAGGAAGCTATGAAATGATTATCTTACTTCAATGAATTTCCAATTGAAGCTAGTTGGTGTATCCATTTAGGAAGTTTGTGTGATTGGTTCTAGTTTGATTTAATAGCATGTAAAATGGAGCATAGGTAACAAATAGTGACAGTAATCCAAGTTCAGGGTTCAACAAGGATTCAGTAGGGATATGACAATGAGGTGAGGGAATTAAAAGTAGAAGGCATTTTCACAAAATTTTGGGTTCCAAATTTTCTCCCCTTTTGTCCCCTCCCCCCACCCCAAAACACAGAGCATTCTAATTGCCCCTATCACCAATCTTCCCTCTCTTCTATCATCCCTCTCTGTCCTTGTCTCCATCTTCTCTTTTGTCCTGTAGGGCCAAATAACTTTCTATATCCCTTTATCTGTATTTCTTATTTCCTAGTAGCAAGAACAGTACTTGACAGTTGTTCCTAAAACTTTGAGTTCCAACTTCTCTTCCTCCCTCCCTCCCCATCCCTTCCCTTTGGAAGGCAAGCAATTCAATATAGGCCAAGACTGTGTAGTTTTGCAAATGACTTCCATAATAGTCGTGTCATATAAGACTAACTATGTTTCCCTCCATCCTATCCTGTCCCCCATTACTTCTATTCTGTCTTTTGATCCTGTCCCTCCCCATGAGTGTTGACCTCAAATTGCTCCCTCCTCCCCATGCCCTCCCTTCCATCATCCCCCCCACCCTGCTTATCCCCTTATCCCTCACTTTCCTTTATTGTAAGATAGGTTTTCATACCAAAATGAGTGTGCATTTTATTCCTTTCTTTAGTGGAATATGGTGAGAGTAAACTTCATGTTTTTCTCTCACCTCAAAAGTAGAAGATATTGTATAATTGAATTGATTAACTTACCAGTTAACACTGGAAAAGAAGGAAAGTCAGAACAGGGACAATGATCAAACAAAATAACATAAGGGATTGCAGTTCCTTCTGATGAGAAAAAAATTTAGTAAGAAAGAGTCATAGGGATGTTTGGAATGATAACAAGCTTTGGTTAGGTAGAGGAATGGAGAGATTTTAATCAAGAAAAAAGGTCATCTGTAAATTCTAGTGAGATTTAGGGTGTGAGCATCTCTGCATATGGCTAGGTTGAATGGAGGAGTGATTTGAGATAAATAAGGAATTTAAAAGTTTGAGTCTTTGAGACAGGGATGAACATGAATATATGAGTCCCCTAGTAACAGGCAGGATATTTTTTAGATAGGGAGATAATAAGTCTGCAAAAAATATACAGTACATACAGAGGAAAAAAATGAGTGAAATTCAAAGGAGAGATTTCTTAGTGATGACAGTAAAGGGACAGTCTGGAAAAACCAGTGGGAAGCATGAAGTTTTCTTATTCCTCATTATTTTCCAGCGATAATCCTGTGGCCCTCATTAAACAATAGATTCTGGGTGCACTAGCCCAACTTCAGCTCATTTGTAGAAAATAATTCCAGAATTGAGTATTTGGAGGAAGTTCTCCATAACTTCTCTGTGACCTATTTCTCACAAAAATCCAATTGCACATATTCTTGGTAGATTTGTATATGCAGGGGAAATAGCAACCCATTAGGTTGCTTAAATAAATTTAGTTTCTAGATATTTAAAATCAAGTCCATCAAAACAATTCTGTTCCTGTTGACACATACTCAGGTCTTCAATAGAGAATTCCATGAAAACTAAAACAAAAGGGAATAAAAGAAAGGTGTTGGTTTATTTCTAATAGCTAAGATGACCTCATTCCTTTTAGATACTGTGTGTGCAGACAAGTGAATTCTTTCATGACCAGTTTAAAGCCAATTCACAGTGAACCCAAAAGAATTATATTTAAATTACACCCATTCAAAGTGGTATACCATTAAAAAAGAAGTTCCATCTTAGAACTGGCTTTGATTATGAGATTATATAAAAGATTCATAATTGATTCTCAGGCCCTGTTGGATAGTTTCTGATTTGTTTTTTTTAATCCTGATAATCCATTAAGTTCTGGCAACAAGAATTCCTCTTGTTAAGGCCACATGCTGATTTACAAAAAATAATTTGTAGTATCATCATCTTTTGTAATCACATTTAAGGCATCTTCTCTTGCCTGCTTAATCCTGCATTTTCTTTGAAGTTTTTGCCTGGAGTTTTTTCCTCTGTGAGGAATCCAGGAAATCAGAAAGCATTTATTATTTTGAATTTCCACCTTATTCATAATTTCAAACTTTTTATTTCTTGAACTCTATTTTAAAAGCTCCCAGGAATCAGAATGTACGCAAAGTAAAGGATTACACACATATCACACATACAGTATTTTGAATAATAAAAATTAATCTTAACCAAATGAGTGGTTACTAAAGTTTATTTCCTTTGGTATCACACATAAATAAAAGTAATGCATGAGCAGTATGCTAGATTCTTTCATTAACATTGACTAAGAATATAGTTAAAAGCTGGGTTAAAATATATTAATATGTTTGATGCATTAGTTTTTACTTTCATTTTTATTGATTCAGTATTTTCATTTCAGGTGAAAAAAAGAATCACCTAGAATATCTGGAATAGTTTTTATGGTATTATGTTCCCCAAAACTGTCACACATACTGGGGCAGACTAAGAAAAAAGTTTGATCAATTACTCCTCAGTGATCCCCCTTAGGGGACTCAAAAACAGTTTTCTCTAGCACATTTGTTAATTGTTATACCTTGCATTGTTTCAATATTCTTTTCTAAACTTCCTTCTTTCCTACCCAAAAGGAAAATAGAAAAAAAAAAGGCTGGAGGAAGAGGTAATGTAAAAGAAATATCATAACTCTCACTCCAGGGCCTTTAAAGACATCATTTTATATTAGCTTATTTTGTTTTCAGAAAATGGCAATATAATTTTGTAATCATCACTATCCCTTTATATTTGTTGGATCTTTGACACTGAATTAATTTCCATTCTTACTTTTAAAGAAAAGCAACATTACATAGTGTTTCTTTTGTTGCACATACAGACAAGAACATGTAACTAAGCATCCTACCTCTAATATTTATTAGCTGTGTGACCATATGTTAGTTACCTCTTTATGCCTCAGTTTCTTCCTCTATAAAATGAAAGTAATAATTACAGCACCTAAATTAAGTTAACAAACATTTATTAAGCATATACTATGTGTCAGGAATTATGGTAAAGGGAGGGGATTAAAAAAGGCAAAAATATTCTCTACCCTCAAGGAACCCACATTCTAATAAAAAAGACAATATTTAAATAAATACATACAAATTATATAAAGAGTAGATGGAAACCATTATATATATATATATATGTACATATATATATATCTTTTTTGTAATTATTTGCTTAAAGTTTTCAGCGATCATTTCCATAAATTTTAAAATTTCTCCCCTTCTCTCCCCTTTTACTCCCCAAGATGGCATGAAATCTTATATGGGTTCTACACATACATTCTTATTAAACCCATTTTTATATTAGTCATATTGCATAGAAGAATTAAAATGGAAGGGAGAAACCATGAGAAAACAAAACATAACAAGTGAGAAAATATTCTGCTTCATTTTGTATTCTGATTTCATAGTTCTTTCTCTGGCTGTGGATAGCATTCTACAATACGTGTCCTTTGGAAATGTTTTAGGTCTTTCCATTGCTGTGAAGGGTTAAGTTTGTCAGAAATAGTCCTTGCACACTGTAGCTCTTATTGTGTATAATGTTCTCCTGATATTATTCACTTCTTTCAGCATCAGTTCACATAAGTCTTTTTTATGTTTTTCTAAAGTCTGCCTAGTCATGATTTCTTATAGCATAGTAGTATTCTATTACATTCATATACCACAACTTGTTCAGCCATTCCCCAGTTGATGGGTATCCTCTTGATTTACAGTTCTTCACCACCACAAAAAGAGTTGCTGTATATATTTTTGTACATGTAGATACTTTTCCATGTTTATGATCTCTTTGGGATACAGCCCTAAAAGTGATAGTGCTTTTATTGAAGCAATATTGCTTATTTTTCAACCTTTTGAGTATACCTCCAAATTACCCTCTAGAATGGTTGGATTAGTTCACAGCTCCATCAATAATGAAATATTGTCCCAACTCTCCCACATCTTCTCCAACATGTATCATTTTCCTGTGTTGTTATGTTAGCCAATCTGATAGGTGTGATGTGGTACCTTAGAGTTGCTTTGATTTACATCCCTCTAATCAATAGTGATTTAGAGCTTTTTTTCATATTACTATAGATAGTTTTAATTCCTTCTTCTGAAAACTGTTCTTATCTTTTGACCATTTATTAATTGGGGAATACTTTGCATTCTTTTAAATTTAACTCAGTTCTCTACCTATTTTAGAAATGAGGACTTCATCACAGACAGTAGTTATAATTTTTTTTTCCAGTTTTCTGCTTCTCTTCTGCTCTTGGTTGCATTGGATTTTTTTTTTCAATTTTCAATTTAATGTAATAAAAATTCCCCTTTTCGCATTTCATAATGTTCTCTATCTCTTTCCATTCTCCATAAATCTGACAAATAAACCATTCCTTGATTGCCTAATTTCTTTTTTGTATCAAACTTTATACTTAGATTGTATACTCATTTGGACTTCTTTCTGGTATAGAGTGTCAGACATTGGTCTAGACCCAGTTTCTGCCACACTGTTTTTCAGTTTTTCCAGTAGTTTTTGTCAAACAGTGATTTCTTATTCCAGAAGTTGGGTTATGAAGCAGCAGACTACTAAAATCATTGACTACTCTGTCTTGTATTCTTATGCTATTCCACTTGTCTACCCCTCTGTTTCTTAGACAGTGCCAAGTGGTTTTGATGATTGCTGCTTTATAATACAATTTAAGATCTGGTATGTCTATTTCTGGGCATTTTGTTCTTCCAGAAGAATTTTGATATTATTTTTTATAGCTCTAGAAAAGAATTTTTCGTAGTTGGATTGGTATGGCATGAAATAAATAAATCGACTTAGGTAACATTGTCATTTTTATTATATTAGCTCAGCCTACCCATAAGCAACTAATGTTTTTGCAATTATTTAGATCTGACTTTGTTTGTGAAAAAGTGTTTGTAACTGTATCCATATAGTCCCTGCATTTATTTTGGCAGGTAGACTATCAAATATTATACAGTGTCTACAGTAACTTTAAATGAAATTTCTCTTTCTATCTCTTGCTGTTGGGTTTTGTTAGTAATACAGAGAAATGCAGATGACTTATGTGGGTTTATTTTGTATCTTGCAACTTTGCCAAAATTTGTTATTTCTAGAAGGTTTTTACTTGATTCTCTTGTATTCTCTAAGTATATCATCTGCAAAGAGTAGTATCTTAGTTTATTCTTCACCTACTTTAATTCCTTCAATTTCTTTTTTTCCTTTCATCACTAAAGGTAAGAGTTCTAGTATCATATTAAGTAATGGTGATGATAATGGACATCCTTGTTTTACCACCAATCTTATTGGAAATCCATCTAGCTTATCCAGTGACAAATAGTATTTGCTGGGGTTTCAGGTAGATACTACTTATTATTTTAAAAAAGACTCCATTTATTCCTATGTTCTCCAGTGTTTTCAAGAGGAATGGGTGTTGTATTTTATCAAAAGCTTTTTTCTGCATCTATTAAGATAACCATACGTTTTCTGTTAGTTTTGCTGTTTATAAGATCAGTTATGCTGAATCAGCCCTGCATTTCTGGAATAAATCTTTCCTGTTCAAAAGGTATTATTCTCATGATAATTTTCAGCAATCTTTTAGTTACTATCTTATTGAAAAATTTTTGCATCTAAATTCATTAGGAAAATTGATGCATAATTGTCTTTCTTTGTTTTGCCTGTTCCCAGTTTAGGTATCAGAACCATATTTGTATCATAAAAAGAATTTGGTAAGACTCCTTGTTAGCCAGTTTTCCCAAAGAGTCTATATAATGTTGGAATTAACTGTGCTTGAAATGTTTTCTAGAATTTGCTTTTAAATTCATCTGACCCTGGAGATTTTTTCCTAGGGAGTTCAATGATGGCTTGTTCAATTTCTGTTTCTGGGATGTTGTTATTTAAGCATTTTACTTCCTCTTCTGTTAATCTGGGTTATTCATATTTTTGTAAATATTCATCCCTTTCACTACAAATACCAAATTTATGAGCATACAGTTGGGTAAAGTAATTTCTAATTATTGCTTTAATTTCCTCTTCATTGGAGGTGAGTTACTCTTTTCATTTTTGATACTGATAATTTGGTTTTCTTTTTTTTTAATCAAATTGACCAAATATTTATCAATTTTCTTGTGTTTTCATAAAATTGACTCTGTTTTATTTATTAGTTTGATAATTTTCTTAATTTCAATTTTATTAATGTCTTTTATGGTTTTCACTATTCCTAATTTGGTATTTAATTGGGGATTTTCAGTTTGTTCTTTTTCTTGCTTTTTCAATTGTATGTCCAATACATTGATATCTTCTTGTCTATTTCATTCAGGTAAGCATTCAGACATAGAAGACTTCCCCTAAGAACTGCTTTTGCTACATTTGATAAGTTTTGGTACGTTGTCTCATTATTGTCATTCTCTTGACTGAAGTTATTGATCGTTTCTACGATTTGTTGTTTGATCTACTCATTGTTTAGGAATAGATTAGTTTCCAATTAATTTTTGGTTTATCGTCCAAGGTCGTTTATTATATATATTTTTAATTGCATCATGACCTGAAAAGTATGCATTGACCATCTCTGACTTTCTGTCCTCCATTGTGAGGTTTTTATGCCCTAGAACATGGTCAATCTCTGTGTATATGTCTTGTGCCACTGAGAAATGGTATATTCCTTTTATTCCCATTTAATTTTCTCCAGAGAGCTATTATATATACATTATGAAGAAATCAATTTACCTCCTCAACTTCTTTCTTTTTTACATTGGTGTTAGATTTATCAGGTTCAGAAAGGAGAGAGTTGAGGTCCCTAACTAGTATAGTTTTACTGTCTATTTTTCCCCCTTATTAATTCTTTAGCTTCTCCTCTAAGAATATGCATGCTATACCACTTAGTACATATAATGATAATATTTCAGTGTCTATGATAGCTTTTAGCAGGATATTGTTTCTTTCCTTATCTCTTTTGATTAGACCTATTTTTGCTTTTGCTTTTTCTGAGATTAGGATTGCTACACTTGCCTTTTTTTACATCAGCTGAAGCATAATATATTCTACTCCAAACTTTCACCTTTACCTTCTGTGTATTCCCCTGTTTCAAATGTATTACTTGTAAAGAACATATCATAAGATCATTGTTTTTAATCATTCTCCTATCCACCTCCATTTTCTGGGAGAGTTCATCCAATTTTCATTCACAGTTATGATTACTATCTGTGTCTTTCTCTATTTCCTATTTCTCCCCATTCATACTTTTATTTCTTCCTTCTCCCTTTCCTTCCTCAAAATACTTTTACTTTTGACCACCACCTCCCTCAATCTTACCTCCTTTCTATCAATGCCCCTCCCTTTTCTTTCCCTTTTCTCTTACTATTCCTTCTCTCCCTTTTAATTACCCACTCCATTTTCTTTCCCCTTTCCCCTCCTACTGTCTGTAAGGCAAGTTAGATTTCTATACTTCACTATTTTATTCCCTCCTTGAACTAAATCAGATGAGAGTAAAGCCCAAACAATGTTCATTTCCCTCCCTTATTACCCTCTAATACAATATTTTTTTGTTCCTCTTCATGTGATGTAATTTACCTTTATCTGCCTCCTTTCCTAGTCTACTATTACAATACATTCACATACCTTAATTATGTTTTTTATCATCACCAGTTAATTTATACCTACTCCCTCACTTTCTATATTTTTAATGGAAAATTTGTAGTTCTACCTATATTAATATTGAGTTTTGTTAGATTGATTCCAAAGTAGTTTGTTTATTTTGCAGCTATTTTGAATGGTACTTCATCTTCTATTTCTTCCTCAACTAGAAGCAATTCTTACTATAAAGTGGAGTAGAGCACATTTGTATTTTTTGTAGCCCGGGACAAAAGTTATATTTACCAAGTGAAATAGGTATCTTAGGCATGCAAGAATAGCTGTAGAATAGATACACACACATTGATCTATATTTATATGTTTCAAATAGATTTCTTTTATATTCTCTTTGAAATTGCCAAGTTAAATGGAGAAACTATGAGGTCCATTTTAACCAATATTTTGTAAAAAATTTTCAAAATATAATACCAAAATAAAACTAGTGTGATTTTTAAGCAGTGAAGCTTGATATAGTCCTATTTTATTCCTTGTCATGGCCTACCAATGAACACTGGGATTCTGAAAGATATCTCAACAGTATTCAAATTTTGTTAATTCTTACCAACTAGAAAGCCTTTGACTTTTCTCTGCCCAATGATGGACTGTATATCTGTAATCTTTTCACCAGATTCACTGAAACTGAACAGTCATCCCACCAACTTGTCTGTATGATAACTGTATGATAACTTATTTTTTAGCAATAAAAACTCTTCATTAGGGCAATTGATAGAGGTGGATTCCACACTTAAAATATCATAGAGGCTTACATATTGAGGTATGATTATTAGGAATCACTTTACAAACAAGAAATATTTGTAAGAATTGCATGTGTTATACTTTGGAGAAGTGTAATTAGTGATATTTTCTGAAACCTTTGCTAATTCAACTCAGGATATAGAAGGATAATTCATTTTCAATTGCTGTTTTAAACATAGAAAATGGGAAAATGCTTTAGAAAATTATTTTCGAATGGGAAGATCTGTAAAAATTAGGATTAAATTTATTATTATCATTATTATTATTAACAGGTATTAAAATAAATGAAAAAGGGTTTCATCCAAGCAGATCTATCCTGACATTGCCAGTCTGAATTCCTGGGGAAAAAGGCTCTCTATCTTTTGATGAAGCATTGTACTTTTAATTAATCAAGTGATCCTAATCTAAAATATGTTGTCCAAACAGAGTTCTCATAATGTCTTTTCCAGACAGCAATGATATGTTTTTGGTATTCACAGCTGAAAGTATATTGCTTTTAAAGACACAAAATAAAATCTCATAGCCAAACATTATTGTGTATTTGTTCTTTATCTCATCTCTTTTAATGTCATATTGCCTGTGTGTAAAGGAAAGTAGGATGTGCTAAAACCAGGTGGTGGCAAGGTAAAATGTGCATAACTATCACTAAGTCAAATGCTGTAAGTCCCCATGTTTTTGAATAAAGGATCTAATTTGTAGTAGTTGGTGTAAATCACTCAGACAGTTTCTATTTCTGCTTCTTGCAAACAATGGAAGCATAGAGTGGCATTTCTATGTTTGATAAGACCTGCTCACAGGTTTATAAGAATTGAGAATGAACAAAAAAACATTTGCTGGTAGTTTCCCATTTTTTATCATTTCAGTCAAATACAGTTGTTTTTGTTTGTTTTGTTATTTTTCCTCTCTGGGTTCATTGAACAAAAAGATGAGGTTCTTAGATAAGGGGAACATTTCAGAATTAAAATATTATCCAATGTGAGTTCAGAAATCTGACTTCAGCATAGATTGTCAGTTGTATTATATTGGACAATTCAGATAGCCTTTTTGAATGCCATTTTTGTTTTCCATAAGATGAAGACAATGTATTGGATAGTTTTATATATTTTTTGAATCTGGGAGAGACCTTAGAAATCATCTAATCAAATATCCATATTTTATAGATTTGGAAGCTGTGGTCTAGAAAAAAAAAGTGATTTGCCCAGTATCTAACAGCCAAGAATCAGCAAAATTTGGATTACATCCTCGATCTGACTGACTCCAAATCCAGTTCATACCTTTAATCATGCTTTCTCCCAAATATCTACAGTTAAAGAGCCACAATTTACATATTTACATATAATTACAATTTGTGTATAATCAGCATTCCTCTTTTTGACAACTGCTTCTTACGTTCTAAATCAAAGTATATTGACATATAAGAATTCAATATAATTCTGAGTGTTCTGGCCTTGTTATGATTTAGGAAAAGTAATCCCATTTGACTTTTTACCTTGTACCATGGATAGTTCCTCCCTGCTGTGACCTTTTACAGGAGCATATATTGGAAACTGGAAACAATAGTAAATGCCTGCTTGTTTAATTCTCCTAATATTACTGAACACAAATTAGAGGCTTAGACAACTGAAGGCACTTGCCAAATCAGGATTCAAACTGACCTTCTTCTATTCCCTATTTAGCCAATAATTAATTCAATAAATTTTTATTAAATATCTATTATGTGCCAGAAAACAAAAACAAAGCAAAGCAATAGTCCCCATACTCAAAATATTTACATTCTGGTGGAAGTAAATAACCTTTACAAGCGCATAGGATAATTGCAGGAGAGAAAGAATGAAAAACTAGTGAGCTGAGAAAAAATGAACCATAGGAGAGGGTGTTTAATCTAAGTCTGGAAAAAAATGGAGAAAGAGCTATCTAGGGAATACATTTTAGGAATGAAGCAGGAGGCAACAGGTGGTGGTCCATGCCTTACAAAGGCCCAGAAATAAGAGATGAAATGTTGAGTAAGTAGGCCAATGTGGTTTGAATGGAGAAAGTATAAAGTGTGAAGGGAAATAACTTGGAAATAAACCTAAATAGAGTGATTTATAAATATCTTGAGCATTTTCCTAGTATAGCAAAGCTACCTAACATCCAATGGTTTCCTTCTTCTTTCCCCTGTCCTTTCTTTCCTAGTAACAACTTTTTAAGTGCAATTTCTCTCTACCAAGAGGACACAGTTACCATAGAAAGCTATAACTGAAATGTCATACCTGCACTTCAAGGCTGATGAATCTCTAAATTCTTATTTAGCTCTCACTTTATTCTTCTTATGAAATTCCTCAGTTTATTATGAGCATTCTTTGATTTGAGTTCCTGATTTTAGTTATTTTGGAGATTAATATGGTATCTTGCTCTCTCACTCTTTAACATTACATATTTGCTCCTTATTCTGAAACTTGTCTATTTTTTACTTTATTCCCAGTATTCTTCTTTTTTTCCTTGCTGCTGCCTTTGGATGGTCTAGTACATCATCACATTTCTATGGAATCTTGATAAACTTCAATAAAATCTTGACAATTATTGATGACATTCTGGACAGAGTTTCTTGTTCGGATAATTTCCATATTGTCCTTTCTATCTCCTTTAAATAATGGACAAACAGTCTCTGTCTCTATCTGTGTCTCTCTTTCTCTCTATACACATTGAGAATCTAGAGAAACTGTTCTAGGACTTTTTCCATTTCATGTATCTTCTAGCCTTGAAATTCAGAAGAACATTTTCAAAATAAGTCTGTGTTCCTAGTGTAATGATGAGTTGAAAACATTCTATGGAAGAATAATTACATAGGTGTTTTCCTCTGAAGATGAATAGAGAAACAGAAACAACTTAATATGAGATGTATTTTATCTTTTACAATGCCTGCACCAGGCATTATGTCTTTTAATGCTGTGATTTCCTTATCTCTTAAGTAGGAAGCTTTTTTTGCTACAGAAAGATGAGGAATTGAAAGGGATTCTGTCAATATAGTTAAATCTCCACTTTCCAGCTGAATTTAAATTATTGTGGCACTTCTTCTTAGTTGGAGTGTGCATATCATATCCTTTGTCACATAGTCACCATTTTATTGCATTTTAAGGTTTGCAAAGTACTTTACAAATATTTTACAAATATCTCATTTTATGTATAAAGTAACATTAGGAGTGATTATTATCCCCATTTTACAAAAGACAAAACTGAGGGTAAGAGTGATGTGGTGACTTGACTGTGGTCACATATATATTAAATTTCTGAAGGAGGATTTGAATTTGCATCTTCTTGACTCAAGAGCCAGATTGTATCCACTGATCTATCTAGCTTCTGGAGTAATGAAATTGGTTATTTGAACAGATACTCATGACATATGATCATAAGGCTGGCCTTTTGGTGTTTCAGTCCAGGATATTGGAAAACAAACTAATTAAAAAGCAAGCAAACTCAAATGATCCTCAATTTCATTTTCCACAAGAGGGTTGAAGAATTTGGAAAAATGTCCATATCCCAAGAAGGACCTCTTACAAAAATGGGGTTAAGGTGGAGTAAAAGCAGGAAATCACCTGAACTCTCCTAAATTCCCTTCCAAATAACTTTAAAATAATGTCTCAAAATGAATTCTACAGGGAACACAGGATGAGGAAAAATATTTATTTAGTGCAAGACAACTTATAAAATCAACAGGAAAAATTTATCTCACTGGGATGAGAATAGAGTGCTGTACAGTGCAGGTACAGCACAAGCAAGTTAGCAGCAAAACCACCACAGAAGGCCAACAGTGAGATTCTGCACCCTGATGCAAGCTAGCAATGAGGCCCAACATCAGCAAGCCAGCTTAGGCCTGGAAGGTGGCTGAAATAGTAGTACTGATTTCTGGAGTCTTCAGTGCACAAATGGCAAATGGGCTAAACAACTGATCAGAAAGAGATAAAAGGTGACGCTTTGACACCACTGGATTCAAGACACTGTTACGGTGTTCATACAAGGATCCAGATCAGAGACATAGGTCACAGGTCCAGGGTGAGTAGAAGCACTAGCAAACTAGACCATGAAACCCTGGGAGATCAGGAATCTTGGTCACAAAGACTAAAACACATGGCAGGAGAGCAGTGACCTCATTTCTCCTTATATTACACTACCTTGGAAGAACTGAAAACTTACAGATCTCAGAATTACCTCTTAAAATTGCATCAGTGAGAATCTTGGGAAAGTGATACCCCACTCATGGACCAGATCCCAACTTTCAACATAAAGTTAAAAGTTATGAAATAGATTTTTAAAAGGCATAAATAACAACAACAACAAAAAAAGACCTGACCATGAAAAGTTGTAATGTTGACAAGGATCATCCACACATAAACTCAGAAAAGAACAACAATGTCAAAATCACTACAGGAAAAGCCAGAAAGAGAAATGTGAATTAGTTACAGCAACTCCCTTCACCCCCACAAAAAAACAACAACATTCCAGGAAGAGGTCAAAAAGTAATTTAAAAATCAGATGAGATTGTAGAGAAAAAACTGGGAAAAGAAATGAGAGTGATGCAAGAGAATCATGAAAAAAGAGTCAACATCTTGGAAAAGAAAGTACAAAAATGGGGAAAAAAAGATGTACAAAAGTTCACCAAAGAAAACAATTCAATAAGAAGTAGAATTGATCAAATGGAAAATGAGGTAGAAAACCTCTCCTTACTTCAATGGAGCTCTGGGTAGGCAGGCATCCTTTAGCAGCCGAATTTCCCTGTGCTGCAGTAGAAACACAGCCAAGCAGGTATCTTCCAGCAGCCAAATCTTCCAGTGTTTTAAAGAAGCCCAGGTAAGCAGATGTCCTTCAGGGGTCACATTCCCCACCCCTACACTGAAAATTTCAGTGTTGCCAATGCCAGCTCAGCATCAGGTAAAGTATTAGACTTCTATAGCCTCCAGCAGGCAACACATAAAGTCCCAACACACAAAACCAGTGACCAGGTCTTTGATGCCAAGCACAAGAAGCTTGGGATAGTGCCCCCTGTTCTCCAGAAAGATAGCTCATCTTTAAAAACCAGAAAATACACACAATGGAGAAAAAACAGAAAAGAAAACTGATCATAGAGAGTTACTATGGTGACGGGGAAGATCAAAACGCAAACACAGAAGAGGACAGCATTGTCAACATACCCATATCTGAAACCTCAAAGTGAAATATAAATTAGTCTCAAGCACAGTAAAGCATTCTTGGAAGAGGTCAGGAAAGATTTTTAAAAGTCAAATAAGAGAGGTAGAAGAAAAATTGGGAAAATCAATGAGAGGTGTGTAAGAGAGAGTCAACAGTTGGAAAAAGGAGGGACAAAAGTGACTAAAGAAAACAACTTCCAAAAAGTACAATTTGCCTAATGGAGAATACGTGGGAAAATTGGAAGACTAATACATTGTATGGTTGAAGTTGTGAACTGATCCAGTCATTTTGGAGAGTAATTTAGAACTATGACCAAAGGGCTATACAAATGTACATATCCTTTGACTAAGCAATAAAACTTCTATGACCATATTCAAAAGAGATCATATAAATGGAAAAATGACCCATATGTACAAAAATATTTATAGCTGCTTTTTTGTGGTGGCACAGAATTGGAAAATTGAGGGAATACCCATCAATTGGGGAACATGTTGTGGAATATGAAAGTAATGGGGTACTACTGTGTTATAGGAAACAAGGAGCATGTAGACTTCAGAAAAATCTGGAAAGACTTATATGAACTAATGATGAGTGAGGGGAAGAGAACCAGGAGAACATTGCATATAGTCACACCCACATTGTAGAATGACTAATTTTGTTAGACTTGGCTCTTCTCAGCAATGCAAGATTCTAAGACAGCTCCAAAAGACTCATGATAGAAATTACTATCCACATCCAGAAAAAAAAACAAAACAAAACAAACAAACAGACAAAAAAAAAAACAAAACTATGGAGTTTGAAAGCAGATTGAAGCATGCTATTTCTCCTCTCTTTTTTGTTTTATTTTGTTTCTTCTTTCTCATGTTTGTTTCCATTAGTTATAATTCTTTACAACATGATTAATGTGAAAATATATTTAATATGAATGTATATGTAGAACCTATATCAGACTGCATGCCATCTTGAAGAGAGAGGAGAAGGGGGAGGGGGAGATAATTTAAAATTCAAAAGCTTGAGGAAATGAATGTTGTGAACTAAAAATAAGTTAATTAATTTAAAAAGGGAAATTATAGTAAAAAACAATACAATTTGTCAAATATGTACAAGAATGCATTCAAGAGACTATGTCCTTAAAAAATAGAATTGACCAAATATACAGAGAGGTACAAAAATTCACTGAGAACTCCTAAAAAGTAGAATTGGCCAAATGGAAAAGGAAGCACAAAAGCTAACAAAAGAAAATAATTCCTTCAAAAACAGATTTGAGTAAGTAGAAGGTAATTAAGAGATATCAAGAATCAGTCAAACAAAATTTTAAAAAGTGAAAAAATGGAAGGCAATGTAAAATACCTCATTGGAAAAGCAAATGATATGGAAAATAAATTCACAAGAGATAGTTTAAGAATTATTGGAATGCCAAAAAGCCATGATCCAAAAAAGACCCTGCAAAGCATCTTTCAAGAAATTATTAAGGAAAACTTCTCAGAGGTCCAAGAACCAGAGGATAAAATAGTCATTGAAAGAATGCAATAATCACTTCCTGAAACAAATTTGAAAATGAAAATGCCAAGGAATATTAAAGCCTAATTCTAGGATTATCAAGTCAAGCAGAGCATACTACAAGCAGTCAGAAAGAAATAATTTGTGTGAAACCACGATTAGCATTACACAGGACCCAGAAGTTTCTGCATTAATAGATCAGAGGGAGTGGAATAAAATATTCTTTAATGGGAAGGATCTTGGATTAAAACCAAGGATCAATTACCAAGGAAAATTGAGCATAATTTTTTAAGGGAGGAGAGGGACATTCAGTGAAACAGAAGGCTTCCAAACCTTCCTGATGAAAAGAAAATTTGATCTTCAAGTATAAGACTTAAGAAAAGCATGGAAAGATAAAATGAAACAAAAAAAAACCATGTTATTCAATAAGGGTAAACTATTTACATCTTTAAATGGGAAGATGATACTTGTAACTCTTGAGAACTCTATTGTCATTATGAAATTTAGATGGGGTATACATAGAAAGAGGGTGTGGCATAAAATATTCAATTTAATGTGATGATGAAAACATAATTACAGAGGGATGAAAAAATGACATTTTGGGTGAAGAGGAAAGGAAGAGAGAGAAAAGGTGAAATTACAGCACATGAAATGGTACAAAGACCTATTACAGTGGAGGGAAAAAATGGGTGGGAGGTGAGCATTGTTTGAATTTTACTCTCATTGGATTTGGCTCCAAGAGGGAATAACATATACACTCACTTAGGTATAGAATCTACCTTACCCTATGGAGAAACAGGAGAAAGTGGGGAAAGAAAATTGAGAGGGACTCATGGAAAGCAGGACAGATTAAGGGAGGCAGTGGTCAGAAGCAAAACACTAGTGAAGATTGAAAGGGAGAAAGGAGAGAGAAAAGCAGAAATGGGGAGAAAAATAGGATGGAGACAAAGACACAGAAATCATAACTGTGAATGTGAATGGAATGAGCTCTCCCATAAAATGGAAGTGGATAGCAGAGTGGATTAAAATCCAGGATACTACAATGTGTTGTTTGCCAGAAACAGAGCTAGTGGGCCACAGTGGAGTAGGGAGCCTCCTCACAGTTCTTGTGGTAACTCACAGATCAGAGGTAGGAGAGTAGTAAACACCTCTCCTTAGAGCATAACACCTTGGAATAACTGAAAATTTAGAGGTTCCTAGAAGTAATAGCTGCACAAAACACCTGAAACTTGGAGAAGTGAATCCTCCACTCTGGAAGCAAAGTCCTACTTTGACAATGAGCTAAAAGTCAAATCATAGGCTAGGAAAATCATCAAGTAGCTGAAAAAATCTGGCTATTGAGATTTACTATTGTGACAAAAAAGATCAAAACACACTCTCAGAAGATATCATTGTCAAAATTCCTATATTGAAAGGCTCAAAAAAAAATATCAGTTAATCTCAAGCCATGGAGGAGGTCAAAAAAGTTTTTTAGATTAAGAGTGGTAGAGGAAAGGTTGAGAAGGGAAATGAGAGTGTTGCAAGGAAATTATGAAAAAAGGAACCAATAGTTACGTAAAGGAGACAAAATAAATTCCTGAAGAAAATAACACCTCACGCAACAGAATAGGCTGAATGGTAAAAGAGGTAGAAAAGGCCAATGAGGAGAAGAAAGTCTTAAAGTATAGAGTAGGATGAATGGGAAAAGACACATAAAAATTTACTGAAGAAAAAAATAACTCAAAAAGTAGAATTGGCCACATGGAAAAGGAGGTTCAAAAGTTCGCTGAAGAAAATAATTCCTTACAATTAGAATTGAGCAAATGGAAGCTAATGACTTTATGAGAAAGCAAGGAACAATAAAAAAAAATCAATGAAAAAACAGAGAACAATGTGAAATATCACATTAAAAAATAACCTGGAAAATATAGCCATGAGACATAATTTAAACATTATTGGACTACCTGAAAGCCATGATCAAAATAGAGCCTAGATGTCACCTTTAAAGAAAAGATTCAAGTATCATGCTGCCATAGTCAGTATAATGGAACAGTTAATGGCCTGTACTTTAAAGAACTGGAGGACTTGGAATATGATATTCCAGTGGGCAAAAGAACTAGGATTACAACCAAGAATAACCTACCCTGAAAAAATGAGTATAATCCATTGGGGGAAAATGGATATTTATTGATTTAGAAGACTTTCAAGCATTCTCAAAGAAAAGTCCAGACTGAACAGAAAATTTGACTTTCAAATATAAGACCCAAGAGAAGCACAAAAATGCAAATAGGAAAAGGAAATCATAAATTTCTTAAGGTTAAACTGTATACATGCCTACATAGTAACATGATACTTGTAACTCATAAGAACTTTCTCATTATTAGGGTAGATAGATAGAATATACACATATGTAATAGACACATACATAAAATATACACATATATGTTTCTTTATGTATATATTCTCTACATACATTGCATATATGTATATTATATATACATATGCACACATATATACATATATATTTGTACAAATACCAACAAAGATAGACAGACATGGGACACAGGTGTGAGTTGAATATGAAAAGATGGTATTTAAAATCAAATCAAATCAATGGGTGATAGAAGAATGTATTTAGAAAAAAGGAAAAGGAGAGATGTGGTAAATTTTCACACATAAAGAAACAAGAAAAAAGGTTTCACAGTGTAGGGGAAGAAGAGGGTTGTAAGGGACAGTGAATCAATCTTACTGTTATCAGAATTGACTTAAAGAGGCAAGTACATACTCATTAAAGTGTTTATTGAAATCTGTCTTAACCTACAGGAAAGTAGGAGAGAAGAGGAATAAGAAAATGGGGGGGGGGGGTGATAGAAGGAAGGGTATGTTGAGTGAGGGCATAGTCAGAAGCAAACCACCTTTGAGGAGGGATAAGATGAAAAGAGAGATAGAAGAGCAAATGATTGGGATAGGACGGAGGGAAAAAAAGTGATAGTAATTATTAAACAACGTTTTTGAAACAAATTTCTCTGGTAAGGGCCTCATTTCTTAAAAATATAGAGAACTGAGGCAAATTAAAAAAAAATAAGAGCCATTACACAGTTGATATGAGTAGTTTTCAGATGAAGTAATCAAAGCTATCTATAGACATGTTAAAAAAAATATGCTCTTACTCAGTACTGATTGGAGAAATGCAAATTAAAACAATTCCAAAGTACTACCTTATACATATTAGATTGAGTAATAGGACAGAAAAGGAAAATGACAAAAGGAGGGAATGTGGAAAAATGGGGCATTAATTTATTGTTGATGGAGTTGTGAACTGATTCAATCTTTCTGCAGAATAATTTGGAATTGTGCCCAAAGGACTATAAAACCAAAGGGTAATAAAATCTTCGACCTAGTGAGGTCTGCATCCCAAAAGAGATTTAAAAAGGGAAAGGATCTACATGTTTGAAACTATTTATAACAACTCTTTTCTGGTAGTAAAAAAAAAAAATGGAAATTGAGAGGATGTTCATCAATTGGGTAATGGGTGAACAAGTAGTAATATGTGATTGTGATGGAATTCTATTTTGCCATGGGGAATGATGACCTGAATGCAGATAAGCTTAGGCAGACTTACATGAGCTATTGCAAAGTGAGATGTACTGTGTACAAAATAACAGCGATATTGTTAGATGATCAATGATGAATGACTTAGCTATTCTCAGCAATACAATGATCCAAGACAACTCTGAATAACTGATAACGAAAAACGCTGTCCATATCCAGGGAAAGACTTGATGGTGTCTGAATACAGAGTGAAATGTTCTTTTCTCTTTATGCTTTCTTTATTTTTCTTGATTTTTTTTTTTTATTTTTTTGGTGAATGGTTTATTTTACAACGTGAGTGTTGTGGAAATGCTTCACATGACTACACATGGCTAACCAATATTGAATTGTTCGCCTTCTCACTGAGGAGGGAATAAGGGAGAGAATTTGCAATTTAAAGTTCTAAAAATAAATGTTCAAAAATTTTATATATAGCTGGGAAAAATACAATGCTATATTTAAAAAATCTTTTTAAAAAGATGTTTCATGTTTACTGTGTCACATACCTACTCAGCTGAACACCCCATTTGTTTCAAACATCTTTCATTTTCCATCTTTTTCCAGACGTCTCGCCATCTGGTTCACCCTCTAGTTTGTCTTGTCATTGTCTTTAAAATGCAGTGGTGCTCAGCACAGAACTATAGGGGAAGAGGTGTAGTTTTACCAAGGAGAAAGTCAATGGAATCACAAAGTCATAGAGAAGAAGTGATTAAACCATATCTGCTAGAGTCCTTTTTACAATGTCATCAATGATAACCAACCTTATCACAGCAATTGTTCACTTAAACAGCTTAAACTTGAATATTTTTTTGTGTTCATACTTTTCATCAGTTGTGTTTATAGTTAATTAAAATACCAAAGGAAATTTGTAATTGAACCATCTTCATTCTGTCTTATATTGAGCAGTTCCTCTTTTGAACACCTTCCCTACATATTACATTTATACTTTCCAAGTATGTACACATAGACAATGAAGTTGATACATGAATTGCTAGAGTTAACTCAGTATTTTTGAGGCCAAAGGAAGGTATGAGAGAGAAGAGGTATGAGACAGCTTGCCATACTAAAAGTCCACAGAGCCATTGTTCTGGCCTTATTGTTGTATGCATGTAAAACCTGGACAGTATACCAGTGCCATACCAGGAAACTGAATCACTTTCTTTTGAGTTGTCTTAGAAAGATTCTGAAGATCACCTGGTAAGATAAGGTACCAGACACTGAAGTCCTTTCTCAGGCTGAACTGCCAAGTATTCAAATTCTACTCCAGAAAACAACTCCTATTGATGACTATATTGTTCAAATACCAAAAAGATATTTTCATAAAAGACTATTTTATGGAGAACTCACACAAGTCAGGAGTTCACATGGTAGTCAAAGTGATACTTAAGTTCTCTCTGAAGAACTTCAGAACTGACTGTGGCATGGTACCATCCAGAACGCCAAGCCCACATTAAAGAAGTAAGTGCTCTATGAACAAAACAGGATTAAGTAGCTCAAAAAAAACCTGAGATGAATACATTTAGACATCATTCTGTCATTCCGTAGATTGGCTATCCATCTTAGTTTTAAAATAAACATCTGTTTAGTAAGCATTAACTGGAATTGCTAAATCTATCCTACCCTATCCTATCGTATCCTATCCTACCCTATCCTATTATATCCTATCATATGCTATCCTATCCTATCCTATCCTATCCTATCCTATCCTATCTTTTCCTATCCTATCCTATGCTTTCTATCTATCTATCTGTCTATCTATCTATCTATCTATCTATCTATCTATCTATCTGTCTGTCTGTCTGTCTGTCTGTCTGTCTGTCTGTCTATCTATCTATATCTATCTATCTATCTATCTATCTATCTATCTATCTATCTATCTATCCTATGTGCATGCATGCATACATATCAATCCCCCCTTTCTACACACACACACATGCACACACACACACACTTCTTATAACAATTTTAGGCTTTAATAGCATAAAACTTTACTAGGAATTTGGGAATACTTTCTACACATCCACATACTTTTCCATTATACAGTCATTTCCACTGTGTCTCATTCTTCATGATCCCATCAGACTCTCTTCATGGGTTTTTCTTTGCAAAGATACTGAAGGGGTTTGTCATTTCTATTTCCAATACACACATACACATGGTCATAAAAATGCATAAACACATGTACATATATATGTAGAAATGTATACTTATGTATGTATCTTTCATGTGTGTATGTGTAAATAGATGTGTACATATTAGATATAGTTTAATAATATTACATTTACATTTGTGTATGTTATATATCATACAGATACATGCATACTTATTATCCCACACATATATGGGGAATCTAGGATCTAGTCTAGTCCCTACCACTAACTCACTATTTGAATTGATATAAACCACTTAATCCCTTCGTGTTATCATGAAAATAGAAACACCAATGCCTGTCCCATTTTCTTCTTAGAGCTGTTGTATGAATTGAATGGGATATCAGTAAAAAGATAGGGAAGAGAATAAAATATTATAGAACTATGAGACAGATACAGGAATACACATGTGAGGTTCAATTCTCTGGGATTGAGGTTGGGACTGCAGAGGGTGATCCCTTAAAATGAGAATAATTTGGAATGATAAGATTTGCTGACATTCTTTGGATGATTTCCTCAAGTTTATTGCCTTGCCCCAGGCTCCACTGGGATTTTAAACTGTCATATTTCTTGTCACTGACTTCAATAGGAATTCAGGAGTTGCATGGCCTTTACTCTTATGTTTTTTGTGTGTGACTTCTCCATTTGTTATTGTTTTTAACAATCTTTAATAATTCATACTTCCATGGTAACTCTATCTCTGATGTGAGGCATTCCTTGTAATTGACTCTGTAAGTGACATGCAAAGCACGTGGGTTTCCATTCATGGGAATGAAGGTTTGATTTCCAAGGTGTAACATTAGTTTGGTAGGGTATCTCACACAATTTTAGTAAATAAAAAATTATCCATCTCCACATAAAGCAGTTAAAAACAAAACAATAAACATCTGAAGTCTTTTTTTTTTTCATTTTCACTTTGAAATATTTGGGAATAATTAGGGTTCCCACCTTTCCAAGGGTTAGTTGTACATTGGAGGTCCCTGGTAGCTCATCATCGTTAGTAGGGAGATCTTTCTATGCATATACAATTCTGAAAAGAGGAAGTTTCATGTGCTCACACAACCACTTCCCCCATTTTGCCCTCCCCTGTAAAATCCCTTGTGTACCTCTTTCATGTCAGATAATTTACCTCATTCTACCCCTATCTCTTCTTGTCTTCAAGTGCATTCTTCTTTCTCACTTCTTAATTTTATTTATAGATTATCATCACATTGGCTCAGATGCAATCCAGCTCAGACTCTGTCTATCTGGGATTGTGTCTGGCCCGCTTGTGAATACAAGGTTACAAATGCTTAGGCTCCTTAAGAGGCAACCCAATTAGGATAATCCTTAATAAACTTTGTTTTCTTTGGCTTTAAGAAGGCTTGAGTCAAATTCATTCAAGCACGACCCGGACCGTTGGTATTTTGGGGTCCCCATCACCCCTCAGCCTCTTCATTTATGGTTCCCTGATCCAGATAAGCTGCTAATCTCAAGTTCTTCTGCTCAAACTGGAAGGTATGTAAGCTTCCCCCTCTCTTTGTCCCCTACTTGCTCTCCAAGCACCTTGGAAGCGGATTTTCAGACCTGTCTTCAGGTCCCAGTATCAGGCAAAGTCTCTGAACTTTCTGGGCACTAGAGAGTTAGAGACTCAGGGTGTCGGTCCAGTGGCTGTGTTTGAGGCTGTGGACCTGGGCATAGCCTCCAAAGCACAATTCTCTGAATTTTCTGGGCGCTAGAAGGTTAGAGAAACGTCAGTTAAGTGGGTGCCCAATTCTCTGGATTTCCTGGGAGCAAGCAAATCAGGGAAAAATTCGATTATTTTTGTCCTCCTGTTTTTTCTCAAGGCTTACTTCCATCTCCTCCTTAAAGGAGCGGGGGGGGGGGGGACTTCCAGCCCCCCTGCCCCCAAAATGGGTCAAAATTCATCAATTCCAAGGAATTCGCCTTTGGGCTGTCTTTTACAAAATTGGAAAAAATTTAACTTCTCTAAAGACCTTAAAAAGAAAAAGGTGGTATTCTTTTGCAACACACTTTGGCCTCAGTATCACCTGGAGGACAACGAAGTGTGGCCCATATTTGGGACCTTGCAATGTAATATCCTTTTACAATTACAATTATATTGCCTCCAAAAGGGAAAATGGATAGAAATGCCTTACATAAGGGCCTTTGTCAAACTCTCTCAGCACCCCATTCTCAGAAAAAATTGTAAGATGCTTGTAGCTAGAGCCATCCCACAAAAGGGAAATGGGGGTGAATTGGATGTTTTGGATGACCCCCTGTTTATGGTTTCTAGGGTCTTGGCCTCACTTCCTCCCCTATCTCTGTTCCCAAACCCCGCTCAATTCCCAACTATGGGTCTTGCTGGCGTGCCTCCTTCTGCAGCCCCTCTTGCTGGGGCAACATTCACTCAGGCCTTAGGCCCTGCTCCTGTGGCACTCTCTGGGGCATCTCCCCCTTTGATCCCTACTCTTCCTCAGGCACCAGCAGATCTTTCCCCTTGCCTGCCAAATCCCCTGGCCCTGAAGCCTAATCTAGTTAAGCAGGCATTCCCTAGCCTCTCCCTCACAAGAAGTGGGACTTCCTATCTTCCTCCACAAGCCCCTGTTCCCACTGGGCCATCAGGGCTGTTTCCCTTGAGAGAAGTACCTACTCCACCCAGTGGGACAACCAGGATCCGTGTTCCGTTCTCTCTTTCAGATCTCCCCCAGATTAAAGAGAAACTGGGGAGATACTCTGAAGACCCCACTAGGTTCGCTGAGGGTTTTAGGGACATATCCCTACAATTTGAACTTTCTTGGAAGGAACTGCATATTCTTTTCTCTGTTTGTTGTACCTTTGAGGAGAAGGGGAGAATTTGGGAACATGCCCAAAAGTTTGGGGATGGTATGGCTAGCAATAACCCCATAAAATACCCCCCAGGAACAGCTGCTGTTCCCAAGAGTGACCCCAGATGGGACTATCAAAAGAGTGAGGACAGGGAAAAGAGAGACTTTATGGTAATTTGCCTGTTAGAAGGCCTAAAAGCTGCATTTGAAAAACAAATAAATTTTCAAAAAATTAGGGAAATTACTCAGGGAGAAAAGGAAAACCCCGCCCTTTTTCAAAACCGGCTAGTAGAAGCTATTAAAAAGCATACAAATTTGGATCCTGACTCTATAGAAGGGGCAGCAATCCTTAGCATGTATTTTATTAATCAGTCTGCCCCAGATATTAGGAGGAAATTGCAGAAATTGGCAATGGGACATCAAACACCTCAGGCCCAGTTATTGGAGATGGCCTTTGGAGTCTTTAACAACAGAGACCTCGTTGCAGCAGAGGAAAGAGAACGAAGGAGAAGGGCCAGGGCCAGGGAGCATGCTCAATTCCTGGCTGTTGCCTTGGCCAGGAAGAGACCCAGGGAGCACCCTTCCAGGGTACCCCCTTGGAGGAAGGCTAGCTACTTGGGCAGTGGGGAAACCTGCTTTTGTTGCCACAAGGAGGGTCACTGGTCCAAGGAGTGCCCTCCAGGGCACCCCCCCAGAGCAAGCCCGAGGAACCAATGCCTGTGAAACCGTGCCCATGTGACCAGGAGGGACATTGGAGGAAAGATTGTCCCTCAGGTGGGAAAAGTGGTAGAGCCACCCCCCAGTACCCTGTCCTCCAGTCTTCTCAAGATTTGGAACATCAGGAAAGCCTAGGTGCTGGCAGTGCTCCCACTTTCTCCATCTCTCTCACCAAGCCCTGGGCAAAAACTGAAGGTAAGGTTACCCACTTTAACATGGCTAAATTCTCTGCTTTAACTAGTCACTCTGGCCCTACCCATCCCTTGACCCCTTGGGTCATAGGCATTGGAGGGGAAACTAAGGAATGTCTCCAGACATATCCCCTCCCCAGCCTGCTTGAGAATCTGTTGTTTAAACACTCCTTCCTTATGCCCTTCTCTGACCCTTCCCCCTTGTTGGGAAGGGACCTGATGGTGAAATTGGGGAGCTAATTTTCTCTAGTTAAACCTCCCATCTCCCTTTTGCCACTGTTCACTATATCTTCCCAGGTTTGCTTGAGAATGTGGGAGACAGTCAGGCCAAATATTTGGGACCCTGGAGTTCCAGAGAGAGCTACTTCTGCCACCCCAGCCCTTGTTAGTCTCTCAGACCCTAAAGTGCTCCCCCATCTCAGCCAGTATCTGATTAAGCCTGAGACCTGGGAAGGACCACAACCTTTAATTGAAAAATTCCTTAAGTATAGAATCTTTGTCCCTTGTCCAATTCCATGCAACACTGCAACCCTTCCCGCAAAAAAGCCTAATGGAGAATATGTTTTTGCTTTTGAATATACTTTTCCTGGGGAATCAAGTCCATATCAAGCTAACCTGGACAGTTTTGCCCCAAGGGATTCGAGATAACCCTCATTTATTTGGCCAGGATTTGGGAAGGGATTTAAGGCACCTGAAACTAGCAGGCAGTAGCTTAATTCAGTGTGTGCATGATATTCTTATTTGTAGCCCCAACCAGGCAGCTTCTGCTGCCACAGAAGCCCTTAATTTCTTTGGCGTTCGAGGCTATAGGGTCTCTGAACAAAGTCCAGATAGCATGCCAGTCCACAAGGTATCTGGGTCATGAACTCACACTCACCTCTCTCTCCTTAACCTCTGAGAGAAAAAGGACAATCCTGTTTATCCCTGGTCCAGACAGTAAGAAGCAAGTTCGAGTGTTTTAAGGCATGACTGGATTTTGTAGACTCTGGATTCCTAATTTTGGTTTTATTGTTAAACTCCTTTATGGCCCTACTTAGGGCACTGACTCAGAACAGGCTAACGTTTTTGAGACTCTGAAAACTAATTTGACCACCACTCCATCACTAGACCTACCCAATCTGGGAAAACCTTTCACTCTGTATGTTGAAGAGAAGAAGAGGACAGGCTTTGGGAGTCTTAACCCACTCCTTAGGACTACTTAGCCTTAACCCACTCCCAGGCCAGTTGATGTTTTTATTTACTCAAAATACGTTTTCCTTGTTCTACATACCTATGGAGCAATCTGGAAAGAAAGGGGATATCTGACAGCAAAAAACTCCCCTATCAAACATGCCCTTCTATGTTTTGGCCTTGCCACAGTCATCTTTAGTTCTCTCCAGAGAAATTATCTTTTATGTCAGGGAAATTGTCTTTTCTTTATAATCCTTTTGTATCTGTTTGGTGTGTGTGTGCCTAACCTCTTTGCCAGGTTTGTCTTTTCCAGGGTGCAAGCCATCAACTTCCAGATGACAGCCCAGGCTATATACCAACCTCTGTCTGAATCCTAGGTCTCCAGCCCACTGGACCCAGCACCACCCAGATTTTGAAGTCTGACCCCTTGAACAGGACCCATCGAGGCAGGGACAGCTCTACACCCCTTGCCAGCAGGAAGAAGTTTCAGAAACTGAGACCTTCACCCTTTACCCCAAAAGAATTTGGGTTCAATCTGTTTGAGGGGGGAATGATGGGGTTCATACTCTGGGAACTTCCTTGAGCTCCCTGGAATCTCCTCACTTAGTCTGGCTTTTCATACTCAAATTGAGCTCCCTTTGTATCTCTCCACAGAACCTGGCTTTTCATACTCAAAGCTGTGACCATTGTCTGTTACCTCTTGGTTGCCCCACCTGCTTCCCACCCAAACCCTCCATTGTCTGCTATCTCCTGATAGCCTCCAGCTGTTTCCAGCCTTTGACCCTCCTTGGATTCCCTCCTTAGACTTCTCCTCAAGACCCTTCCTAAACCTCTCCTCCCATCACCCTGGACTACCAAACCACCCCCCAGATCCCTCCTATACTCTTTTCTGTATTTAAGTCCCACCTTGCCTCCATGAAGGCTCTCAGATGCAATCCAGCCCAGACTCTGTCTAGCTGGGATTGTGTCTGGCCCGCTTGTGAATACAAGCGTTACAAATGCTTAGGCTCCTTAAGAGGCAACCCAAATTAGGCAAATCCTTAATAAACTTTGTTTTCTTTGGCTTTAAAAAAAAAAAAAAAGATTATCATCACATTGTACTCAATTTATACCTGTGCCTTCTGTCTGTCTATGCTCCTAACTAACCCAATACTGAGAAAGGATTTTGTAGTTACAAGTACCATTTTTTTCCATGTAAAGAGTTTAAGCTCATTGAATCCCTTAAAATTTTACTTTCTTGTGCTTGTATGTTTTAAAATTAATTAATTTAATTTTCTTTACATGCTTGTCTTGGGTCTTGTATTTCAAAGTCGCATTTTCTTTTCAGCTGTGGTCTTTTCACAAGGGATGCTTGAAAGTTCTCTATTTCATTGAATATCCATTTCTCCCCCTCAAGAATTACATGCAATTTTGCTGGGTAGGTTGTTGTCAAAATTCTAGATCTTTTACTCTCCATACTATCGTATCCCAACTCTTCTGATCCTTTAAAGTGGAAACTGCTAAATTTTGTGTTATCCTGACTGTGGCTCCATCATATTAGAATTTTTTTTTTCTTTTTGATTGCTTATAATAGTTTCTCTTTGAACTGATAGCTATGGAATTTGCCTATAACATACCTGGGAGTTTTCACTTCAGGATCTTTTTCAGGAGGAGACCGAAGGATGCTTTTAGTTTCTATTTTATCCTCTGATTATAGAATATAAGGACAATTTTCCTAGACAATTTTTAATAGTACTTTATCCTTCCCTCCTTCCTGAATTATATATATATAGTAAAGGTAATTTTTAGCATTCATTTTTTTACAGGATTTTAAATTCCAAATTTTCCAATCTCCCTTCTCTCTACCCTCCTCTCTTCCTAAAATGGTAAGTAATTTTTTATAAGTCATATATGTACAGTCATGTAAAACATATTTTTATATTAATCATAGTTGTGGAAAAAAACCAGAACAAAACATGAAAAAATTTAAATTAAAAAGTATGCTTTGATCTGTATTCAGAGTCCATCAGTTCTTTATCTGGATGTGGATAACATGTTCCTTCATGAGTCCTTTCTAATGGTTGTGGATCATTGTGATGTTAAGAAGAGCTAAGTTATTCATATTTGATCATCACACCATGTTGTTGTTCCTATGTACAATATTTTCCCAGTCCTGCTCATTTAAATTTTCATCACTTTGTTCAGGTCTTTCCAGGTTTTTCTGAAGTCTCCCTGGTCATTGTTTCTAATTACCCAATAGGATTCCATTACATTCATTTCACACAACTTTCACATTTAACACAACTGTTCAGCCAGTATCCCAATTGATGGAATCCCCTCAATTTTCACTAAAGTTGCTATAAATAATTTTGTAGGTAGAGATCCTTCCCACTTCTTCAAATGATATACAGTTTGGTTGCCCTTTGGGCATAGTTCCAAATTGTTTTCAAAATGGTTAGATGAATTTACAACTCCATCAACAATGTGTTCATGTCCTACTTTTCCCACATCTTTTCCAACATTTATCTTTTTTCATTATTTTTGGTCATACTAGCTGATCTGATAGTGTAAGGTGGTACCTCAGAGTTGTTTTAATTGGCATTTCTCTAATCAAAAGTGATTTAGAGCACTTCTTCATATACCTGTAGATAGCTTTGATTTCTTCATATGAAAACTGTGTGTTCATATCCATTAACCATTTATCAACTGAGGAATGTACTGTATTCTAATAAATTTTATTCAGTTCTCTGTGTATTTGAGAAAATAGGCCTTTTTTGTTGGAGATGCTTTCTGTAAAGTTTGTTTCCCAGCTTTCTGTTTTCCTTCTAATCTGGTTTCACTAGTTTTGAATGTTCAAAAACTTTTTAATTTAATTCAATCAAAATTATCTATTTCATATTTTGTAATGTTCTTTATCTCTTCTTCAATCATGAATTCTTTCCTTCTTCATAGATCTGACAGGTAGATTCCTTGTTCTTCTAATTTGTTTAGGGCATCACCCTTTATGTATAAATCACGCACCCACTTTTATCTTATCTTCATATATGGTGTGAGATGTTGGTTTATACTTAATTTCTGCTATACTATTTTCCAGTTCTCCTTGTAGTTTTTGTCAAATATTGAGTGCTTCTTTCAGAGTCTAGTATCTTTGTGTTTATATACTGAGTTCTTCTTTCAGAGTCTAGTGTCTTTGTGATCATCAAAGCCTAGGTCATAATGGTCATTTACTACTGTGTCTTGTGTAATCTATTCCATGGATCCACCATTCTATTTCTTAACTTGTACCAGATAGTTTTGATGACTACTTCTTTATAATATAGTTTTAGATCTGATATGGCTAGGTTACCTTCCTTTGAATTTTTTAAATTAATTCCCTTGATATTCTTCACCTATGTTCTTCCAGATGAATTTTGCCAATTTTTCTTGCACTATGAAATAATTTTTCATAGTCTGACTGATATGACACTGAAAAAGTAAATTAGTTAAGTCAGAATTTTCTTTTTATTATATTGTCCTGGTCTGTTCATGAGCAATTGATATTTTTCCAGTAGTTTAGATCTGAATTTATTTGTATGAAAAAATGTTATGTAATCATGTTCATGTAGTTCTGGGTTTATCTTGGTAGGTATTATTCTAAGAATTTCATATTGTTTTACAATATTTTAAATGGATTTTCTCTTTCTATCTCATCCTGCTGGGCTTTGTTGGTCATATAAAGAGATGCTGATAATTCATATGTGTTTATCTTATATCCTGAAACTTTGCTAAAATTGTTAATTAATTCTAGCAATTTCTAATTGCTTTTCTAGGATTCTCTAAGTATACCCTCATATAGTCTGAAAAGAGTCATAGTTTTGTTTTCTCATTGTCTATTCAAATATTATGATTTATTTTTCTTTTTATGTTGTACTTGACATTTCTAGTATCATATTGGATAATAGCAATGATAATGGGCTTCCTGGCTTCTCCACTGATCATATTTGGAAGGCTTCTAGCTTATCCCTATTATAGATAATGCTTGCTGATAGTTTCAGATAGATTCTGCTTATTATTTAAGGAATTCTCCCTTTATTCCTATGCTCTCTAATGTTTTTGGTAGGAATGAGTGCTGTATATTGTCAAAAAGCTTTTTCAGCAGCTAATGAGATAATAATAATATGATTTATGTTGTTTTTTTTCTTGTTATATAGCCAATTATGTTGATAACATTCCTAATATAAATCCTATGTTATCATAGTCTATGATCCTTGTGATATATTGCTGTAATTGCCTTGCTAGTATTTTCTTTAAAATGTTTTTGGAATGAAATTTCTCAGGGAAATTGGTCTATATTTTTCTTTCTCTATTTTAGCTCTCCCTGCTTTAGATATCAGCACCAGATTTGTGTCATAAAAGCTATTTGGTAGGAGTCATTCACCTATTTTTCCACATTGTTTATATTGCATTGAAACTCATTATTCTTTGAATGCTTGGTAGAATTCACTTGTGAACCCATCTGGTGCTGCCTTTTCTTTTATTTCCTTAGGGAGTTCATTAATGGCTTGTTCAATTTTTTTTTTAAGAGATGGAGTTATTTAGGCATTCTATTTCCTCATGTGTTAATCTGGGTAATTTATATTTTCATAAATATTCATAAATTTCACTCAGATTGTCAGATTTATTGGCACATAATTGGGCAAAATGTTTCATAGTGATGGCTTTAATTTACTCTTTTGTGGTGGTGATTTTATCCTTTTAATTTTTCAGATGGGATATTTGATGTTATTTCTTTTTTTAAAACAAATTAACCAATGGTTTATCTATCTTATCACTCTTTTCCCCATAAAATCAGTCCCTAGTTTTAGTAATAGCTCAATATTTTTCTTACTTTCAATTTCACTACTCTTACCTTTGTTTTTCAAGATTTCTAGTTTGTGCTCAGTGGTGCATTTTTAATTTGCTCTTTTTCTAGTTTATTCGGTTGTTTGTTTAATTACATGCCCAGTTCATTAACCTTTTTTTCCCCTATTTTGTTGATATAACAATTTAGAGAAATACATTTTACCCAAAGTAGTGCTTTGTATGGATCCCATAAATTTTGGTATTTTTATGGACAATTCATTTTTTTGTTGTTGCTTTTCACTCTTTTTTTCTGATTCTTTCCCTTATTTTTAAATTTGCACTCTGCTCCTGGGGTGATAGGGACATTCTCCCAAGGTTCTTGTGCCAGGGAATAGAGTTCCTGGCTCCTTGCCTGGTTCTGCACTAATGTTGCCCTGAGGTCCAAGATGAAGACTCTGGTCTGGTGCTGTGTTGAGGGGATGGGGTGGAGGCTGCTAACACTGTCAGAGGCTGTAAATATCTGATCACTTAATTTGGTCCTGAGCTAGGTTCCCAGAGGTCATGTTTGGCATGTGCTAAGGTGCATGGGGTTTCTCTGTGTGGGCATCTGCCTGTTTGTCCAGAGCTATACCAAAGCATGGGGCAGCCCTAGTGTTGGCAGCTGCTTGTTCACCTGTCTATGCTGAGGCATATGTGGGGATCATTGTTGGTGTTTGACTGCTCCACAGACCTATGGCTCAGGATATCATACTGGTTTGCTGAGGTGGGGCTTGTTTCTTCTGGCTTCCTGGTATGCTTCCTTTCCTGTACACTGCTCCCCCTTTACCTGAGGGAAACAGATCTTTCCTGTTGACCTTTCAAATTTCTTGGAATAAAAGATTATTTCATCCTATTTTTTGCTTGTTCTGCTATTTCAGATTTTGTTTTGATGTGCTGTTTTATTGTTGTTTGGTATTATATATGGGTGAGTGAGGGCTATTTTCTGCTTATTCTGCCATCTTGGCTTCTAGAAGTAGATAATTTCTTGAAAGATGGTGTCTAACCTCCTTTCTTGATCATGGCTTTCAGGTAGTTTAGTAATCCTTAAATTATCTCCACTAGACCAATTTTTTGTTAGTTGTCTTTCCAGTGAGATATTTCATGTTTTCTTTTTTTCATTATTTTGATCTTGTTTATTTCTTGATATCACATGAAGTCATTAGTTTCCACTTGCCCAATTCTAAGCTTTAAGGAATTATTTTCTTTAGTAAGTTTTTGTATCCCCTTTTCCATTTGGATAATTCTGCTTTTCAAGGCATTCTTTTCTTCATTGGATTTTTGTCCCTCTTTTACCACTTGAACTATTCTGTTTTTTGAGGTGTTATTCAATGTTTTTTTTTCTTCTGTCCTGCCTTTACCAAGCTGTTGATATCTTTTATCATGATTTTCTTGCATCATTATCAATTTTCTTTTCAATTTTTCCTCCAACTCTCTTACTTTATTTTAAATTCCCTTTTGAGCTCTTCCATGCCATGAGACCAATTCATATTTGGATGTGGGGAGTTTTGACTTTGTTGTTTTCTTCTGAGTTTGTGCTTTCATGTTCCTTGTCACTGTAGTAACATTTTATAGTTGGGATCTTTTGTTTTTACTTTTTGTTTATCATTCTAGCCTGTTTCTTGACTTTTAACTCTTTACTAATGTGGGGATCTGCTTCTAGGATGGAGGGTGCACTGACCCAAGCTTCAGGGATTTTGTCCAGCTATTTTCAGACTACTTCTAGGAAGCTGTATGTTTTCATTCCTTCCAAGGTGGTATCATTTAAGGAGAGGTGTGATTTACTACTCTCCTGGTCTGTGCTTTTGTCTGTAAGTGACCAAAAGCACTCTTTTCTGCCCTGGATCTTTGACAAGGGTCCCTTCTCCACTGTGGCCACAAGCCCTGGTATGCTAGAGCTTCTTCTCACCCTGGGACTGAGACCCAGAACTGTGATCCAGATCCAAGTATGAGCAATTCAATAAAGTCCTGTTGCCAGTGCCAGAAAATTGACCCTTATAATCTTCTGATCAGTCGTCTGACCCATCTGCCATCTATTGTTTGAGAAGTCTGGAAACCACCACTATGGAAACTGGTTCAGCCTCCCCTCAGTCTGGTGCAGCAGCTCTTTCCTGCTGACCATCTAAGTTGTCTTCAGTTGGAAAATTTTTTCATTCCATCTTTTTAAGGGTTCTGCTGCTCTAGAATTTGTTTTGAGACATTATTTAAAAGTTTTTAGAGGGGTTTGGGAGAGAGTTTGGGTGAGTCCCTGCCTGTTCTCCAATATCTTGGCTCCACCTTCCTTAACGGGGTTTTTATTGAACTCTTCCTAACTACCTCTACAACATCTTCCAAGTTATCAACTCTATTTCCTGCTTTAAAACACAGTTTCACTCAGAATTCACATTCTATTTACTTAAGTATGCACATGATGCTTCCTTTCAAACTCCATGAAATCCTTGAAGGGAGAGACATTTTGAATTTTGTCTTTGCATACCCTAAGATAATCCTGACTTTAACTAGTACAGTTTTATTGTTTTTCAGCCATGACTAACTCTTCGTGATCCCATGGAAGATGGAGTGCTAGGCCTTTATATTATCCACTATTTCTTGATATCTGTCTAAGTTCATGTTCATTGTTTCTATGACACTATATTCATCTCACATTATTATTTGTTGTTGAGTCATTTGAGTTGTATCAAACTCTTCATGACCCAGTTTGGGGTTTTCATAGCAATGATACTAGAGGATTTGCCATTTCCTCCTTCATCTCATTTTACATATGAGGAACTGAGGCAAACAGGGTTAAGTGATTTGCCCAGGGTAACCCAGCTGTCTGAGGCCAGATTTGAACTCGCAAGTATAAGTCTTTCTTATTCTAAGCCCAGTGCTCTATTGCTTTCTGCCAACTAGCTTTGCTGCTGTCCCCTTTTCTTTTGACTTCATTTTTCTTGTCATCAGGCTTGTTTCCAGTGGGTTTTATCATCTCATTATGTGGTCAAAGTATGTAAGTTTCAGCTTTAGTATTTGACTTTCTGGTAAAGCAACTTAATTGTTTAGCTATTGACTGCATTGATACCATATGCTGTCAAAAAGACTCTCAAAATTCTTCTCCAGCACCACAGTTTGAAAAGACAGATTTTAAAGTACTCAGCTTTCCCTATAATTCAATTCTCATAGCCATACATTACTACTGGAAAAAAAATCCAGCTTTGACTATGCAGACCTTTGCTGGCAAGGTGATGTCCCTGCTTTTTACTATGTTGTACAAATTTCCCATAGCTTTCCTTCCAAAGAGCAAGTCAATCTCATGGCTGCAGTAGCTGTCTGCTGTGGTTTTTGAGCCCAAGAGTTTAAAATCTCACACAGCTTCCATTATTTCTTCCTCTTTTTGGCAGAAAGTGATGGAATCCATGGCCAAGATCTTATTTTTTTTAAGCTTCAAGCTCAATTTTGCATTCTCCTCTTCCACCCTCATGAAGATGCTTGTTAATTCTTCACTTTCTGCCATCAGAGTGATATCTACTGCATATCTGAGATTGTTGACATTTTTTTTCTGGCATCAGAACTCTTGCATTAAGGGCTAGTAAATAATTGTTGAACTGAATACCTGAAAAAGCTTATATTAACAAAAATCTAGATCTATAATGGACTTCAGAGGTTATCCATTTTTATCATCTTTCATATTTTATAGCTGAGTATACTGAAACCGTGGAAGGGAATCATGGAGTACTTCTTATTTGTTACTACCCTTTCTCTTTCACTCCCATTCTATTATACTAGTCATCAGGCCCATTAATTGAACCACCACAATTTTTACCCATCTGAGAATGGAATGAATTCCATGCTGTTGGGCAGTATTTGCTTCATTGTCTCTCTCATTTTAAACCTTTAACTGCTTTCCATTAATATGACTTGGCTGCACCAAAATACTCAGTGCAACTCACACTGATTTTTTTTCCTATTTATGCATTGATCATACTCCTATGACTTGTGCAGAGTTCTATAAGTTAAACTCACTTTTATATTCTTATGTTTCTATGTCCTATATGTCTGCAACATTGTTTTCCTAGGTAATATGCCTTTTGAAAACAGGGAATATATCTACAAAAGTATTAGTATACCTCCCAGCACAACATTATTATCCATTGTGATATACTGAAAAAAGCTATTTGATCATGAAAGTTGATTTAAGGTGACGTAAATTTGCATTAGAGATAGATAGGAAATAAATAAGGAAATGCTTTATGACATACCACTAAATGATGACACTCAAGTAATTTCCCCCAATTTTTCTTTTAGTTTAAAGACTCAAGCAGTGAGCAAGTACTCAGATGACAACATCGCTGTTGGTCACCTCTCCTAAGGACTTTGTGCACTGGTGGTCCACAGACACAAGTGGAAAATTGATTTTGAGATTACAGTGGAATGCAAATTCCTTGAGAGTAAGAACTGTTTCATTCTTTGTATTTTTATCTCCCATTTCTGGCATGTAGTGAGTCTTTAATAAATATGTGGCTAGGGTTTTCCATATAGAAACAAGTGCAAACAAGAGCTCCATTAAAGTTTCCTAGCTTAGACAAAAGAAAACAAAATAGAGCAAAAAGACAACACCAAAATCATAGTAAACCACTAGGAAACTTGCCCACTGAGTTCACTTTAGGTATTCCCCTTCTTTTTAGTATCAGAGTTTACTTATGAAACAGTAAATAAAGGGTTAGAATACTGGAGTTGGAGTCAGGAAGATCAGGGTTCAAATTGCTTTAAAGTTTAATACTTAATAGTGTTTTGGCCCTCAGAATCTAGTTCATCTTATTTGATATCTTCTTTCAATAGTACAATGGATATTCAATGGATAAATGACTTACAGAGCAGTTTCTGAATCTCAGTGAGATAGTACTTTATAGTTTTCTTTTTCAAAAGGTAAAGCTATTACTTTTTCTCACCTATCATGATAACAACCCTGAAAATATGCATTGTTATAACTATCAGAACTAAATATGACAGTATTGTGACTGTCAAAAAGGTAAGGCATTGAATAGAGAACTGAAATTGAAATCAGGAAGATGTGAGTTCAAATTCCGCTTCAAAAACTGGCTATGTGAACTTGAGTAAGTCACTTAATATTTTTCTACCTCTGTTTCTTCATCTGCATAAAAGCATCTACCTCCAAGGTTATTGTGGAATCAAATAATGTAATTATAAACTGCCTTAGTAGTATTCAAGTTCTTTATAAATGTTAGCTATTATCAGATTATAATGTTCCTTTAGGCTGTTCATTCAGAGTCATTAATTCAGAGAACCATATCAATATCAATATCTCTCTATATATCTTTATATCTATATCAAATCATCATTATAACCTCAGGTGCTCTGTCTTTTTAACTTGTAATGAACATTGTATCTACCCTTTCCCAAACTGTAGAGAATAATCCCTGAATTAGGAGAGGATTGTTTTATAATCTGTCTTTGGAAGAGAAGGTCTTAATGTGGCATAGCACTGGTATATTTTATAATACATTTTATTAATTAATTTTATTTTAATATAATACTAATTTTAACAGGTTGCACACACACTTGTGAAAAAGCAACTATGTGAGTGATCATATATGACAATGTATACAGTATGTATACTAGTCTTCCCCCAAATATTGACAAAGATGAAGGATGTATATTTAACTTTATGTTTTCTGGTTTTCTAAGATATCTGGTATGAAAAAATGCATTAATGTTTTGTTCTTTGCTAGTGTTTCAGTAACAAAGCATTGTTGTGTTTTAAATATGTATATCTATATGAAATTAAAATTCAGTTTTAGTAAGGAAAAAAGCAATAGATTAAACAGTTATGAATGATTTGAATGAATGGTAAGAAAAGCTGCTGCATAGTTTAGTGCAAAGCAGTTTGGGAAATCTAGAAATGTGATTTAGTTACCATAATTAAGAATAAAATACATAAAGTCTGCTTTACTCTATTCTTGGTTTTTACTGCATCTTTGAATGGATTTCCCTCATAAAACAATGGTACAAAGGCCCTGACCTTTAGGAGTTCTCAAATAAACATGACTTTTAAGGTTTCATGATATTAGAAATGAGCAGGAGTAGAAACAATAACAGCATCTCCTTTTTTTGGTATGTATTTAGTGGGTAGGTGTAGGTTATGTTCATGTATTGGAAAAGAAAAAAAAAGCTTTTTCACATGATTTCCAAGGTGAGAATTCCAGTCTAGGTTATATTCATCAGTGGGATGTAATTGTGAACAGGAAGGCAGGCTACTCTTCAAATCATGCCACCTAAGTAGCATTCTGTCTGCTACATCCTGAGTAGATTTTCAACAAATATACAACTTCCTCAAAAACAAGCTACAGGCTTAATGACAACTGAAAACTTTTCAACTCAGAAAATGTTAACCTCATGATGGCATCAGGAGGAAAATCCAAAGAGAAATTTCATCTCAGCACTGTTCTAACTGAATGATTTGACATCTGTTTTCCTATCAACTGCTTGCATGTTAGATGGCAGTCCACCTTATTATTTTCTGCCACTGTCCTAAATTCTAAGTTGAATGGTCCTGTTTTTGAAAGGTAAAAAGAAATTGCTTCAATATTAATTTAATATTTCTCCTTTCCTGTACAGATGGGCTTTTTTTCACAATGAAGTGTGATGATTTATGTGTAGTGCTTTCCTGGTAAGAACTACTATTTACTAAAGACTGAGTTGGGATCAAAAAACTCATTTAATTTAAGGTTGCTGGTTTCCACTGAGTAAGATGGATATACACCAATGTCCAGTAGATATGAGCTGAGACCACAAAATGCATTTGCTTTGGAATGTGGTTGGAATATGAAACGGAGCTATTGATAGAGTCTTGATGCCTGTCTAGCTATAATGCCTACGATTTTCAGTTTATTGAAGTTTCTTATGGCAGTTGCTTTATAATATACTTTTACCTTATGCATTCTGTGGATATACAGATCTCATTTAAGAATTCTGTTATGTTATTTTGACAGTCCTTTCTCATTCTGAAAATAAGTTCTGTACATTAAAAATATAATACTACCTGTGCACATGGACCTTTTAAAACAATATTAAGCAAGTTAGTTAATCAATTTTTGTAGTTCTGCTAATGGATACTTATTACTTTCTACATATAGATCTCACAAATGCTCTACATTAATGAGAAGTAATTTTATTAAAAATTCCACATCCTAAAAAAAAATTGGATCACATTTCTTTGGAGAAATGAATACTTTATTATATTTGTAGTAGGTTCATCACAGATTATTGATGGAAAATCTAAAGTTATAGAATGAATTATAATGCAATATCATATTAACATGTCCTTGTTTCTATCAAACTACTTGACCATACAACTTAACTTAACTTTCTTTCATTACATTTTGGAGAAATCAGAACCTTTTGGAAATATTTAGTGGGATGAAAGGTGAAAATTATTTCCCTCTTGTTTACAGAAAGATTTAATTTTATGATGATTGTCAATGCATTGCTTAATTCACTAAATGTCTTAAGAAAAGTTGTTACTGATGAGAAAACATTATCTGTATGAGAGCTTTTATAGATTTCAAATTCTGAAAAATGCATAAATATAAATTTGATTCAACATGAACTTTTGATTTATAGGTAGCTATGTTATGATGTGTGTATGCATGTATGTATACATGTATGTATGTATAAAATAATTTGATCCAGTGGTGGCCACTCAATTTTTCTGCAGTTTTTGAATGTGAAAGAAAATCAAATATTCAGGTGATAAACAAGAAAAATATTATAAAGAGATATAACTCAGTGGTGTCAAACTCAAATAGAAAATAATTCCTGCAAATGGCATATAGACTTATAAAGCTACAAGTTAATATAATCTATGTTCTGTTATATTGTATTTGTTTTGTTAAACATTTCTCAGTTATATCTTAGTCTGATTCAGGGCACACTCTAGAGGAGCAGCTGACTAGCTGTCAGTTTGACATTTCAGAATTTTAAATCACCGAAAATTTTAGAATGATATACTTTTATCATGTGATTTACTGACAGTGTGCTTTTTGTCATCATAATACTAACTAAAGAATTCTTGATTGAAGAAAGAGATAATTAAAGGACAAATTTTTTTTTGCTCTATAGCGTACTGTGATGGCAAGTAAAGTAGGATCTTTTGCTGTTTTTGTTTTAGTATGATCAAATGCCTCTGATTGAATAATGTGATTACAGAAGATCTTCCCCACCCATTAATGGGCCAGGGAAGATTTGTAGGAAGGTCCACACCTTTTGTTAATGAGGCACTGGTTCTCAAGAGTTGTGATGCCCTCTGGCTCTAAAAAGTGTATAAAGACTCCGAGGGTGAGGTTTTACTTTGGGGCTTATTTTTTGGAAGAAGGTTTGTGTGTCAGAGGAGACTCTGGAAAATCACTAAGCAGCCTCCCAACTTTGAAAGCCCAGATGTTGGTGCTTCCCTTTCTGGTAACTATGCATGTATGATCAGAGAGTTATCTTATCAAACTCTAATGTATGTCAGACACTTTGAAGCCTGTCTGTTGATTTTGATTTTTCTGTGTTTTCTCTGAAATTCAGGGTGCTGACTTTCCCCCCTGAAGTAAGGCAAGGATACATGTGTTTGATTAAAGTAATGGTTGACTTCTCAGAAGTTGTCTTTCCTTTCATAAATGCAGATCTAAGAACCTGTGACAGCAGGTCCCCCTGTGTATGCCAGGGTGATGCATATACCATAAAAGTAATGTATATGTATCTGTCATTTTGGAGAAGCTTAGCTCTCTCTGTGTTTATACAGATTAGTCAATAGAAGTGGTGAATCAGGCATTCTGAGTTTTGTTATTTATATTTTTTCATATACAAAATATACCAAATTTCTGCTGATATAAAGAGCTATCCTTCAAACCTTCCTTGGTATTAGGATAACCTTTCAGTATTCATTAACCTGCATAGGAAGTGATAAACAAGGAAAGATGGAAGGAAGGGTCAGATGGAGGGCAGAGGAAGGAAGGAGAGAGAGAAATTTCAAAATAATTTGCTTACTCTAGTAGAGACTTTCTCCATTTTACTGTGATTTTTACAGTTGCTAATAATAAGCATGTCCTTCTGTACTTATATTCAGGTGACTGTGATTCTTTTCACCTGCTTAATTTCCTGTGTCTACATGGAATTCTTTTGTGACTACATAGAATATACGTACATACATACATAAGAACACAAGTGTTTTGTGTATATGAAGTTAAGTTTGTTGAACTCTAAAATCTGTTGATATTTGTTGTTGTTGAGCTTTAAAATCAGTGCTTCAAGAAAAAACTATGTATTGTCAAAATCTTGTTGCCTAGGTCTTGTGAAATTAACTTGTTGGAAAAGGTAGATACTCTCTTATTATCTTTTCACTGGAGTTGGGTTTCATTGCCCTGTTAGCCCCCAAGAATTGTTGATATCTTTTCTTCTCTGATGTCATTGGCCTTGACATAGAGAACAAAAAGGAATTGAATAGGGTAGCTCATTTTTCAAACTTTTATTTGCATTTGACCCATTGCATCAAGCCTTCCTGTTCTTCTAACACATATTAACTGAGAGGCAGCATGGTATATCTGATAGAGTGTACTTTGGGATTCAGTAAAACTTGGGTTTCAACCCTGCTTATGACATGTAAGAGTTGTGTGGTCAAACAAAAGTCAAGTGTTTCTTCACTCTCTTAAGTAACAGGAGTTAGAGACAATGTCTGTTTATAATTTTGGAGACAATTCCCTCACTAGAATCAAATCAAAGATCACCTCAAAAAAATGAATCAAAGCAAACAACCATTATCAAAACTTTTTACTGACTTCAACTCATTCAGGGATTTATCTCGTACAGCTATTCTTTTCACATATTAAAATTCTGTTCTCAGATATCACAATTATTAACTAACTTCCTTCCTAGATTAGTTTCTTTCATGTGAAAGCAACACTTTTGATATCAGGAAATAATGAAAACGCAATATCAGCTCTCCAAGTATGCTCCAAAACCCCATCCTTAAGCTGATTCTTGAATAGCAGGAAGCTTTTTCCTCTTCAGAACATTCATATCTTTTCTCCATGGGAGCATGTTATCATGGAAATTATTTCACTTCAAGGTTTAGTTGTTCCTATTTTCTTCTTTTCTTTTTTTGGTAACTTCCACTCTTCAACCCCTCAAGTCAAAATTATCTTCTCACTCTCATATACTTATTCTTGCTTCTTCCTCACTCTAATTTTCCTTCTCTTTCTCCTCTTTGCATTCCTCCTGTTTCTCTGTTTTCTTCTTCCTCCTCGTCTTTCTCCTCTTCTTGGTTTACCTTGAAGCCATCTTTATTCTTCACTTTTGAAAATAAACTTTCCTATTCTAGCAATTTAAAGTAATAGTTAGTAGGCTATCATAGAATTACACATATTTAACACTCTTATCCAAGGCTCTACAAAATTCACTATACCTGCTGAAATTAAGATCTCTAGTACCATTTTTTTCTTGTAACCAAATTTCCTTTTTTCAAATCCCAAGTTCACACTAAATTTTTTACCACCTCAGAGAGCCCCACATTGGCATATATTACTCCAAAATTAAGATCTATTTTAATAAATGAAACACATCAATATAATTTTGACTTCTGATTACCAGTTTTAAAAAAGACAGACTTTAAAATTTATCAAGTCTAGATGTCTTATTTTACAGATGAGGAAACTGATGCCTAGAAATATCATGTGATTTGACCAAGGTTACGTAGTAGTAAAACTAATTTTCAAATCCATGTCTTCATTCTTGAGTGATTTCCACTGCATCCTATTTCTGTATTTGTGTGTGGATATATAAAGCTCAGGAATCACTCTAGGTACACAACATTGGCCATAGAATATTCTGGTCATGGCTTCATTTTATGAAACACAGATTAGTGTGCTAATTCATGTCTCCACTGGACTCCAAGAAATTCAGGGAATTTTCCTGGTTTTCTATGATTTTGGCTTCTGCCTATGTAATATTTATATGAAAACCTTGGAAGTTTTCTTTCTGTTTGTTACTTTCTTTCTTTTATAGATGTGAAAACAGAGGTCTCAAAGGTAAGTAACTTGCCCAAGGGCAGATATGTAGTAAAAGATAGAATTGGGCTTCAAACCCAACTCATCACTTTTCTAGTTTCTGCCTAGTTCAGATTGTAAAATATAAAGAGATTCCAACCTAACCCAGAGTTTTTGAGGGAGAACTCCTGTTAGGATTATACTTCAGAACCCCTTCACTTTTGTTCACTTTATCACAGTCTTACATTTCTGGCTAAACCCAAAGACTTTTGGGGGGCCCCAAATAAACTATTGATGCCAAAATTCCATTCTTTTATTTTTTGCAGTTTCTAAGAGTAAGGGTTAACTATTTCCTTTATGAGGATAATTGAAATCTTATAGGAGGTACATAAATAATATTATATGAAATTTCTAAAACTGTCATTGACATATGCAGTACAAAAATATAATTGACTTAGGGTTTGAAGAAATTTCACTGGATCATCAAATCCAATTACCTCATTTTACAGATAAGGAAACTTATATCCAGATTGGGAATAAAGGGCTTGCCCAAGGTAATATAGGTAGCAAATATATAAGTAAGGACTCAGACATCCTCAAGGAAGACTCATGAGTGATCCCCAATAGAGAAACAAACTTTGGCCTTCTATGCAGCAGTACTAATAATAATAAGGAATGTGCCATGGAAATTTTAAAAAATGGATATTTTAATTTAAAATTTATTTTGATCCATCTTATTAATTATTTTTACATTATATATATACATATACATACACATGTACATATACATACATACATGTGTGTGTGTATATATATATATATTATATATATATATATATATTATATATATATATCAGTACTAAATTTCTAGGGAAAGAAAGAGGACTGATTAAAATGCTTTCTCTTAGGAAGAGAATTCTTAGTTGTCCAAACTCTTTCTAGTCTTCACAGGGCATTCACTACAATGTCACAGAAGCATATTCACTCTGGAAACTCATCCCATCTCTGGACTACTTCATACATTGGAAATATTCTTCACACCAGAGACCTTACCTCATTATCTGGGCCCTCTCAGAACTTCTAATTAAAAGAGCAGGATCAAGCTAAAGATATTTTTATTTCTCTAAAAGAAGCACACCTGATGTATCTTTATAGAACTTTCTTTATGTTGTGTTTACATTGAGAAGTTCCTTCCAAACAATTTCATTTCCTTTTCATTTCTGATTCTTTTTAGGATATAAGCTCCTTGGAGGTAGGACTGTCTTTGTATCTTCTTCTCCTTGTATGTACAGCAATTAACATGGGCTTTTTTACCAGCTGACTGTCTGACAAATGAGCAGTTCTACATATATGTGGCAATGTGCAAAAAAATTAATCTAAGCTCATGACTGCTCCATGATCAATAAACTAAGGGTCCTTGAACAAATTCACTTTTCTCTATGTCTTGGTTTATCATCTACAAATAAGAAAGTCAAATTTAATGACCTCTGAGGTCTCACCTCAATCTAAATTAAATCCTACAATTCTATGGTTTCTTCATATTTTCTAACTTTGCATTCTTGGATTGAGACACATCTATGATTACTTTCTGGTAGTCCATGTTTCTCATTCCATCTACATTTCTTGCAAAGCAATTCAAAAAGATTCTTTGGAAAAGAGAACATTAATATGTTCCCTATTAATTAAAAAAAATAACTAATAGGCAAAGTTGCAATGGTAAAAAGTAATGATTCAGTAATCATAGAGACTTGTTTCAAATGTTACCTGCATTGCCTTGGCTGAGCAGTTTAAATTTCCTATGCTTCCATCTTGTCTCATTTTCCAAAAGAATTTATTAGCCTGTATATCCAGAGAAGTCCCTGACAGTTTTTTGTATATTAGATAAATAGATAGATAGATAGATAAATAGATAGATAGATAGATAGATAGATAGTCAGATGGATAGAAAGATATGACAATTTAAATAGACAGACGGTATAGATTGTAAGAGATCAATAATGTCTATCTAATTTATCTATCCTGGACTCTTTAAATTTTGACTCCTTTGCTTTCCTCCTGGCTTACATATTTAAAGTACTTTTCATGGCTCAAAAATAAGAAAGGTTCTGAGATGAACATACTTTACTTAAATATGAAGGGAGTTTCCCTATCCCCCATTCTGGGATCCCCAATTTGGGAATCATATTCATACTGAGTGCTTGGTGGTCTCATATGTAAAAAAGAAATGAAGGCATATATTTTTAGCATACAGTTTATGTTTTGGAAACTAATGTCTGGTGGCACTAGAATAGCATTTTAAATTACTCAGTACATCACAGATGGAAGCATAGCTTTTACCTTCATGGCCAAAAAATTATTAACATATTTTTTTCAAATATTATAGATGCTGCATGTGGGCCATTTCTAGTATTAATATATTTAAATAAAAATAGTTCTTTCCATGCATATAAATGACAAATTACTTTTTGACATATCTAATTTACAGCACTTCAGGTATAAAGTCAAAAGATGTGAATGTCTTGTTCTTGCTGTTCTTGAATCCACATAAAGATTAATCTCCTAGCTAATACAGAGTTATCAATCATTCATGCCTCTAAATGTCAGCCACTAAAAATACAGCATACAATATTATTTAATTCTTTTGTTATAGAACAGGAATTTTATCTCTTGCATAGATCTGCACAAAAAAGTTACATAATATCATATTTACCACACAACCTGTGAATCAGAAGTCCCAAGAAACATGAACCTTGACTTTTATTTTTTAAAAATAAGAAAATGTTTCAAATAAACATTTATAGAAAGAGAAATAGAGATTAACTATATATGGCAATTTATTATAGAAAATAAATATTGAATCTTGATTGGATGATTGCTTACATATCTCCTTTGAGAAGTCTCTTTGGCCTTTTATCCCTACATATGTTTGTACCACAAGATTATTTAAATGTGATCACTAGTTCTGTCCACCATAGTTTTCAGCGCCTTGTTCTAACACAGAACTACTTCATTATCCCCAGGGAGTCTGAGATGGGCCTACCAGCTAATAAGAACTTACCAATGAGGTAGCTACACTACATGCAAACAGTTCAGAGAACTGCCCCTCCTTTTATCTTTGTTGAGTTCTATTAATAGGAAAGTAGCTTCTGATGAAACAAAATGTCATAATTTCAATTACTTATCATTTCTAAAAATACTGTAGCACTTTTCAGCAGGAACCCAATTTTGTTAAAATATGGCAGATCTCAATGTTAGTAATTGCTTTCTGCCCTTTTACTATCCTGGATAAATCATAGACTAAGGTCTGAGTCACATAAAAGTATACTACATATTTACAATGATATTATCTGCTCATCAAACTTACCTATTCAGTAAACAAATCATTAAAAGGATATCATTAGAAAAAATATAAACAATAGACAAATAAGTTTAGAAAATCAAGAGTGAATCAAGAAATAATGGATGAAAAGCCTGTTTTCTAAAGATACCATCTCAAAGTTAAAAAACACAAATAATTTACTTGATGATGATAATATATTGTATTCATTTTCTTCTTTTCCTTTCAGTTTATACTATCTTAGGTCTGCATACCTAAATCTGACTCAGTTCATACTTGTCTTGCAATTCTGCTTCATCATCATTTTTGTAATATTATTTATTTCCTCAACAATGTATGTTTATTTTGTATCCATTTCTTTTTTATCACAAAAATGATTCTCTGTATATCATGTGAATATTGGATCTTTATTTCTGTCTTTCGTCTTTGAGGGTTATTATTTTCCTTTTGGGTTTCTTTGTAACATAATTTGGAGAAATGTATTAAAAATAAGCAAAGGGGTGGAACCAAGATGGCAGAGTAGAAGCAGGGACCTCCTAAAGTTCTCCCCACAAATCCCTCAAAAAATCTGTAAAAAATTTCTCTAAACACGAGGCCACAAAATGCAGACTGAAGCAAATGTTCAGCCCAAGACAATCTGGAAGGTTGATGAGGCTATTGTATCCGGCTGGGAGCAGATCTTAGTTTGGCATGGGCCATGCCTGTGTGGACAGAGTGGGAGCAAGCTTTAGTAGACTGAATCATTGGCAGTTTCTGTGGTTTCCAGACTTCTCAACCCACAAACACCAAAGACAGCTTCAAAGTCAATGGAAAGGGTCTTTCACTGGCAGAGAGGGTAGCTTGGTCCAGACCTGTTCCAGCTCCAGGGTGGCTGCAGCCACTGCTGAAGTAGAGGCTGCTTCTGGAGCCCTCCACTTAACAGAGAAAAAAAGGGGAAAAGAAACAGAATCTATATTCTTACTTTCTAAGTGAAGAGGTATTTTCTTTCATCATTTGGTGATGAGGAAGATCAATACACCTAGAATAAGAAATTAAAGCCAAAGATCCTAACTCCAAATCTTCTAAGAAAAATAAAAACTGGGCTCAGGTTATGGAACAGCTCAAAAAGGATTTTGAATATCAAATAAGGGAAATTGAGAAAAAATTGGGAAGAGAAATGAGAGTGAAGCAAAAAAATCATGAAAAATGCATCAACAGCATGCTAAAGGAAACTCAAAAAAATGCTGAAGAAAATAAAAGCTTTAAAATTAGACTAACTCAAATGGTAAAAGAGGTCCATAAAGCCAATTAGGAGAAGAGTGCCTTAAAAAGCAGAATGTGTAAAATGGAAGAAGAGGTCTAAAAGTTCAGTGAAAAAAATGTCTTTAAATTAGAATGGAACAAATGGAAGCTAATGACTTTATGAGAAATCATGAAACTGTAAAACAAAACCAAAGGAATTAAAAAAAAAGAAGACAATGTGAAGTATCTCATTGGAAAAACAACTGACCTGGAAAATGAATCCTGGAGAGACAATGTAAAAATTATTGGACTATCTGAAAGCCGTAATCAAAAAAAGGCCTTAGACAATATCTTTCAAGAAATTATCAAGGAAAACTTCCCTTATATGCCAGAACCAGAGGGAAAATAGAAATGGAAAGAATCCACTGATCACCATCTGAAAGAGATCTCAAAAGGGAAACTCCTATGAATATTGCAAAAAAATTCCCAAGTTACCAGGTAGCACCCAGAAAGAAATAATTCAAGTATACTGGAAAGACAATCAGCCTGACACAGGACTTAGCAGCTTCTACACTAAGCAATAGAAGGGATTGCAATATGATATTCCAGAGGTCATATGAGTTAGGATTAAAACCAAGCATCACCTAACCAGCAAAACTGAGTATCATACTTCAGGGGAGAAAATGGAATTTCAATGAAATAGAGGACTTCCAAGCATTCTTGTTGAAAAGACCAGAGCTAAATAGAAAATTTGACTTTCAAATACAAGAATCAAGAGAAACATGGAAAGCTAAAGAGGAAAGAGAAGACTTAAGGAAGTCATTAAAGTTGAACAGTTTACATTCCTACATAGAAAGATAGTATCTGTAACTCATGATACCTTTCTCTGTGTTAGGATAATTAGAACATATATCAGGCTGGGAGCAGATCTTAGTTTTGCATGGGCCATGCCTGTGTGGACATATATGTATACACACACACATATATATACACACATATATCCTAATAATATATATATATATAATATACATATATGTGTGTATATGCATATATAGTACATATATGTATATACACATATGTATGTATATGAATGTATGCATGTGTGTGTGCATACAGAGAGAGAGAAAGAGAGAGGGCAAAGGGTGAGCTGAATATGAAGTGATGCTATCTAAATCAGAAAATTAAGAGTTGAGAGCAATGTACCAGGAGAAAGATAAAGGTAGAGGTAGAATGTAGTAGATCATCTCACATAAAAGAGGCAAGAAAAATCTTTTATAACAAAAGGGAAGAAGGGCAAGGTAAGAGGGAATAAGTGAGCCTTCCTTTCATTGGATTCAGTTTCTGGAGGGAATAACATACATACTCAGTTGGGTATGGAAGATTTACATAGCCTACAGGAAAGCAGGAGAGAAGGGGATAAGAGAAAGGGGATAACAGCAGGGACAGTTGATTGAGGGAAGGGGTAGTCAGAAGCAAGCACTTTGGTAGAAGGACAAGTCAAAGGAGAGAACTGAATAAATGGAGGGTGGGACAGGATAGAGGGAAATAGAGTTAGTCTTTCAGGACATCACTGTTGTGAAGGTGTTTTGCATGATCACATATATATATCCTTTATCAAATTGCTTGCTTTCCCAATGAGGGTAGGTTGGGAAAGGGGAAGGGAGACAATGTAGAATGCAAAGCTTCAAAAAATGAGTGGTAGAGGTTTTGTTTTTTGTTTAAGATATATAAACAAAGGGATATAGAAATTTATGCTACCCTACAGGAAAATAGAAGGCAAGGGAATGGGGGAGGTGGTTATAGAAGGGAGGGCACATTGGAGGAAAGGGCAATCAGAGTGCATGCTGTTTTGGTGTGGGGGGAGGGATGAGATGGGGAGAAAACTTGAAATTCAAAATTTTGTGGCAGTCAGTGTTAAAAACTGAAAATAAATGAGTTTATATTTTAAAAAAATATGTAATGGTAAAAAGCAAGCAACATAATCATTACCTGGACATATCTTCAGAAGACATCTTGTCTAGCCAAAACAATCATTTTACAAATGAAGAAGCATAAACCTGCAAAGGAACAGAACCTAGATTTGAATTCAAGACTTTTATTTTTCCTGTTATACACTTTTGTGACTCATCAATTGGAGAAGAGTGGTCAATAAAGGATGACTTTAAAGGGAAAAAAAAACTTTTAAATTATTTCAACATCGGCTTCTTTTCCCACCTCATTTCAATCCATCCTCTAAATGATGAAAGGAAAATAATTAGGAAACAAGGTTAAGAGAAGAGAAATAAATAGAATGCATGGGCAAGAAACAAATTGGAATGCAGAGATAGTTTCTGGGTACCACAATGAACATATTCATGCAAAAAGCCAAGACTATTGTCATATGGTTTTCAAACACTTTTTCTTATTGTTTAATGTGTAGAAAATTGTAATCATAGAGACATTTCTCCTTTGTGTCCAGCATTTCCTGAATTAAGCAATTTGATGATCTTGATGCCATGAAGAGGCATATTGAGTTTCCTTTTTTCTAATCTGTTGAATGGAGATTGCAATACTACCTTTATCACAGGATTACTATGAGACTGAACTGATATAATGTTGCAACATTTTTCAAAATTTAAAAATCATATGTATATACCTACATCATACATATGTGCATGAGTGTGTATATATCAGGCAGTACTATTATTATCCCTATTACAGAAATTTGGTCAGAATGCTTTTCATTGTCAAGATCAATGATTTTAGATAAGCCATTTTTAAAATTTAAGGACCTCAGTTTACTCATCTATAAAATTATAAGCTTGAAATAGATGGCGTACAATGCCTCTTACAAATTTAAATTATATAATCTAATGTATCATATTCAATTTTTACCATGAACAATCATTCAATTAATTAACAATTTCATTTTGATGTCTAACACATTTTTGTGGTACTTTGTCCTGGTATGGTTTCATATGGTACTATGACAGTACTGTGATCTGACTGAATTAATTGTTTTATAAAGCTTATTTAATCATCATTTATTATGTGTCAAGTCCTCTATTAAGTAACAAACAGAAAAAGAAAGACACCCCCTGTCTTCATGGAACATACATAATAATGAGCGATAACATATATAAAAGCCTAATAAATTAGGAGAGCTATTTACTATAAGCGAATAATAGTGGTATGTGGAGTTAGAGAAAAATTGATTGAGTTGTCATTTCTAGTAATGTTATTACAGACTTGATTATTGTTACAAGAATAGGAGTTGAAAAGGTAGAGGGAGGGTAGACTTGAATGACTTGAAGATAAGCATCGAATATCAATGTGAAAATGTCACAGTTTTACCAATAAGAACCCCAGAGACCTCTACTATTCAGTGGGGTATCTGATTGGAGTAAAATTTTGAAGTATAGGAGCATGTCTTGAAAATGTTGGGAAATAACAGAGAAGGTGCTTGAGTGAGCCTAGAAATGACAAACTGGAAGGACCTCATATGATTATGGGATATTGAGGAAAGGAATATATTAAAAAGACATATTATTAGCCAGACATAATCTCATAATATAAAGTAATATTAAAATTATCAAAAACAACCTTATTCTTTTATTTTTTTTTTTTTTACAAATGAGGAAATTGATACCTACAGAAGCTATGGATTTTCCTATGTCAAATCTAACAACTTTAATATGGACTTTAAAAAATGCCATTTTCCTTTAGAGTTATTTAAGAATTGTTATTAATAATCATATTTGCAGACAAAGGACTGAAAGTGATCACAGTCTTCAGTGACGCTAAAGACAAAATAGAAGAAAAAAAACTGGACATTTCATATTCATGATATTACTAAGAGCAACAATAACAAATCCCACTTACACTGCCAAGCTGGATCCTCAGAAGGTGGTGACTTGGTCTGCCCTAAGGGATCTTGAATTGGATACAGAAGAGATGGTTGGTGGATTTCTAATACTATTTTGTATTACTGAATAATAATACTCAAACAATGTATTCCTCTTTTGAATATCCATTGGTATCAATTACTTAGCCAGACTTAATTAGCTTTTATAAAAGGAATTTATTCATGTAGTATAGGAAGAACAGGGATAGAAAAGTCTATGGAACACTCTCCCGTAATATATAAAAGTTGAGGGGAGTGTGGCCTCAAGCCTGGAGTGTATATGTGACAGAAGGATAAGTCACAGCTCATAGATGTCAAAAGTCTCTATTTAATTTACTTTTTTTTTTTTTTTTTTTAATTAATTTTTTTATTTTTTTTAATGTTTAACAATCACTGCCATACAATTGCGATTTTATCCCTCCCCACCCACCCCCCACTACCTCCCTCCCTCCCCACGACTGCATACAATTCTGTATAGATTCTACATAAACTTTCCTATTGAGTATATCTTCACTATCGTCATGCTATGTAGTCAGACTAAGATAAATGAAAGAATCCGTATAACAAATCAGAACATGATACACAAACAGATACACATACACAAACATGATCTGCTACATTATGTGAGTGACTTCCATATTTCTCTCTCTGAGTGTGGAAGGCTTTTTGCCTTGAGGTCCACCATTTGGATTTTTTTTTTTTTTTCAGAAGTTCTTGTGTTATTACAAAAATCTAAGTCTACCAGAAAAAACTCTCACACACTGTGGTTGTTGCTGTGCATAAAGTTCTCCTGGTTCTGCTCCTTTCACTCAGCATCAGGTCATATAAGTCCTTCCAGGCCTCTCTGAAGTCTTCTTGTTCATCATTTCTTATGGCACAATAGTACTCCATTACATTCATATACCATAATTTATTCAGCCATTCCCCAATTGATGGACATCCCCTTGACTTCCAGTTTTTGGCAACTACATAGAGTGCTGCTATAAATATTTTTGTACATGTGGGACCCTTTCCCATTTTTATGATCTCTTGGGGATATAGTCCTAGTAGCGATATTGCTGGGTCAAAGGGTATGCACATTTTTGTAGCCCTTTGGGCATAGTTCCAAATTGCTCTCCAGAATGGTTGGATGCGCTCACAGCTCCACCAACAATGAATTGGTGTTCCAACTCTCCCACATCCTCTCCAGCATTTATCATTTTCTTGTTCTGTCATGTTTGCCAATCTTATAGGTGTGATGTGGTACCTCAGAGTTGTTTTGATTTGCATCTCTCTAACCAATAGTGATTTAGAGCATTTTTTCATATGATTATAGATAGCTTTAATTTCTTCCTCTGAAAATTGCCTGTTCATATCCTTTGACCATTTATCAATTGGGGAATGACTTGTCTGATTATACATTTGGGTCAGTTCTCTATATATTCTAGAAATGAGGCCTTTATCCCCGAGCTTAGCTGTAAAAATTTTTTCCCAATTTACTACATCCCTCCGGATTTTGGTTGCATTGGGTTTGGTTGTGCAAAAACTTCTCAGTTTAATGTACTCAAAGTTATCCATTTTGCATTTCATAATGCATTCTATCTCTTCTTTAGTAAAGAATTCTTCCCTTCTCCATAGATCTGATAAATACACTATTCCTTGCTTCTCCAGTTTATTCATGGTATCAATCTTTATACCTAAATCATGTACCCATTTGGACTTTATTCTTGTGTACGGTGTCAGGTATGGGTCTATGCCTAATTTCCGCCACACTGTTATCCAGTTTTCCCAGCAATTTTTGTCAAACAATGAGTTCTTATCCCAGAAGCTGGGGTCCTTGGGTTTATCAAACAGAAGGTTGCTATATTCCTTGCCTACTGCATCTTGAGTGCCAAGTCTATTCCACTTGTCTACCTCTCTGTTTCTTAACCAATACCAAGTGGTTTTGATAATTGCTGCTTTATAGTACAGTTTAAGGTCTGGTAGCGCTAGGCCACCTTCCCAAGCATTTCTTTTCATTAGTCCCTTTGATATTCTGGACCTTTTGTTTTTCCAAATGAATTTTGATATTATTTTATCCAGCTCTAGAAAGTAATTGTCTGATAGTTTAATTGGTATGGCACTAAATAAGTATATTAATTTGGGTAGAATTGTCATTTTTATTATATTAGCACGGCCTACCCATGAGCAACTAATGTTTTTCCACTTACTTAAATCTGACTTTATTTGTGCAAAAAGTGTCTTGTAATTGTGTTCATATAGTCCCTGGGTTTGTTTTGGCAGGTAGACTCCTAAGTATTTTATACTGTCTACCCTAACTTTAAATGGGATTTCTCTTTCTATCTCTTGCTGTTGAACTTTGTTGCTAATATATAGGAATGCAGAGGATTTGTGTGGGTTTATTTTGTACCCTGCAACTTTGCCAAAGTTGTTTATTAATTCAAGTAATTTTTTACTTGAATCTCTGGGATTCTCTAGGTAAATCATCATATCATCTGCAAAGAGTGATAACTTAGTTTCTTCTTTGGCTATTCTAATTCCTTGAATATCTTTATCTTGTCTAATTGCTACAGCTAACATTTCTAGTACCATATTGAATAATAGTGGTGATAATGGACAACCTTGTTTCACCCCTGATCTTATTGGGAATGCATCTAGCTTATCCCCATTGCATATAATGCTTGCTGAAGGTTTTAGATAGATACTGCTTATTATTTTATGGAAAGTTCCCTTTATTCCTACGTTCTCCAATGTTTTTAGTAGGAATGGATGTTGTATTTTGTCAAAAGCTTTTTCTGCATCTATTGAGATAATCATGTGGTTTTTGTTAGCTTTGTTGTTGATGTGGTCGATAATGCTAATAGTTTTCCTAATATTGAACCAGCCCTGTAGTCCTGGTATGAATCCTACCTGATCATAATGTATTAATCTCGTGATTAGATGCTGTATTCGTTTTGCTAAAATCTTATTTAAAATTTTTGCATCTATATTCATTAGGGAAATTGGTCTATAATTTCCTTTCTCTGTTTTGTCTCTTCCTGGTTTGGGTATCAAAACCATATTTGTATCATAGAAAGAATTTGGGAGGACTCCTTCTTCCCCAATTTTCAAGAATAGTGTATGTAGTATTGGAATTAACTGTTCTTTAAATGTTTGATAGAATTCACTTGTGAATCCATCTGGCCCTGGAGATTTTTTCCTAGGGAGTTCATTGATGGCTTGTTCAATTTCTTTTTCTGAGATGGGGTTGTTTAAGTATTCAACTTCCTCTTCTGTTAATCTGGGCAATTTGTATTTTTTAAAATATTCATCCATCTCGTTTAGATTATCGAATTTGTGGGCATAAAGTTGGGCAAAGTAGTTTCTAATTATTGTTTTAATTTCCTCCTCATTGGAGGTGAGTTCACCCCTTTCATTTTTAATGTTAGTAATTTGGTTTTCTTCTTTCTTTTTTTTGATCAGATTAACCAAAGGTTTATCAATTTTATTAGTTTTTTCATAAAACCAACTATTGGTTTTATTTATTAATTCAATAGTTTTCTTTATTTCAATTTTATTAATCTCTCCTTTGGTTTTCAGTATTTCTAATTTGGTATTTACTTGGGGATTTTCAATTTGTTCTTTTTCTAGCTTTTTCAACTGCAAGCCTAAGTCATTGATCTCCTCTTTCTCTATTTTATTTATGTAAGCATTCAGAGATATAAAACTTCCCCTAATAACTGCTTTTGCAGTGTCCCATAAGTTTTGGTACGTTGTCTCACTATTGTCATTCTCTTGAATGAAGTTGTTGATTGTTTCTATGATTTCTTCTTTAACCCAATCCTTCTTTAGAATTAGATTATTTAGTTTCCAATTGATTTTTGGTTTCTCTTTCCATGGCCTTTTATTACATGTAATTTTTAATGCATTATGATCTGAAAAGGATGCATTGATTATCTCTACCTTTCTGCACTGGATTGTGAGATTTTTATGTCCTAGTACATGGTCAATTTTTGTAAATGTTCCATGTACCGCTGAGAAAAAGGTATATTCCTTTCTATTCCCATTTAATTTTCTCCAAAGATCTATCATATCTACCTTATCCAGAGTTTTATTTACCTCCTTAACCTCTTTCTTGTTTATTTTAAGGTTGGATTTATCTAGTTCAGAGAGGGGGAGGTTGAGGTCCCCCACTAGTATAGTTTTGCTATCAATTTCTTCCTTCAACTCCCCCAACCTCTCCTCTAAGAATCTGGATGCTATACCACTTGGAGCATACATGTTTAGTAATGATATTGCTTCATTGTCTATGGTGCCTTTTAGTAGGATATAGTTTCCATCCTTATCCCTTTTGATTAGATCTATTTCTGCTTTTGCTTTGTCTGAGATTAGGATTGCTACTCCTGCCTTTCTTACATGAGCTGAGGCACAATATATTCTGCTCCATCCTTTGACCTTTATCCTATGTGTATCCCCCTGTTTCAAATGTGTTTCTTGTAAGCAGCATATTGTTGGATTATGGCTTTTAATCCATTCTGCTATCCGTCTCCGTTTTATGGGAGAGTTCATCCCATTCACATTCACAGTTATGATTACAATCTGTGTATTTCCCTCCACCCTCTTTCCCACCATTTGTGCTTTTAACTCTCCCGTCTCCCTTCCCCTCCTCAATAGTATTCACTTTTCTCCCCCTCCTCCTGCAGCCTTCCCCTCCTTCTTTTAGCCCCCCTCCCTTTTAGTCCCCTTTACTCTTACTGCTTCTTTCCTCCCTTTTAGCCACCCTCCCCTTTCTTCCCCCTTCCCCTCCTACTACCTATAGAGCTAGTTAGGATTATCTGCTTAAGGTTATTGTTCCCTCCTTTGAACAAATCAGATGAGAGTACCTCTCAAACAATGCTCATCTCCCTCCCCTCCTTCCCTCTACTATGGTTTTGTACTTCTTCCTGTGATATAATTTGCCATTTTCTGCTTCCCCCTTTCCACACCTCCTATTACATTCCCTTCTCATACTTAAATCATATTTTTGCCATGACATCATTTACTTTATGCCCGTTCCCTCTACATATATCCCTTTTATCATAATAGCTGCACAGTTCTCAAGATTAACAGGTAGCATCTTCCCTTACAGGGAGGTAAACAGATTGCCCTAATTGAGTTGCAAGTTTTTGTTTTTGTTTTTTCCCCTCTGTTTACCTTTTTATGATTCTCTGGAGACCTGCATTTGAAGATCAAATTGTCTATTGAGATTTGGTGTTTTGGTCAGGAAGCTCTGGAAATCCCTTATTTCGTTGAATGACTTTCTCCTTGCCTGAAATGTTATGCTGAACTTTGCTGGGTAGTTGATCCTCGGTTGGAGTCCCAACTCCTTTGCCTTACGGAATATTGGGTTCCAATTCTTTCGATCTTTTAATGTAGAAGCTGCAAGGTCCTGTGTGATCCTGACTGTGTGACCTTGATATTTAAATTGTTTCTTTCTGGCTGCTTGTAGTATTTTCTCCTTCACTTGATAGCTCTGGAATTTGGCAACTATATTTCTTGGGGTTTTGAGTTTGGGATCCCTTTCCGGTGGGGAACGGTGGATTCTTTCGATGACTATTTTGCCCTCTGAGTCTAGTACTTCTGGGCAGTTTTCCTTGATGATTTCCTGGAAGATATTGTCCAGACTCTTTTCTTCATCATGGGTTTCTGGCAGGCCAATAATTCTTAGATTTTCTCTCCTGGATCTATTTTCCAGGTCAGTTGTTTTTCCAATTAAATATTTTAGATTTTCTTCCATCTTTTCATTCTTTAGATTTTGTTTGACTGACTCTTGTTGCCTCATTGAGTCATTAGTTTCTACTTGCCCAATTCTAATCTTGATCGTATTGTTTTCTTCAGTTAGCTTTCGCATCTCCTTTTCCATCTGGCCAATTTTTCCCTTTAAGGAGCTATTTTCTCCATTTAATTTTTGTACTTCTTTTTCCATTCGACCAATTTTCCCAGTTAGGTTTTGGGTTTCCTTTTCCATCTGATCAATTTTCCCTATTAGGTTTTGAGTTTCCTTTTCCGTTTGATTAACTCTTCCTTTTAGGGAATTATTCTCTCCAGTTAATTTTTGAACTTCCTTTTCCATTTCTTCAATTTTCTTTTTCAGATTGATGTTCTCATCAGTGAATTCTTTTTTTATGGTTTTAAAATCATTGGCCAGTTTTTCTTTTATATCCTTCTTCAGACGTTCCAGGTAATCTAGTTGTGCTTGCGAGAAATTCATAGTCCCATCTGAGGTTTCAGATGGAAGTACAGTCTCAGCTCTGACCTCTTTGGTGTTTGTGTTTTGGTCCTTATCCCCATAGAAAGATTCTATGGTTTTTTCACTTTTCGTCTGCTTTTTCCGATTCATGATGTTGGCTGAGTGTTGTAGCTTTTGGTTCTTTCAGTCAGAAGATACAGATCTTTTAAGTTGAGTTGATGTTTGTCTAGGCTAAAAGCAGGCTTTTTTTTTTGTTGTTGTTGTTGTTTCCCAGATCAACCCTGGGTTTAGCTTGATAGGTGTGTGGGAGGGGTGGTCTGGTCTCAGGAGATCTCCTCAGCTGGCCTGAGGCAAAGGCAAGGTCCAGGGGGATGGTGATCCCAGCTTCCCTATTGTCTTCCCTTTTCCCCTGGAGGGCTGGGGCACGCCTAGAGGCTAATGCGTGTTCCCGCCCCTCCTGGGGCTCGTCTCCCGGGCTGAGGTTTGCTTGGGTCTCAGTGCGAATTTTTCTCTGCCCTGGGTCGTCTGTCCCTCCAGATAGCCTCCACCACGGTAGGAAGAATCCCCCTTTGCCACCTCTCCAGCCTCTGGTGTTACGAGACCACTCGCCCCTTTCTGCTGCTCCCACTGATCCAGGATCAATCTGGGGAAGAATTTTATGGTTCCCTCACGGTCATCGGGGGGGAGGGGAGAGCACTTACTGATCACTCCGGCATCCCAGCTTCTGGATGTTCAAGTAGTGAGCCACTGAAGTCCCGTCTTTAGGCTGAAGATTTCAAAGGCTGTTGCGCTGATATCGTTGGCTCGGCCTGGCTTATCTCCTGCTCCGCTGGTCTCGCCCGCCACTCTCGGGCCCCTCGGGTCGCCTCCGCCCTGCCGCGCCAACCGCGCTGCGCTGTGCGCCGGGCTCTTACCCCCGCGGAACAGATCCCTCCCGTGGACCTTCCAGTCCAGCCTGGGCTCCGAATCTGTCAAAGTCCGTCTCCCACTGGATTCTACACCTCCAAAGTCTGGTCAGACTCTCCCCCCAGAAATATCCAAAGGAGTTTTTCCAGGAGCTTAGGTGAGTCGTTGCTTTCACTCCGCCATCTTGGCTCCGCCCCCTTTAATTTACTTTTTAATACTATTGTAGGCTATCTATGAAGCTTTGCTTCAGTGTCATAATTTTCCCCTGATTGTCTTATAAAGTCTTGAAGCTTTATATTTCCTCAGTATTTCTAGTTTGTTCTGGATTCCCAATATACATTCTGCCTTCAGCTGTGGGTCCTTGAGGATGCTGAGATGATGATAAGTTAAAATCCTCTGACCCCACAAATTATGCAAGGTCATTCTTCAGTTAAAAGGGAAGAGAGCAAAGAGGACATAGGGACTATAGATTCTTCTGACCTATCTCCCTTAACTTGCCCCCAATACCCAAATCTCTCAGAAACTTGAAAGAACCTCCCATCTAGACTACTGAAAAATTCAACACCAATTTCTAAATTGCCTAGGTAATTTACAGAGTAACTAAAAGATTTTTTATTTCTCCCCAGTCAATACAATTCCTTTCTTACCTAGTGGAAAGTCTTTGACTGAATGATTGATGGAATGAGGGTATATGTATTAAGCTCATACCTAGCTTATCTGACTGATTTAGTCAAGAAATCCATGTGGTTTCCAACTTTATAACCGTATAAAATTGGTTATTCTCATTGGTTTTCACATAGAGAAAATATTTAAATTCATTTCCTACTTGTGTACTACATTATAATGATATATTTAGCTTAGGTTCAAATTCCTTAATAAACCCTAAGATACATTCCAATTGTAACACTTTAATTTCTAATATGATTCATATGTGTGAGTACATATATGTCTACATATAGATACATAACTGCATATAAGTGCATATATATATATGTTTGAACACATTTCTTTTTTAATGTAATGTAATTATAACAGAAATTGTAGGATATACCTCATTTATATATTCCACTAAATGCACTGCATTTTAACAGACAGGCTTCCCTTGTGTTGGAAACACATGATTTGTTTTAATTTCAGAACAACATTTATGAAAGCCGAACAGATGAAATATATTGTCTATTGATGCTTGTATTCTATGTCTTTTGGGACAAGGACAGGAGGCTCAGCAGAAGGAGTGGGAGAAGAGCAGAATGGCACTGGTTACTTCTTAATTAGTATTTATTTACTTCTACATGCTGTGAGATGATCACAGAGTTTGCAGATTTTTGTCAAAAACATAAAGCAGGACTCTTAAAAATACATAGGAGTACTTAAGTTACTTTTACACATGAAGAAGACTGCTTTTGAAAACAAAGATATGTATGCAATACAAAATTTTTGCAAATATAATTACATTTCTTAAGAAAAATGGCTATCTGTCCATCCTCAGCAAGAGGTCCACAAAACTAGCATATGGGAAGGGCATCTTAACTTTGATATTCTCTACTAAATGCAAGCTGACAACATGAGATTATGAACATGGAAAAGTGATATAAAAATGGATTTTCAGTTACTACTAGGGATGTGGTTATACATCAGCTTTTATAAAGCAAATAATCCCTTTCAAGGAGATTCATTCTGTTGGAGGTCATTTAATAGGAACAAGCCATACTCATGAAGGACACAGCATGTCATCATGTGAAGAAACCTGTCCTACAAGATGTGAAAGAATCCTGCCTTTAGAACTTACTTGCTGTCTGGTCTTTGGCAAGATACATGACTTCAGACCACAGCACACAGTGCAGCGCATCCAGTGAAGTGGGGTGGGAGAGCCCAGGAGAGACCTGAGACAGCAGCAGGCAGAATCAGCGGAGCAACAGCCCAGAGTAAGAGACCAACAGAGCAGAGCGAGTAACAGCCGCTGAGCCCCAGATATCAGCCACAGCAGCTCCTGAGACTTTCAGCCCACAGATTAAACTTTTGTAAGTCACCTACTTGAACTTCTAGGAGCCAGAATGGCAGAGTGATCAGTAAATGCTCTCTCCTCCCCCCTTGATGACCTTGAAAGAACCATAAAATATTTCCCCAGAAAAATCCTGGATAAGCAGGGACAGCAGAGGGGGAAAATAGTCTCATAAGACCTGAGGCCAAGAAAATAGCTAAGGGGGATTCTTCCTACTGTGGCAGAGGTGAACCAGAAGGAGAGGGGCCCCAGGGTGGTGGTAAGTTTCACTAGGACCCAGGAGAGCCTCAGGGCTAACAAAGGAGCCCTAGGAGAAGTGGAAACTCCCACTAGGATCTAGGCATGCTTCAGCACTCCTGGGGAAATGAGAAGACAATAGGGCAGCTGGGATCACCATACCCTGAACTTGCCTTTGCCTCAGTTCAGCTCAGAAGATCTCCCGTGACCAGACCACCCCTCCCCCACACTTAATAAGTTAACCCCAGGGCTGATTGGGGGAAACATGAGGCAAAAAGATAAAAAGACACTTCTTTTAGCTTTTTCACACAAGTAAGTTCAACACCAAGTTCTACAGCTTCTAAATGAAAGAACTAGAAGGCACAACACACAATCAACATCATGAACAAGAAAAAGTAAACCAAGGGAGAAAAAAATCATAAAACCTTGCTATGGGGACAAGGACCAAAACACAAATACCAAAGAGGTAAGTAGTGAGACTGTACTTTCATCTGAAACTTCAGAAGGGACTATGAACTGCTCACAAGCACAAGCAACTCTCCTGGAACAGCTAAAGAAGGAAACAGAAGAAAAACTGGCAAATTATTTTAAAAGTTTGAAAAAAGAATTCACAGATGAGAGCATCTCTTTAAAAAGGAAAACTGAATGAAAGAAAAAGGAAGCACAAAACCTAATTAGGAAAATTGGAAAAATGGAAAAGGAAACACAAAATCTAACTGGGAAAATTGGGAAAATGGAAAAGGGAGAACAAAAATTAACTGCAGAAAATAACTCCTTAAAAGGAACTATTGGATAGATGCAAGAGTTAACTGAAAAAAACAATTTGATGCAAATTAGAATTGGGCAAGTAGAAACTAATGACTCAATGAGACAGCAAGAATCAGTCAAACAAAATCTAAAGAATGAAACAATAGAGGAAAATGTAAAATATCTAATTGGAAAAACAACTGAGCTGGAAAACAGATCCAGGAGAGACAACTTAAGAATTATTGGCCTGCCAGAAAGCCAAGATGAAAGAAAGAGTCTGGACAATATCTTGCAGGAAATCATCAAGGAAAACTGCCCAGAAGTGCTCGATACAGACGGCAAAATAGTCAACGAAAGAAGCCATCATTCATCTCCCGAAAGAGATCCCAAACTAAAAGCGCCAAGAAATATCGCTGCCAAATTCCAGAAATATCAAGTGAAGGAGAAAATGTTACAGGCAGCCAGAAAGGAAACGTTCAAATATCAAGGAGCTACAGTCAGGATCATGCAGGACCTTGCAGCGTCTACATTAAAACATCAAAGAGATTGGAATCCAATATTCCAATAATATTCCATAAGCAAAGGATCTGGGAATACAACCAAGGATGAACTACCCAGCAAAGTTCAGCATAATATTTCAGGCAAGGAGAAGGTCATTCAATGAAGTAAGGGATTTCCAGACCTTCCTGACAAAAACTACAGAACTTAATAGAAAATTTGATCTTCAAATGCAGGTCTCAAGTGAGGCATAAAAAGGTAAATGGGCTGGGGGAGGGGGGACGACAAAAAATTGTTACTCATTTTGGGCAACCTGTTTACCTCCATATAAGAGAAGACAATACCTTTTAATCTTGAGAATTGTACATCTGTTATGTAATGTAAAAGGGATATATGTAGAGGGAATGGGTATAAAGTAAATGATGTCTGTTAAAAACATGATTTAAGCATGTGAAGGGATTGTAACAGGAGGTGTAAAAAGGAAGAAGCAGAAAATGGCAAATTGCATCACAGGAAGAAGTACAAAATTATAGTAGAGGGAAAGAGGGGAGGGAGATGAGCATTGTTTGAGAGGTATTCTCATCTGATTTGGTTCAAGGAGGGAACAATAATGTTAAATATATAATTCTAACTAGCTCTATAGGCAGTAAGAGGGGAAGGGGGAAGAAAGAGGAGGGGAAGCAAAAAGGGAGAGAAGAAGTAGTAGGAGTAAAGGGGAGTAAAAGGGAGAGGGGCTAAAAGAAGGAAGGGGAGACTATAGGAGGTGGTGGTGAAAAGTGAAAACTATTGAGTAGAGAAAGGGAGACAGGAGAGCTGAAAGCACAAATGATGGGAAAGAAGATGGAGGGAAATTCACAGGTTATAATCATAACTGTGAATATGAATGGAATGAACTCTCCCATAAAATGGAGACAAATAGCAGAATGGTTTAAAAGGCACAATCCAACAATATGGTGTTTACAAGAAACACATTTGAAATGGGGGGAAACACACAGGGTAAAGGTCAAAGGCTGGAGCAGAATATATTGTGCTTCAGCTGATGTAAGAAAAGCAGAGGTAGTAATACTAATCTCAGACAAAATAAAAGCAGAAATACATCTAATCAAAAGAGATAAGGAAGGAAACTGTATCCTGCTAAAAGGCACCATAGAGAATGAAGGAATATCATTATTAAACATACATGCTCCAAGTGGTATAGCATCCAAATCCTTAGAGCAGAGGTTGGGGGAGTTGAAGGAAGAAATTAACAGCAAAACTAGACTAGTGGGGGACCTCAACCTCCCCCTCTCTGAACTTGATAAATCTAACCTAAAAAAAAACCAATAAAGAGGATAAGGAGGTAAATAAAACTCTGGATAAGGTAGATGTGATAGATCTCTGGAGAAAACTGAAGGGGAATTGAAAAGAATATGTCTTTTTCTCAGCGGTACATGGCACATGTACAAAAATTGACCATGTACTAGGACATAAAAACCTCACAATCCAGTGCAGAAAGGCAGAGATCTTCAATTCATCTTTCTCACATCATGGTGCAATAAAAATTATATGTAATAAAAGGCCATAGAAAGATAAACCAAAAATCAATTGGAAAATAAATAATCTAATCCTAAAGAAGGAGTGGATTAAAGAAGAAATCGTAGAAACAATCAACAACTTCATTCAAGAGAATGACAATAATGGGACAAACTACCAAATCTTATGGAATACTGCAAAAGCAGTTCTTAGGGGAAGTTTTATATCTTTGAATGCCTACATAAATAAAATAGAGAAAGAGGAGATCAATGACTTAAGCATCCAGCTAAAAAAAGCTAGAAAAGAAATTAACTGAAAATCTAGTAAATACCAAATTAGAAACACTGAAAACTAAAGGAGACAACAATAAAATTGAAATTAAGAAATACTGAATTAATAAATAAAACCAAATGTTAGTTTTATAAAAGAACTGATAAAGTTGATAAACATTTCGTCAATTTGATTTAAAAAAAAGAAAGAAGAAAATCAAATTACTAATATAAAAAATGAAAGAGGTGAGCTCACCTCCAATGAGGAGGAAATTAAAACAATAATTAGAAATTATTTTGCCCAACACTATGCCCACAAATTTGATAATCTAAATGAGATGGATGAGTATTTTAAAAAATAAAAATTTCCCATATTAACAGAAGAGAAAGTTGAATACCTAAACAACCCCCTCTCAGAAAAAAAAATTGAACAAGCCATCATTGAACTCCCCAGGAAAAAATCTCCAGGGCCATATGGATTTACAAGCGAATTCTATCAAAGACTTAAAGAACAGTTACTTCCAATACTATATAGACTATTTTTGAAAATGGGGAAAGAGTCCTCCCAAATTCTTTCCATGATACAAATATGGTTTTGATACCTAAACCAGGAGGAGACAAAACAGAGAAAGAAAATTATAGACCAATTTCTCTAATGAATATACACGCAAAAATTTTAAACAAGATTTTAGCAAAAAGAATACAGCATCTTATCATGAGAATAACATATTATGATCAGGTAAGATTCACAGCAGAAATGCAGGGCTGGTCTAATATTAGGAAAACTATTAGCATAACCAATCATATCAACAACAAAGCTAACAAAAACCACATGATTATCTCAATAGATGCAGAAAAACTTTCCACAAAATACAACACCCATTCCTATTAAAAATATTGGAGATCATAGAAATAAAGGGAACTTTCCACAAAATAATAAGTGGTATCTACCTAAAACCTTCAGCAAGCATTACACGCAATGGTGATAACCTAGATGCATTTCCAAGAAGATCAGGGGTGCAACACGGATGTGCATTATCACCACTATTATTCAGTATGTTACTAGAAATGTTAGCTGTAGCAATTAGACAAGATAAAGAAATTGAAGGAATTAGTACAGGTAGAAAAGAAACTTTATCACTCTTTGCAGATGATATGATGATATACTTAGAAAATCCGAGAGATTCAAGTAAAAAACTACTTGAAATAATAAACAACTTTGGCAAAGATGCAGGTTACAAAATAAACCCAAGCAAATCTTCTGCATCTCTATATATTAGTAACAATGCCCAAAAGCAAGAGATAGAAAGAGAAATCCCATTTAAAGCTAGGGCAGACATTATAAAATATTTGGGAGCTTACCTGCCAAAACAAACCTAGGGACTATATGAACATAATGACAAGATACTTTTTGCACAAATAAAGTCGGATCTAAGCAAGTGGAAAAACATCAGTTGCTTGTGGGTAGGCTGAGCCAATAGAATAAAAATGACAATTCTACCTAAATTAATTTACTTATCTAGTGCCATATCAATTGAACTGTCAAATAATTATTTTCTAGAGCTGGAACAAATATTTTCAAAATTCATCTGAAAGCGCAAAAGGTCCAGAATATCAAGGGGACTAATTCAAAGAAATGCTAGGGAAGATGGCCCAGTCCTACCAGATCTCAAATTGTGTTATAAAGCAGCAATTATCAAAACCAGTTGGTACTGGCTAAGAAACAGAAGGGTAGACAAATGGAATAGGCTAAGTACTCAAGACACAGGTGGCAATGTATATACCAGTCCACTGTTTGATAAACGCAAAGCTCCCAGCTTTTGGGAAAAGAACTCAGTGTTTGATAAATATTGCTGGAAAAATTAGATACAAGTGTGGTGGAAACTAGGCATAGACCAATGCCTGACACATTACACAAGGATAAAATATAGGGTACAAGATCGAGGTATGAAGATTGATGCTATGGGCAAATTGGTTGAAATAGTGCACTTATCAGAATTATTGAGAAGGGAAGAATATTTGATTAAAGAGGAAGAAGGCATTATGAAGTGCAAGATGGATAATTTTGGTTACATTAAACCAAAAAGTTTTTGCACAATCAAACCCAATGCAACCAAAATTCAGAGGGATGTAGAAAACCAGGAAAGAATTTTTACAGCTAAGTAAGTGATAAATGCCTCATTTCTAGAGTACATAGAGAATTGAGTCAAATGTACAAAAAATCAAGTCATTTTCCAATTGATAAATGGTCAAAGAATATGAACAGGCAGTTTTCAGAGAAAGAAATTAAAGCTATCTATAGTCATATGAAAAAATGCTCTAAATAACTAGAGAGATGCAAATCAAAATAACTCTGAGATGCCACATCACACCTGTCAGATTGGCTAACATGACAAAACAGTATGATGATAGATGTTGGAGAAGATGTGAGAGAGCTGGAACACTAATTCATTGTTGGTGGAGCTGTGAGCTTATCTTACTGTTCAGGAGAACAATTTGGAACTAAGCCCAAAGGGCTACAAAAATGTGCATACCCTTTGACCCAGCAATATTGCTTCTTGGACTGTATCCTGAAGAGATCATCCAAATGGGAAAGGGTCTACAAAAATATTTATGGCAGCAATCTTTGTAGTGGCCAAAACCTGGAAATCAAGGGGATGCCCATCATTTGGGGAATGACTGAATAAATTATGGTATGTGAATGTAATGGAGTACTACTGTGCCATAAGAAATGATGAACAGGAAGACTTCAGTGAGGCCTGGAAAGATTTTTATGATATGAAGCTGAGCGAAAGGAGCAGAACCAGGAGAACTCTGTGCACAGCAATGACCAAAGTGTGCGAGAGATTTTCTGGTAGACTTGGAACTTCGTAACAATGAAAGAACTTAAAAAAAATTTCCAGTGGCCTTCTAAGGCAAAATGCCTTCCACATCCAGAGAAAAATCTATGGAATTCAATCATAGAATATAGCAGATCATTTTTTTTTTTTGCGTGTGTATTGCATTTTGGTTTGTTAGATGATTTCTCCCATTCATTTTAATTCTTCTACACTGCATGACTATGGTGAAAATGTATTTAATAGGAATGTATATGTAGAACCTATTTAAAATTGTTTGCCCTCTTGGGGAGGGAGGGGGGAAATAAAGAGGGAGGGAAGGAAAAATAATAATCTAAGTTATATGGTAATGATTGCAGAACACTGAAAATAAATAAAGTTAATTTCAACAAATGATTCTAAGTAAATTATAGAGTAGCAGAACCCACAAAATGACAAAATTCCAGGCCAAGACATCCTGGAAGATTGACAGGAAATGTCTGTTGCACCAGTGTCAGAGAATAGCACAGTCCAGCATGGGCTATGCTGGCACAGATGGTAGTGGAGCAGGCCTCAGGGTATTTAATCACTGGGATATATGGCAGTTTCCATATTTCCCAACATCCCAAATGCCAAGGAAAACTTGGAATGTCAGTGGGAATAGTTTGCTGGACTTATGTTAGAGGAGACTGCAGTAGGGCTCTGTTCCATGGCATGAACAAGGCATTAGCAGTGTTGGTGGCTGCTTCTGGAGCTCTAGGTCTCACAGATGATGTGGGGATCAAGAAACTATCGGAGGATGACTGCAGGAATTTCTTTGCTGGTGCTAAGTCAGAATTCTCTTTCTTTGCTCATGTTTGATCTAGGTCACAATCCCAGGGCTGAGCTCCTTAGTCAAGGAGGAGCACTCTTGTGGCAGAGCTTTTGGAGGTGGTGGAAAATGAGTCCTTCTCAAAATTCCAAAGCAGAAAAAGTGATTGTGGTCACTCACAGAAAAGAACATAGACCATGAGAGGAGTAGACACATCTCCTTTGATCATAAACCTTGAAAGAACTAAAATTTTACTGCTCCTTAGAAATATCTTTGAAAAGAGTTGTGTTAAACCCAAGGCTTGGGACAGTACACTATTCATTCTGGAAGCAGAGTCTTACATTAACAAAGAGTTAAGTAGTAAAGTAATTGCCTTGGAAAATGAGTAACAGTGAAAAAAAATCAGACTATAGTATGTTACTTTGGTGACAAGGAAGATCAAAACATACAATCAGAAGAAGACAACAAAGTTAAAGCTCATACACTGAAAGCCTCCCAGAAAGATATGAATTGTTCTCAGGCCATGGAAAAGCTCAAAAAGAATTTTAAAAATCAAGCAAGTGAAGTAGAGGAAAAAATGGTAGAGAAATGATAGTGATGTAAGGAAATCATGAAGAACGAATCAAAAGCTTGCTAAGGGAGATGAAAAAAATGTTGAAGAAAATAACACCTTAAAATTGGAATAATACAAATGGCAAAATAGGTCTGAAAAGCCAATGATTAGAAGAATGCTCTAAAAATCAGAATAAGACAAATGGAAAAGGAGGTCCAAAATCTCACTGAAGAGAATAATAGCTTAAAAATAGAATGCATCAAATACAAACTAATGACTCTCTAAGAAACCAAGAGATTATAAAACAAAACCAAAAGAACCAAAAAAAAGGAAGACAATGTGATTATCTCATTGGAAAAATAACTGACCTGGAAGATACCTCCAGGAGAGACAACTTACAACTTATTGAACTCCCTGAAAAGTATGATCAGAGAAAGAGCCTAGACATGATCTTTCAAGAAATTATCAAGAAAAACTGCTCTGACATTCTCAAACGAGAGAGTAAAATAGAAATGGAAAGAATTCACCAGTCATCTCCTTAAAGAGATTCCAAATTCCAGAGTTCTCAGATGAAGAAAAAGATGTTTCAAGCAGCCAGGAAGAAACAATTCAAGTATTGTGGAAATACAATCAGGAGTAACACAGGATTTGTCAGCTTCTACATTAAGGTATTAGAAGGCCTGGAATATGATATTCCAGAGGTCAAAGGAAGTAAGATTAAAACCAAGAATCATCTACCCAGCAAAACTGAGTATAATACTTTCAAGGGGAAAAAAAAGATATTCAATGAGATAGATGACTTAAAGCGTTCTTGAAAAAAAAATCAGAGCTGAATAGAAAATTTAACTTTCAAACACCAGATTCAACAGAAGCATAAAAAGATAAACAAGAAAGAGAAATCATAAGGGATTTATTACATTTGTTTACATTCCTACACGAAAAGATGATATTTGTGGCTCATGATATTTTTCTCAGTATTAGGGTAGTTGGAGGAAACAAAAACACACATACATGCAAAACCACACATACACACATATACATGTAAACACACACACATTCACACGTATATGCACACAGAGACACACATACCTAAACACATATACATGTATGCACACATGTGTACACATATGTATGTATATAGGCACACATGCATATACACTTGCATATTCATGCATACACATGTGCTCATACATATACATGCATACACACTTATACACATGCATACATGCATACACATACCTAGGGCACAAGGCTAGTTGATTATGAAAAGATGATAGCTAAAAAAATAAAATTAAAGAATAAGAGAGAAATGTACTGAGAGGAATGCACTTGGAGTAGGAGAAAGGGAGAGGTAGAATGGAGTAAATTATCTGTAATGGCAGGTATGGGTCAGAGGGTTATGTCTTGTGCCTCTTAAAAATGTATAAATATTCTGAGGCTGAGGTTTTTCTTTGAGGCTTACTTACTAGAAGTGTTTATTTGACCCAAAGAGGCTTTGGGAAACCACTAAGGAGCCTGCTGGCTTTCAGAAACCCAGATATTCCCTCTCTGGTAAAGAAGTATTTATGTTAGTGGTCAGATATTTTGGAAGCATGTCAGTTGACTTTTAAATTCTCTGTATTTTCTTTGAAGTTCGGAATGCTGACATCTCTGAAATAGGTGAATGATACATGTGCTTGATAAAAGGATTGATGCATGCGCTTGATTAAAGTGATTGTTAACCCCTCAAAAGTTGCCTTTCCTTTTATGAATGCAGATAGAAGAACCTGTGATAGCAGCATCCTCCCCCACCCATATATATTGCTTAATGATACATTATGGCAACAAAGATGGGATCTGCATTAAATGAAAGGAATGTATGTTGTTTCCGGGGTGGGGGGGGGGGGGGGGAGAGTCTGGAATAATTTTTTGTTGTTTCCCTGTTGTGGCAACTATGATTCTGTGGTGCCCCGGGAGGTGGGAGTGACCAGGTCCAGGGCTCTAGTGGATTAGTCTGGCTGTGGACTGTTCTGGAGGAGTGAAGGTCTTTCAAGTGTATTGTATTCAGAAACTAGACTAGAGTAACAAGAATTTGGAATGGAGCCCAGGAACCAAAATGGAACACTGTCTTTGAGCACAACACTGTCTTCATACTGACCCAGCTGACCTTGGTGAGGTGAGAGGAACAGGAGCACAGAGCTGTTCTCACACAGACCCAGGTGGGAGCTGGGAGTGGCCTGCTCCTGATTGAGGAGGGGGAAGCCAGGAGTTCAAAGTTCGGCCCAGGGATAAGATTGGGACTGCACATAAAGGCATTGAGTGTGTTTTTTTGCAGCATTCTCCTGGAACAGTTTGGGACCCAGGGGGTGGAATTGCCTATGATGGGTGGGGGGAAGTGCCATGTACCCCTAAGGACTCTACCCTGATGGCTTTGTTGTTCAGTTTTCCCTCAGGACATGGAAGTGGGGCTTATTAGAGACATGAGAGTGTAGGATGGGGAGGACAGACCCCCAAGAGAATTTTGCTTGGATATTTCTGTTTGGGATTGAGGAAGGAGGAACTGGTTGCTCTCTCATGGAAGAGTGGTGTTATGTTATGCCTGTACCTTTGTGTTTCTTTAAAGCCATATGACCACCTTGGTAAAAAAAAAAAAAAATGTGCTATGTTATATATTCTGCAAATGTGAACTATGTTGTATTTACTAAAGAAATGTTAATGGGTATTAGATACAAGCTTCCTGTGTAGCCTGCTTAAAACCACCTGGATTTGGGATAACAGTGTATAATGTCTATTTGTTCCATGATTCATGGCCATTTAGATTTGTAAGGCCAAGCATCCTGGTAGGGTGGCATGTAATGGCAAGTAAAATAGAATCTTTTGCTGTTTTCATTTTAGTATAATCAACTATAATACCTCTATTTGAAAGTGACTGAGGAGGATCCTTCCCACCTGCCCATTGTAGGAAGCTTGATTAGGGGAGTTGCTTCGTAGGAGGGTCCCAAGTACCTTTTTTTCTTCAATTGAGGCACTGGGTCAGAGGGCTATACCCTCTGGCTCTAAAAAGTGTATAAATATTCTGAGGGTGAGGTTTTATTTTGGGGCTTACTGATTAGAAGTGTTTGGTTGGCCAGAAGAGGACTTTGGGAAGTCTCTAAGGAGCCTGCTACCTTTGAGAAACCCAGATGTTCCCTCTCTGGTAAACATGCATGTATGTTAATGGTTAGACATTTTGGAAGCATGTCTGTTTTATTTTTGACCACCGCCTCCTTCAGTCTTCCCTTCTTTCTTTCCGTCCCCCTCCCTTTTACTCCCCTTTTCCCTTACTACTTCTTCCCTCCCTTTTAGCCTCCCCTCCTTTTTATTTCCCCCCTCTCCTCCTAATGCCTATAGAATGAGTTAGATTTCTGAATTGAGTTAGGTTTCTGAACTGAACTGTTTGTTGTTCCCTCCTTGAACCAAATTAGATGAGTCAATTGCAAACAATGCTCATCTGTCTCCCCTCTTTCCTTCTACTGTAATACATTTTTGTGCCTCTTCTTGTGATGTAATTTACCATCTTCTGTCTCTTCCTTTTCACATCTCCCATTACAATCCCTTACACCCTTAAATTTTGTTTTAATCATCATACCATTTACTTTATTCCTGCTCCCCCAATTTATATATATCCCTTTTATGTATCATAATAAATATACAATTCTCAAGATTAAAAAGTATCATCTTCCCTTATAGGAATGTAAATAGTTTGTCCATTGTTGAATAACAAGTTTTTTCCCCCATTTATCATTTTATGCCTCTCTTGAGACTTGTATTTGAAGATCGAATTTTCTATTGAGTTCTGGCTTTTTCATCAGAAAGGTGTGGAAATCCCTTTATATCCAACTATTTAAAATGCTTAATTTTGACTTATTGATCTTTAGTTGTAGTCCAAGTTCCTTTGCCTTATGGAATATCATTTTCCAATCCCTCTGCTCTTTTAATATAGAAGATGCAAGGTCCCACGTGATCCTGACTATAGTTTCTTGAGATTTGACTTGTTTCTTTCTGGCTGCTTGCAGTATTTTCTCCTTAACTTGATAGTTCTGGAATTTGGCAACAATTCCTTGATGTTTTCAGTTTGGGATCTCTTTCAGGGGTGAATGATGCATTATTTCAATGATTATTTTGCCCCATGGATCTAGGACTTCTGGGCAGTTTTCCTTGATGATTTCTTGGAAGATATTGTCCAGGCTCTGTTTTTATCATGGATTTCTTGTAGATTAACAATTCTGAGATTTTTCTCCTTGATCTATTTTCCATGTTAGTTGTTTTTCCAGTTAGATATTTTACATTTTCTTCCATCTTTTCATTCTTTAGATTTTGTTTGACTGATTTTTGATTTCTCATAGTCATTAGCTTCTACTTACCCCATTCTAATTTTTATCACACTGTTTTCTTCAGTTAGCTTTTTCATTGCCTTTTTCATCTCCTTTTCCATCTGTCTAATTCTTCCTTTTCAGGAGTTATTTTCTCCAGTTAACTTTTATTCTTTCTTTTCCATATGTCCAATTTTCCTTCTGAATTTTTCTGTGATCTTTTCTTCATATTTTTGAAATCATTGGCCATTTTTTCTTCTACTTTGCTAATTTGACTTTTAAAATTCTTCTTGAGTCCTTCCAAGAATGCTCTTCGTGCTTAAGACCAGTTCATATTCCCTTCTGAAGTTTCAGATGGGAGTACAGTCTCAATGCTGACCTCTTTGATATTCATGTTTTGGTTCTTTTCCCCGTAGAAAGATTCCATGGTCTTTTCTTTTCTGCTTTGCTTGTTACTCATAATGATCAACATTTTCCTGGCTTTTAAAGTAGATCTCTGCTTCTAGGGCACAAAGGGCTTTGTCCCACAGTTCTTGTGCCATGAAGTTGAGGCTTTGTGTGTTGTGGCCTCTAGCTCTTTCAATTAGAAACTAAAATGCTACAGCTCATCTGTTGCTGAGCTGGCTGGTATGAGAAATTAGAGGCCAGGTAAAGTCTTTCTGGGTTTCCCCAGAGTTACCCTGCAACTACCTGTGTTAAGTGTGGAGTAAGGGTGACCTGGTCACAAGAGGTCTCCTCTGCTGAGCTACAACATAGGCAAACTCAGCAGTTGGTGATCCAGTCTGTACTAGTGTCTTCTTGATTTCCGTGGGGTGCTGACGCACTCCTGGCATCCTGGTATTGGTGGTTGTGGGGCTCCACCCCCTTGGAGCTCAGTATGTCATCCCAGTTTGCTGAGATGGGGCTATCTGGGACAGCTTCAGTCCTTCACTGGTCCCCTTCATCTACAGCAAGAGGGACCACCCCTTTGCAATTTTCCTAGCCTCACAATTTGAGAGTCTGTTTGCTCCTTTGGCTGATCCCACTGTTCCAGGATTTTTCCTGGGGAAATATTTCATAGGTCTTTCAAGATCAACAAAGGGAGGGGTAGAGCATTTACTGATCACTCTGCCATCTTGGATCCCAGAAGTTCAAGTATGTGACTTACAGATATTTTATCTGTAGGTTGATAATCTCAGGAACAGCTGCTGCAGATAACTGGGACTCTGGGCTCTCACTCCATTCAGCTGGACTCTCATCCTGGGCTGATATGTCTGAGATTCTACAGTGTAACCACTGCCTCAGACCACCTGGGATTCCTCCTCTGCCCTGCTGTGTTAGGGACTGTTCTGGTACAGCCTATGCACTGTGCACTCTGTGATCCTTCAAACCAGTTCAACCTGGAAGCATGTCTGTTGAATTTTAATTTCTCTGTATTTTCTTTGAAGTTCAGGGTGCTGACTCCCCTGAAATAAGTGAATGATATATGTGCTTGGTTAAAGGGATGATACATGTGCTTGATTAAAGTGATTGTTAATCCCTCAGAACTTGCCTTTCCTTTTATGAATGTAGATCTAAGAACCTGTTATGGAAGCTCCCCCTGTGTATGTTGGGGTGCTTAGTGATACATTATGTCACATAAAAGAGGCAAGAAAAGTTCTTTATGGTGATGGGAAAGATAGGGGAGGTAAGAAGGAAAGAGTGAACCTCACTCCCTTCAGATTTGGCTGAAGGAGAGAATAGTATACACACTCATTTGAGTATGGAAATCTATCTTACCCTACAGGAAAGTAGCAGGAAAGAGGATAAAAGGGGAGAGAATAATGGGAAGCAGTGAATAATCAGAAGCAAACACTTTTCAGGAGGAACAGGGTCAAAGGAAAGAACAAAATAAAGGGGGGGTCGTACAGGATGGAGAGAAATATAGTTAGTCTTTCACAACATGGCTATCATGGAAATGTTTTGCATGACTTCTCATGTATAACCTATATTTAATTGCTTGCCTTCTCAATTGGGGTGTGGAGGGAGGGCGGAAACCATACTGACAGAGACAGAACTTTTACTATGTATGTTGAAGTGAGTTAGAGACTCAGTGAAGTGTAGATGAGAATAGAATGCATTTCAGACATGTATGATGGACAGTAGAAAGGCAGGGACAGGTGATATGAAATGCCAGAAAGAAAACAAAAGACCTTATTTTTGCAAAAGGGGACAACCATGGGAAAAGGGATAATATGTAATTAGATTAGAAGAATAAGTTGAAGCTTGGATATAAAGTTATTTAAAATCTAAAAATAAGAGTTGAAAATATCTCCAATTGATAAATGATCAAAGGATAGGAACAGGGAGTTTTCAGATGAAGAAGTTAAAGCAATCTATAGTCATATGAAAAAATGCTCTAAATAACTATTGCTTAGTGAAATGCAAATTAAAACAACTCTAAAGTACCACCATAAACCGATCAGATTGACTAATATGGCAGAAAAAGAAAATAATAGCTGTTGAAGAATGTATGGGAAAATTGGAACACTAATGGTGTTGGTGGAACTGTGAATTGATTCAACCATTGGAGTGCAATTTGAAACTATGATCAAAGTGCTATAAAACTGTACACACTCCCTGATGCCACAATACCATTGCTAAGTAATTATTACAAAGAAATTTTAAAGAAGCGAAAAGGACCCACATATATAAAAAACATTTATAGCAGCTCTTTATATGGTGGCAAAAAATCGAAAATTAAGAGGATATCCAACAACTGGGGAAAGTCTGAACAAATTATTGCATATGCATGTAATGAAATGCTATTGTGCTATAAGAAATGATAAACAGGTGAATTTCAGAAAAAAAAAAAAAACCTGGAAAGACTTACATGAACTGATGCTGAGTGAAGTGAGCAGAACCAGAAGAACATTGTACACAATAACAGCAACATTGTGTGATGGTCAATTATGATTGATTTCACTCTTGTCAGCAATACAATGATGGAAGACAATTTCAAAAAACTCACATAATAGAAATAGTATTCACATCCTGAGAAAGAACTATAGAGTCAAAATGCAGATCAAAATATACTATTTTCACATTTTTGTTGTTTTTCTTGGCTTTTCCTTTTGTTCTGTTTCTTGTTTCACAACATGCTTAATATGGAAATTTGTTTATGTGATTGCACATGTATAAGCTATATCAAATTGTTTGCCATCTTAGGGAGGGGGGATAGGAGGAAGGGAGGGAGAAAAAAAAAGTTGTAATTCAATTTTTTTAAAATCATGTTAAAACTATCTTTACAATAATTAGAAAAAATACTATTTCTAAAAATAAAATTAAAAGATTAAAAATAGTATGCTTTAAAAAAAACCTATCATACATCAAATGATGCTAAATATGGGAAATAAAAAGAAAAACAACAAATCAGATATAAGAAACAATCCTGAAACAGTGCCTTCTAAGAGAGCAGACTCTGAGTATCTATCATCTATCCCTCTATCTCTCTCTATCTTATCCATCTAGATATAGATATATAGATAGAGATATAGATAGAGAGATAGATACACAAGCACTAAGAGAGAAATACATCCTCTTTTATGTAAGTCATTTAATGATCCTTTAGTAAATGCTTACCATATACCAGAGACTTTGCTAAATGCTGGATATACAAAGAAAGAAAAGTAAAACAAACAGGCCAGTATCTCCCTTTCTACCTTAGGGAGACACACATTTAAACAACTATGTAGGTAAAAGACAAATGCAAATTTATTGTATAAATGAGATGTTATCTTAGAGGGAAGCCACTAGTAGTGGATGGGGTAAGGAAATGCTTGTTGCTGAAGGTAGAATTTGAAGTGAGATTTAAAGGAATATAAATAGGCCAAAGAAGCACAGGTGAGGAAGAAAAGTTTCCTAAATATGGAAGATAAAAGTAAAAATATTGGTGTTGGGAAATGGAATGTCTTATAAAACAGAAAAAAAGGTCAGTGTCACTGAATCAGAGGGTACATGGACAGAAATAAATTTAAGAGGACTTTAAAGTTAGGGAGAGTTCAATTTATGAAAGCATTTAGAATGTAAAGGTTTTTATTTGATTCTGGATGAAGTATGGAACCACTGGAGTTTATTGAATCAAACCTATGCTTCAGGAATACCACTTTGGCATCTGAGATGAAGATAGACTGTAATGGGGAAGAAACTTGAGGACAGGAGACCAAACAGCAATCCAGAAGTAATGTGATGAGGGCCTTCATCAGAGTGAAGGTTGTGTGAATTGAGAGAAAGGGATGTAGAAGGAGAAATTACAAGCCTTGAAATCATATCAGATGTGGGAGACAAGTCTAATATTGAGTTTTGAGTTTAGTTGTGTGGGAGGATTGACTTCAAAGGTAACAGTGAGGTTTGATAGCTGGAGGAATTCAATAGAGAAAAAGAATTAGCTCTCTCAGGGATGTATTGAGTTTGAGACGTCTATAGAGCATCGTCTTTGAGACATTTAATCAGTAGTTTCTGATATTGTAAGTCAGAAGAGAGGTTCTTGGTAGATGAATACATTAGAGTACTCTGAGCAGAAAGATAATAATTAAACCTTTGGGATCTGAGATTATCAAGCAACATTGAGAAGAAAATGAACCCACAACAGAACCTTAGGAGAAATCCAGAATTAATTGGCATAACTTGCAGCAGAATCCAATAACGAATCGGAGAAGGAATAGGAAGACAGACCTGATCTTCCTGAAGGAAGAGTAGGAGAGAACAATATCAGAAGACCTAGTAAGAAGACAGTATACAGATGAATATAATGATAAATTTGAAAGATTATAAAGTGGACAAAAATGATGAGGATGAATAAAAGGCTATTAGATATGTCAATTAAGAGATTGCTGGTAACTTTGGAGAAAGCCTTTTTATTTGAATAATGAGTTTGTTAGCCAGACAGTTTAGAAGAGAATGAGAGGAAAGGAAGTGAGTGTATCAAATTTTTATTGCTTTATCAAGGAGTTTTTCCATGAAACAAAAAGAGATACAGGAAATAAATATTGAGTATAGTGAGATAAAATGAGGGCTATTTTTTATTATTCAGGAGACTTAGATTTATAGGCAACAAGGAAGCAGTTGGCATACAAGGAGGATTGAATATTAGTGAGAGAAGTCTGATGACAAAGTGCACAACCTGCTGGAAAGGATGAGATGGAGTGGCAATTAGGGTTCACATAGAGGGGTTTCATTGTTTAAGAGTGGTCAACTCAATGTGAGATAAAATCCAGGACATAATGTGAAAAGAAATTTATGTGAGATGTGAAAAAAGTAACAGGAAGCTCTCAGGAAATTGTCTGTTTTTCTTTTTTTTCTGTGAAATGTAAAGCAAGATTTTGAGCTGAAAGGTTAGAAAGAATCGTGATATGGCAGGTTTGAATAAAGACATAAAGATATGGAATAGTCATTGTATTGAGTGAATCAAATAAGGAGTTCTAAAAGTATTGCCTTTCTGCAGTGAAGTATTGTTTGAAATTACCTAAAAAAAGGTATACCCATTTAGGACAAGCTGATGATTTTGTGACTTTCTCAGGGGCAGGGATTCTTTTGCTTTCTTTTTTTATTTCAATTGCTTAACACCATGCTTGACATATAAAATGTGCTTAATTAATGTTTATGAACTGATTCATATTCTCTAGTTTTGTTAAGCAGTAAATGAATAGAAATTAAAGCTGTGGATCATAGAGCAATAAAAGATTAAACTTGGTGAGACATATTCCATGCTAGAATAGGGGGTAAAGGACTCACTTAGAGAAAAAAGAGTTGAACTGCTTCTTCAAGACATCAACAGGGAAAGAAGGAGAGTACAGTCAGTGCAGATGTGCTTGTCTGGAAAAATACTGAAAGACTGAGAGATTGGGATTATGGTGAGTATAGAGACAAAATTAGGGATCATAAATAAGCAAGAAAGAATGAATGATAAAATTATGTTTAAATAAAGGGATTTCAAACTTCATGACAACAGAAGTAGCTATTTTGAGTGATAGCAAGATAAGGGGTATGACCATTTCTATATATAGCTGATTTGAAGTGGAGGGTCATGAAAATTGAATTATTGAGGAACTGAGAAATTATGCTTATATATGTATATGATATATAGTATGCATATATACATGTGTACACATATGTATACACACATATATATTTCTCTTGTATAAGGGCAAGTATTAAGAAAAAGAAACTTGAATAGAGGAAAGAGAAAAATGTAGAGGCAGAGTGAGAAGTGGTGAAATTGAGTAGAAAGACAAAATTCGACTTTCCCAATGTGACCAATGAGTTTGGAGGGGGAGTTAAGAGTGAAAGTTAAAACAGTATCAGAAATGGTGACCAAGGACACTATGTCATCAAGCAGGTAACCAGATCCCAGTGAGGGCTGGACGATGAAAGAAATATGAAAGAAAATGGTCTAAAATGAAGCAGTTGAGGGAGCATAGTGGAGTGGTGAGGAGATTTTATATATGACTTTTTGAGGGTCTAAGGTAAAAGGGAATCAGAGCTACATAGCAAACAATGGGGTACCAAGAACAATGTTTGTACAATGGCAATCGATGACTCAGAATCACTGGTATGGAGGAATATTTAATGGAATGAGATTATGCTAACCATTGAGAAATTAATCCAAGTAAAGTATCAATGGCTGCGATTAGATCTCTTCAAAGAGGTCAAACTTGTAGCAGTTGAATTTATTGCGTCCTATGAAGGCCAATAGGATACATTTACAAAAGTCAGAAACAAAGGCATAGTTTAGAAAGTTATGTATAGGAAGCAGACCTGACAATTCTTTGTTGATCTGATCTGATAAATGCCCTGGAATGAAAGTCACAGGCTGGTGGGCCTGCACTGATCCAGTACTGAAAGAAATCTCTCTGGGAAGCCTCTGGAGCAAAGGGTGCAGAGACAAGGGGTCTGATTCTGTAGGGATCTATATGTACAAAATGTATTCAAGGTAATATTAAAAGAGAGGATATTAGTGGCTGTGGGGAATCAGGAAACTTTTTCTGTAATTGTGACTTTAGGAGCTGGTTTTGAAATACTCCAGTAAGTTCAGTAGTAATGATGAAGAGAAAGTAAATCTCAGGCATGGTGGACAGCCAAAGTTAAGGAAATGTGAAAAGAAATGGAATATTATGTGAAAGGAATAGGAAGTAGACCCATCTGTCTGGATGATAAAAGTGTGTGGAGGGAAGTAATATGTAAGAATACTAGAAAGGTCTGAATTTCTAGGGGTAGGTTAAATGTCAAAGAGGTATATTTCTGTTTCATTTTAGAGGTAATAGGAATCTATCAGAGCTTATTCAGTAAGAGATGAATTAGTCAGATTTAATTTTTTGTGTTTTTCTTTTTTTTAAAATAAATCACTCACTTCTGCTTGAGAAGTATTCATTAGAATGTAAAGGCACATGAAGAAAGGAGGCCAAATGAGAAAAATTTATAATAGATCAAAATTTCTAATAGGTCTGATGAGAAAGATAAAGCCTGAATTCAGGTAGTATTTGTATGAGTATGAAAAAGGTGAAACATGCAAGATATGTTGTGGAGGTAGAAATGCTAAGATTTGGGAACTACTTGGGTATAAGTGGTGACTGAGAATAAAGATTCCAATATGAAACTGTGATTGTAAATTTGTGTGACTGGAAGGATGGTGGTCCTTTAAAGAGAATTAAAGATATTCAGATATAAGGTTTGGGAAGAGATAATGAGTGCAGTTTTGGCTACATTAAATTTTAGATGACTACAGGATATCCAGTATAAAATGGCCAATAGGTAATTGCTGATGTGGGATGAGAGTTTATGAGACAGTATTGTGCTAGATGAGCAAATCTAGTAACTATCTGCTAGAAATGATCATTGAACCCTTGGAATCCAATGAGGTAAATGTGTAAAAGAATAAAAAAAGCAAGAGAGATAGAACATTGAGTTATACCTATATTTCTCCACAGATATATACATAGATCCATGAAGAACAGTAGTGGCCCATAGGTCTAAGACAGAAAATGAGTTGAACCTCTCCTAAGCTAATCAATCTGAATTTAAATAAAAATCCTCATAAATACGGAAGTATTATCTAATCATTGGCACCTTTCTTTTTTTCTACAAGATAGCAGCACAATAAATTTTAATGTGAAAAATTTAGCAAAATGAATACCTTTCTAAATTAGCCAAGAAATTATTAAATGCATATTTTAATGCATCTAATTTCCCCTCCTTCCAAAGATAATGAACTTAATCATAAAGACACAAGTAATAGACTGGTTTGTCTTATAATTTATCTATCAGGATATAGAGTAATAGGGACTGCCCGACATGTGTCATGCCACATTTAGAACTGCCCCTTCAAAAAGTCAACCCTATATTATCATCCAATAGATATAGTTTTATTTATAGAGGTGAAGATTTACATAATTTAGATGGAAGATTAATTTGAACTAGTGAGTAGTCAAAATTATAAAATAACTTTTACATTTGTGTATATATGTGTATGAATATATACAAATGTGTATCTACATATAAGCACATATGTGCACATATACATATTTATATATCTATATATGCTAAAATGTAGATAATTCACATTGGAAAGGCATTAACATTAAAGGGGATTGAGAAAAATATTTTTCATAAGGCAGTGTTTTAGTTGGAACTTGAAACAAATCAGGGAAGTCATGAGACAGCGATGAGGAGGAGAGAATTCCAGGCATGGCAGACAGTGAAAATGCATGGAATATAGAAATGAAGTGTTTTGTGCAAGAAATAGCCAGGAGGCCAGTGTCACTGGGTGAGAGAGTACATGAAGTATACTCAGGTATAACAAGACTGGAGGGGAAAAAGAGTGGCAGATTATGAAGAGCTTTTAATGCTGCACTAGAAGACTTTGTATCTAATACTGGAGGTGATAAAGAGCTAGCTACTACAGGGTATTTAGTAGGAGAGTGATATATTCGGATGTGTTTTTTAATTAATGTATTTTGTTTTTAAATTACTTACATTTATAATATACAGCCCCATTACATGAGATGTCAATTGCAACAAAGAAAAAAATTGTTGAATTAATAATATGTGAAAGTGCATGTGACATTTCCTACCTGTAGAGCCCCTCTCACTACACAATTTTTTTAAAACAAATAAAAAGAAATCTATTTTTCTGCCTTTCACAAGAATTACATTGATAAAAATTTAAACAAAATTATTTAAGGAAATATGTATATTCAAGTAAAACAAATTTCTCAATTTGCATACACGTGTGTGCTTATGTGTATGTACATACGTGCATACATATATGTCTCAATAGGGATACTAAACCTGTCATTTCTCTGTCCTCTGGAATTATAATTAGCCTTTGTATTGATCATAGTCCTTAAATCTTTTGAAGTTGTTTGCCTTTGTGGTGTTGTCATGATATAAATTGTTCGTCTAGTTCTGTACATTTCTTTCTTCATTGGTTTATAGAAATCTTCAAAATTGTTCCTTTTTTGTACTGATGTACTATAAATTGTTCTTGTAGTTCTGCTCACTTTACAATATTTTCTACAAATCTTTCCATTTCAATTTAAAATGATCTGTTTTCCCATTTTTTACAGTACAATTGTACTCCATCACATTCATAGATGATAACTTACTTATTCATTTTTAATTTGTTGGATATTGCTTTAGTTTTCAATTTTTTGGCAGCCAAAAGAACTATGAAAAATATTTTTGTACACAAAAGACTTTTTCCTTTTAAAAATATCTTGGTTATCTGTCTTATAGTGATATATCTGAATGAAAGGGGATTCACTGCTTAATAATTTTTAGTGCATAATTCTAGAGGATTTGATATTTAATGTGTCATGTGACAGAAAGCTACTGAACTATATTAAGAAGGGGTTTGGCATGATCAGGCTTCTGCTTAAGGAAGATCATTTTGACAGCTGAATGGAAGATGGTCTGACTTGAGTGACTTGAGGCAGGAAGACCCAAAAAAGCAATTGTTATAGTTCAAATATAAGGAAATAAAGTCCTTCTCTGGGGTGGAAACAGTGTCAGAAGAGAGAAGGGAACATATAAAACAAGTGATTTGAAGGCAGAATCTATAGGAATTGACAACATATTCCATATTGGGATGAGGGTGTGACAGAGAATGAAATAACAAATATTACACCTAGGTTTTAAACTTTGGTGAATAGGAGGACTGTGGTACTTTCAACAGTATTAGGGAAATTTAGAAGAGGGGAAAGTTGATCTGGAAAGGTCATGAGTTCTGTTTTGGGAATGTCAAATTTAAGATGTCCACTCAGAAGAGAATGAATGACTCTGTTAAAGGCTTCAGAGAAGTCAAGGATCAGGAATAAGACACTTGGTTTGGCAAATAAGAGATCAATGGTAACTTTAGTAAAAACAATTTCAATTGAATGATGAGGTGAAGTAGCTAGTGAAGGTATTTATTATTACACAAGTTTTAAAAATTAGTTATCAAAAACTCACAGATGTCAAGGAAATTGTCAAGTTCCCATAATTAGCATGATTAGTAGCTTCTAAATTTTCCCATCATTTTCATCAAACCATTATTGATGTATGTCAATGTTCTGGCTCAGATGAATGAATTTGATGTTGCTGACCAAGTCTGAGAACTGCTCACTCCTTTTCTGCTCCAGTCTTACTAACAGTATGTTGGCTCTGCTTTTCTTACAAGTTAGAAAAAAATAACAAAAAAATGCAGTGACTAATCTGTGGACCTTAAGTCTTCTGATAGTCATCACGCCTTTGGGCCACTGCTTTTGTTGAATGGAAATGTTTAGCTTGGAGAGGATGTCTATGATCTGTCCAACACTCTTTGCCTCTTCAACATTGTCATATTCTGTCTGTTTGCCTTATGATGATATAGTATATTAAAGGCCAATGTTTGTTGTGAGGATATATCCATGAAGTTTTGTTGTATTTAAGTAAATGGTAGATACTTTGGTAATGAGAAGATAATTGGATGACCAAGTCTTCAGCAGTTAGTGACCACTGGTGTTGTTGTATCCAACTCCATTTCTCTCAAGGATTCCCTGCCATGTCTTATGATCTGTGCATTCTTTGGAGTTAAAGTCATGCAGAATTACAAGCTTCTTTGGTGCATTGAAAATGAAGGCATCTGGGTCTTCATAAAATTTTTCTTTGACCTCATCAGGGCTCATCCTGGTGGGAGCATACATACTCATGATAATTGTGTGACAGTTTCCTGCAAGTGACTGTATAATATTTCCATTAGCCTGTCATTAACTTCCTTTGTGAGGCATACAAGCTTGTTGACAGGATTTTATTTGATCATGAGAGCCACACCATCTTCATAGACTCATTTTCAGTGTGGACTCTCCAGAAAAACGTGTACCCAGGTCCTCCTTCTGTAAGCTTCCCTTCATTTGCCAGCCTTTTTTCACTCAGGACTGATACTTACATGTGATACTTGATGAATTCTCTCATAAGAGCTGTTCTTTCATGTCCATTATATTTCTTGTTCTCACACGCTCCGTATACCAGTAGTGAATGGAATCAACTTTTCAAGAGTTTTTGGACATGTTTTTGTGCTTTGGGTACAGGGTGGCTTCCCCACCTACTGCAGTAAACAGGCAAGGTTTAGCAGATAATTTTAGGGCACCTTTTCTAGCCCTTTCCTCATACTAGGAGGAGAGCAATGTGGTCCTTAAGAATGCTGCTCTGTTAGAAAATCATGAAGAGACTTCCACATCCCCCTGTTCCACCTGGGAAGTCTTCATATGCTTGGAGTAAATGCCTCCCTAACTCAGTGAAGAGTTTGAGACCTCTTTAGCCCTTCTGCCAAGACAGCTTACTGCAGTGTTTTTGCTGCATATGCTACAGCTTCTTGGAGCCACAAATGAAAGCCTTATGGCAGGTGGACACCAATAGTGGATAAGAATTCCTGAAAAGTACTAGATGGCTTTTACACCAGAAGTTTGTGCCCTAAACCTCATACATCCCTCTTTCCTATTGAAGCATTTACATCTTTTTCCCCACCCCCAGTCCATGGCTGAGGAGCATGCCTCTTTACTGAAAAGAACTGAGACCTTTAAATGTATTTACCCTCATTCCCCTTTCTTTTCATCTCAAAACTCTTGCCCTCATTTCCCACTCTATTCTCCTCTTCCTGTCTCTGATAAAGTGTTGATCCTTCTGTTTACCAAGATCAAATACTCCCCCTGTGCACTCAACATATCATTTCCTTTCTTCTCCAGCACGTATTATCTTCAATAATCTCCCCTAGCAACCTTTCTTTCCTTAAACTGAGTGCCTTTCCTTTGAGATTACCCCTAATTTATTCTGAATACATCTTATTAGTACATAGTTGTTTGAATACCATCTCCTCATTAAACTGTGAGCTCCTTGATCACAGAGACCATTTTTTTTGCCTTTCTTTACTTCTAAATGACTTAGAACAGTGTCCGACAAATAGTATGCATATAATAAATGCTAGATGAGTAATTATCAATTGCTTCCTTTCCTACTGTCTTCAAAAATGCATCTTTCCTAGCCTTAAAATAAAAAAAAAACTTCTCGTTACCATGTCCTTAAACTATTATTCCGTGTATCTCCTCACTTTCTCAGACATGTCTCTAATTATTATCTATACTTCTCACTTACTTTTGAAGCCTTTGTAATCTGCTTTTTCAGTCAAAGAACTTAAAGTACTCTGGTCTCTCCAAAATCTTTGTTCTCCTAATTGACAAATCTGACAGTCTATTCTCAAGCTTAATACTTCACAATTTATCTATTGAATTTTTCACTGTTGAGTATCTTCTATTCCTGGATATTCTTTCATCTTTGTGTTTTTATTTTACTACCTTTTTCTGATTTACAAGTTAAATTGTCTGAATTATCATTTTTAGAGTTGTTTTTCTGAGCTACCAGGCATATAATGTCCCCTAAATGATGGTATGCTTAGCTGTGAATGTACATACATATTTAGGTAAGTTCATTGTAAATTCCACGTACTCATTTGTTTCTCACAGAAAGCTTTCATTGATTTTTGTTGAATTTGTGTATCCTTTGTTAACCTAATATAACAATTTAGTCATGATTTGACCAAATGGAGTTTTGTTCCTACCAACTAACTCTTTTGCCAATAAATTTCTTTCCTTATCATCTTTTAAACTATCACTCTCATAAAATTATATTCATTGAACTGAAACTTCTTTCAGTTTTGGTGCACCTGATTTCAATAGTCTTACAATGGTGTGTGTATGTGTGTGTGTGTGTGTGTGTGTGTGTGTGTGTGTGTGTGTGTGTTTTGTGTGTGTGTTTGTGTGTATTAAGCTTTTTATATAGTTGCAGGGATATTGGATCAGGGCAGTTAACTGGCATAGTGGAGAAAAGTTTGGACTGGAGTCAAGAAAATTTATCTCTCTGAGTTCAAATATGGCTTCAAACACTTTTTAACTGTGACTGGAAATGTCACTTATCATAATGACAATGAGATGATTCTGAAGAATGAAAATAATTTTTAAAAATGCTGTCCCTATTGTTTCTACAAGAAAAAATCTTAACTTTTGAATTATATTTTCTACTAACAAGTTTACTAGGAACAGGATGAAATTTATTTCGTTAAATGAGATATTTTTAAACCCATCTAATCAAATCTTCAATTTAAGATTCAGATTTTTAAGATTTTTTTTAACAAATTAAGATTTTTAGTACCAATTTTTATTTGCCAAAATTTTCATGATGCCATTAATTAATTTTTGTGATTTCTAAGTATTAGTTCACTTTGTCCTACATTGAAAGTAATGAAATTTCTTCAAGAATGGTAATAGTTAATTCAAAGACCAACAAGAAATTAATGTTAAGTAATGTCATTATCATGTCTGGATAAGAAGTATTTAAAGATGAATATAAAATGAGCCATATGTGTACCATATAGCAGAAGCAAATGGTAAATTATATACCATCCATCAGTCCCAATACCCAGTAAAATTTAATCATTTTAATTTCAAATTCTTTAGCTACAGTTTTAAATCTGTTTTGATCCTTATTGAATTAGTGATAAAAATAGTAAATTATGTCAATAAATATTTTAAATGATTTGCTTATTTTTATATTAAATTATCAAGTGGTATTTCCAATAGATTATTCAATGATGATGATCACTTTAGGATACTTTTCTGAGAACTTTTTAACTACTTCATACTTTGTTTTTAACATTGTATTAGAACTCTCAGAACAAAATACAATTAAATTTACTTTGAGATATTCATTATTAAAGTCACAAACATTTAAAATAAACAATAATGTAATAAAATATTCTCTGTTGGACTTCTGGGTCATATGACTAAGTAGGTGAAGGACTAGATATTTTCTGTGATTATATTGATTTCTCAATCTCTTCCAAACAGAAATTATGTGCCAAAGATAAAATAATTTTATCCATCTCCCATTATTTAAAATGCCAAGAACTCAAAAGTGAAAATTCCATGTGCTGCTCCCTAACTTGGATTAGGCAATGCAACAATGCCTCACTCACATAGTCTAATATGATCCAAGCACATGTATTAGCCTATGTGACTGAAGGGTTTAAAATAAAATGAAATTCCACACTCTGACTCCTTCCCCACTCTCAGTCTGTCCAATCCTATGGAAAGGCAAACATTAAACTTCATAAATTGACCTAGGCCACAATAGACTGTACTGCAAAAGAAATCTGCATTAGAAAGGATAAATAGAATGGGAAGAATGCAAGTCTGGTATTGTGATAAAGCTCAACTCCCTCACCCCTACTTCCTTCTAATGCCACAAAGATCCAAACTCTAAACTGCCAAAATTTATGCAGGCAGAGTTAGCAGCAACTTGGCAGCATTCTGTATAGCTGGCAACAATAGAAGATGAGAGGGAGTTTGACCAGGCATTATGTACAGAGGGCTCCATGATGCTCCACTGAAGAAAGAGTCCTGTCACCTGGAGCAGAGACTTAGGCTGAATTTCTCAATATGGGAGGAGGCTGAGGCATTTGACATCCAAATCCCAGAGAAACCTCCATCAGAGGGAAGAGAGTCAAAATGTAAGAATATGAAGAAAAATGAGAAGGGAGGACTGAAATTATTAAAGATATCAGGAAAAAGAAAACACAAAGATTTTGAAAATAAACAGATAAATCCTTTGGAAAGAAATGAAGAGCAGACAGAAATATGGCCTCTAGATCTAGTATATGAATCCAGGCATTTATGAAGAAATACTGCAAAGTAAAGGGAAATAATTTCACACCTGATAAAGTAGAAGAACCTGTGAATTTTGAAAAGATCACAGGACCATAATATGCAGTTCCTGAGTACTTTATTAAAGGAATGAGAATTGAAAGAGTAGAATATATGACCTGTATCATACATATCATTGGCGTGGTAGACATTTTCGAATCTGTGGTGGCAAGTCTCACCCAAGAAACAGAGACAACTAACTTAGAATTAGAAAAAATTTAATTAAAGTAATCAAAGAAATAATACTATGTTAACAGTGGAAGAAGGAAAACATCCTAATTTAAAAAAAAATAGAAACAGAGGAAAATACAAACCGTTCACAACTCCAAGTCTCAGTCTATTAGTCATCAATTAAAAGGGGAAAAGTGGCAAATATATTTTCAAAATACAAAATTTATTGATAACAAGAATCAGATATAAAAACAAAGCCACACACAAAACAAAACTGTGAGATTAAAAAAAATCAAGAAAAGGTTTTACTAGGCACCAAGTGAATAAAAAAGCAGTAGTTGCATTGATGCTATACAACAAAGTAAAAAATAAATCAAACAATAAAAAGCGACCAATAAAGAAATTATATTTTGCTGAAAGGTACCATCGACCACAAAACAACAAATAATAAAGATGTAGTTTATAAGGAAAACATTAACTGAGCTACAAGAAAACACAAAAACAGAGACATGATATTTAAAGGAGGTACCAAAAGCACTCTCTGTTTTGAATAAGTCTAAAAATAATGGCAAAAAGTTAGAAAAAATATTTCTTAAAAGAATTACAAAAAACTCACAACCACAGAAAAGTAATCATCAAATCACTAATAAGAAGAGAAATACAAATCAAAATAATTCTAGTTGGCAGAGATGACTAAAATGGTAATCATCACTTTAAGAGTGATTGTCAAAGGATATACACATGTATATTGTTGGCAGAGTTGTAAATAATCATTTTGGAAACTAATTAGGAAATATGTAATAAAGTGACTAAGATGTCACTTCTGACATAGAGATTCCATGATTAGTATTGTATCAGAAGTGCACCTTTAATAAGGAAGTCTTTACATACAAGAAAATATTTATAGCAGCATCTTGGGGGATAGCAAAATTTTGAGAAAAAAAAGTAATTCCTCATTAAATGGAGAATGGCTAACAGAACTGTGGTATATTAATGTAATGGATATTATTTTGTTATAAAAAATGACAAATACAGAAAATAAAGAAAGGTATATGAAATGATGCAGAATGAAATAGAGGCAAAGAAGCAATATACACAACGACTAAAGCAACATAAAGGTAAAGAAGACCAGAATCAAAATAACCCAAACTGAAAATAACAAGTTTTCAAAACTGAAGGGTGATTGAAAGAAAGAAATGAGACAAAACTTTCAAGAAACCTACTCTCCCACTACAAAGGATCTGGTGGCCATCTAGTTGCTCTAGCTGCCAGCTAGAAGGCTTTGCTGCAAGGCACTGCAGTGTGCTGAGCCTACAGGGAGTAACCTTCCCTCATTCCCTGCCACCAATAAATCTGTTCAGGGAACTAAACAAGCCTTTATTAAACCACATAGTTTTGGCTAGCCACTTCCAAGGTTTTTGCACTAGATGTGCTAGATCCCAGTGATGTAACCTATATCCTGCCACACATGCAGGATGACAATAGTCTTGTATGCTTCTGCTCTTCACGTGTGCCACAGCTGGCTTATTCCCTCAATAATATGCTCTCAGAACATGGAATTGGGTAGAGGAAGCCCACCCATTCTTGCACATTTGGCTGAGACTCTAGGGATCACTTCCTTTCTCCTTTCAGGCCTCTATTATTGCCTCTTGTGTGGTCCTTCAGCCATAATCTCTTCCCATGCTCTGACAATCTCTCTCTCCTTCCAGAGGTTGACTACTGGATGGAATGAAATAGTTCAGCTTTGCTGTACTGTGAACTGAGGTAGACCACATTGTTTTAACTAGTATTGAAATAAGTTAAAATTGATCAGAATATCACTAGTCAAGTTGATCCCTAGAATCTTGTCCTGGGAAGAAAATAGTTTGGTATCTGAGTCAGTAGTTTACCTAGAACCCCTAAATTAGCTGCTAAAACGAAATCAATAGTTGCTTTGTGTCTCTGACTTCCTGAAGCCCCACCTGCCTGCCTCTTGGAAACAAAGGACTCATGTAACCAGGAGCTACCTGAACTTATTTCATTTTATCCCCTTACTACCACAGCTCAATAATACATTGTCTCCTGTCTCTGTCTCTGTCTTGTCTCTCTCTCTGTCATTCTGTCTCTCTCTCTCTCTCTGTGTCTCTCTGTGTCACTCTCTGTTTCTATGTCTTTTTGTCTCTCTCTGTCTCCTTGTCTCTGTCTGTCTGTCTCTCTTAATTTTAAAGCCTTATGTAACTTGATCCAATGTGCCTGTGCTACATTGCTCACTAGTCTCTTCCTACAAGCCATGAAAATTAGTTGTCTCCTTTTTCCTCATGAAAGATGTTCAATGTCCAGTACCTAAGTTTTTGAACAGATTGTTCTACATACCTAAGATGCATTTCCATTTCATATTTTCCTTTTACAGTCATTCTCTTACCTTAAGACATAAAACACTTCCTGACACCCTCTGTTAACTGCTGGACCTTCCTTCCAAAACTATCTTGTATTTAAATTCATTATAAACAACTGTTTTTATTAGGTTTTTATTTAAGCAGTATGTTTTTTACATGTACTTATCTCTCCTATTAGAATATATTGAGAGTTGGGACTGTTTCAGTCCTCACATTTGGGTGCCCATTGGCACATTATATGGACTTAATAAGTATTTATTGATTGGTTCATTGATTTCATTGCCTGATAAACTAAAGTTCTAATTTCTGATTAACAGAACTTTTGTGTAAATGTTGAATTATTTATAGTTTTTTTTCAATATTTATATGTATATTTTAAAATTCCTGAGTAAAAGGAATCAGATATCTTATTGGTCAACAATCAATAACAGCAGAATTCTTTACTCTTTCTTACTTGATATTGTGGCATCTTGATTGTCAGGAGAACAAAGATCGTCAAGAGAATGAACACAATTTACATGCCTTAACATGTTGAATGGAAGACTTGAGGTGGATGTGCAGGCAGATATGAATAAAGTCACATAAGAGGGGAGAACTACATTGATTGGAAATGATCTGCATCACTGATAAAAGACATACATTGATGAAATCACTGCTCCATTTGAGTATTAGAAGGTCCAAATTTGTTTTCTCCTAATATACTTCTGGCCTCACTTCAACTACATTTTTTTCTTTTAAAATCACATTTTAATGAATAATTTGATGATTGCTATATTGTGGGGGGAAGAATCTTTTCCAGTTTTCATTAACATATCCAATAAAACTAAAGCATAGTAGGAGGATTCAAATATAAATAAATACAGAAAATCCAAAACAACTTAAAGTCATTTTGTTTAAGAGTTTACACAAAGCTTTGAATAATATGTAAGTATACAGCTAATAATGGGCATCCACAGGGAACCTTCTGTGATCTTTATGAATATTTGAAAGGCCTTCTGAATTCTTGGCTACTTAGACAATCAATTGTTATGAATTTTTATGTTTCACACCTTCTGTGGGATCTACATGATAGATATATATTTTTGGGAAGAATGACAAATAATTTATCCAGGAGAAATATGGGAATTGCAAAGAATGATAAGTAACTGCATTTGAAATGAAAGCCAAGTGGCAAATTATTTAATTACTGCAAGTATGGCTAAATTACTCAGTTCTGCTGATTCTTAAATATGCAACAATCCTTCCTCAAGTTTTGCCAAAATTGTTTACAAACCTCAGAAATAATTTTATATATACCAGGAGAAATGAATAATAAAAAATCCATTTATATTGTGATAAAGGTGCAATACATATAAGCAAACTAAAACAAAAAGAGTCTTGAAATAACACTCCTTTTTTCATAAATCTTTCTTGTTCCTAGAAAAATGTTTTGGCTTTTTTGATTTCTTCATTTCTAATTTTCTTAGCTTACATTTTTTAAAGTTCTTTTCCTTGACCAATAACTTTTCAAGCTTTACCTAAGTTCTTTCATTGGTGAAGAGGATAATTTAAGTCAGGAAAAAAAGAGATTAGATCCTATATAATTCTGGGAAAGTGGTTACATAAGAGATAGCATTTAATGTGAAATCTTTCATTGGAATTTTCACTAATTTAAGAAAAAGAAATTAGTTTATAAAAAACACAAATACAAATAACATTCAAGCATTTTGCCTAAACAAATGTTAAAAGAAAACTAAAATTTTCTATGATTTTTTTTAAAAAAAAAGATTGCTTTGGTTACAGACCTAGCAATGATATATCTAGTTCAATGAGCATGAAAAACTTAATAACATTCTGGCTTTAATTTCAAATTGTTTTGCAGAATGGTGGGAATCATGCATAGGTCTACTAACAAGGAATCCTTGTAATTGTTTTCCTATTACACTTACAATATTTGTCATTTTCTTAGGTGCTTTACAATTATTATCTTATTTAATCATCACAATTCCAGATCATTTTATAAATGAGAAAACAACCAAATACATATGAAATACCTTGTTCAGGGTCACACAGCTTGTAAATATCTACGGTTATATTTGAACTCAGATCTTTCTGTTTCAGGAGCAATACTCTATCAAATTCAACGTATTGCTTCCCCATATTCTACCAGAAAGTTCAATATGTTTCAAATGAATCATCTTTGGAATATGGCAGTAAATGCAAAGCCCAGAAGGTAAGTGATATCCAAAGAGATTCCACATCATTGAAACATTAAGTTTTGTCTTTTAAATTCAGTTAAATTACTTAGATGTAAAATGTCATCCTTACCTATCAGGTTAAGTAGGTACAAGTCAATAGCTTGATAAACAAAGTTCTGCTTAAATACCATTTGTTTAAGATACAATATTATTTTGTAGTCAATTAAGCAAAGGATTAAGTATTAACTGTGAATAGTCAACAATTGACCTTTACTACGTCTGTGAGAACTCCATCTTTCTTTCATTAAAAGCTAGCATATGTTCAGCATTTTGAAAGAGATTTAACTAGATTTCATTAGCACATGTCAATTCTCCATTTGACAGGGAGAGTACCTATAAATAAACACTTATATTACCAGGAAATAACTATGGGGATATTAAGAGGTAAGGATTAGTCAACTCATCAGAAAAATAACATTTGAGACAATCATCAAATAAAAAAATAAATCTGTGGAAGAGTGTGACATCATCAGGGGACCAGTCTAGTCATTAGATCTCCAGATGCTAAGGCAGATAACATCTCTGATGATATTTCCATATGCCAAACAGAATGCTGGAATTCCAAATATCAGAACCTTTGGACTCAGAGAATTATTAAAATGGCCATCATGCCTGATGTTTAATAAAATGTAGACAAATATAAATAAGTATAATAAACTTTTTTCTACGTTTTTATTTTTATTTACTTTTTTCTATTTTTATTTTCCCATTACTTAAACATATTGACTTCATAATTTGTATAATGATTATTGATTGAAAGAAAGAAAAAAATATACATTATCCTTATCTAACTTTTATGTGATGTTGAGCTTAACTTTTTCAATCTCAGGGCTTTATAGGGTCCTAACTTTTTCACTCTATGCTTTGACTACTCTGTTTTCTTTAATAAATCAGTCACTATACAAACATTTATTAAGTACCTACTATATGTTAAACAAAGACAAAAATATAATGCCCATGAATCTGCTTAATTATATTTTCTATATAATACAATAACTTGACTTCATTATATTCTTCTTAGATGTGATGATCTTGGATCTTTTCTGATCAAGTTTCTGAACTCACCCAAATGTAATATGTTTGAAGTCAATTTTCCCAACGGTTCCTTTTTCCAATTCTTTTCTTGAGAAGGTGAGTACCATGAATTTTTGGTATGATACTCCCAAATTTACTTCCAAAATATACTTTACGTAAGTCAATTTCCTCTTTCTAAAAACTGTAACCATAAATGCTTGATCATATTTGACGTCGTATGAAAGACAACAGCAAAAACAACAACAAAATTCTAAAACCACCGAATAGATAAATAAACAAAATGGAGATCTTTTGGAATGATTTATTAGGAATGGGGATATAGTCCATGGAATTTGAACAGGTGCAAGCAGACATCAGCAATTATCTAAATACATTCTTCTTTTTCCTGAAAGGGATAAACTTATCTATCACACTTTCAGAACAGTCATTCAAGTAACATTTATTTGGAGACCTTCAAAACGACGACTGGATAGGCTATTTTCTATGGTTCTTCCTAATACTACTGAAAGATTCATGAGTACTTCTCAAACTTTTTAATCTCAGTACTTTAAAAATTATTAAGGATCCCCCCACCCACAAGATTTTCTTAATCTGAGTCATATAAATTGATATCTACCAAATTAGAAATTAAGCATTTTAGTATTATAAAATAAATTTGGCATTGTGGATACCATAACAGCTTTGGGAGAGATGGGAAATTAAACAAGGTAAGCTAAGGAAATGAAGATAATGAGGTCCACATCTCTGCCTGTTGAAATCTTTTGATTCCTTCAAGGGTCAGCTCAGAAGCTTCTATGAATCTCTCTCTGGTCCTCTTAGCTAAAAGTGTTTTCTCTTTTCATGGGTCATCATAAACATTCTCCTCTAACTGTATTCTTCCTTTAACCTCAGCATATTTTACTTTTGATAATAGTCATTAGTGTACATATATAATTGACCTGAGAGGGCAAAATTTCTCTAACACTCTCTTGACATTCCTGATAAAAAAAAAAAAACATTCTCATCTTAAATATTATTCCTAAAATATTAGATAACCAACACTCTTCAATCTAAATAATAAAATCTAAAATTGAATAAAAATATAAAGGTGATCTACTCTGGTCTCCATAAACCTATTTTTCACAACTCTAGTGTAAGAATTCCTTCAATAATATTTTTGAAATTTGGTCATTCAATGTAGTAGATCTCAATACTTTATGTAGGCCTTATGAAATGGAATGCTTTTTAGAAAAATTTTTAATTAATTAATTAAATTAATTTAATATCTAAATTATTTTAAAAGTGTATTCAAAAAAACACATGCAATAGAATGAATATTTGCATTTATTTGTAGTTTAGCAAGAAAAGTATATACCGTAAGAAGTTTGGGATCTTTTTTATGTGCCTATTGCTTTTCTCTTTAATCATACGAAAAGATCAGCTATAGATGTTGAAGCTTTCTTGATCATCTCACCTGCTCTCTGGTCTTCCTTTTCTCTCTACTAAAAAAAAATAAGAATTTTAAAAAAGGATTCCTAAATAGCCCTTTCTTTCTTTTAACTAAAATTATTCAAATCTTTCCTTTATATTGCAACAAAATTTTCCTCAATACTCTTTGTTCTAATTTCTTTAACAATATAAAATATGTTTACTACCACTTCAACATTAGATGCTTGCAAATAATCAGGCAATTATGATGCATATTTTACAAATAATCTTCATTAGTCTTAGTATTATCAATCTTTTTCCTTATGTGATATGGCTTCCATTGGATTCTTTGAATATTATTCATTTTTTCAAATGTTCCCATTAAAAAGTTTTGACTAGATTTTAACACCATGTGGCAAATATGATTTGTGTAAATACAAAAGGATCCATTACTACCTTTGACTGTTTGGCATATTCATTACTTTACCTAAGATTGTGTAAACATTTTTAGGAGACATTTCACACTATTATTTGACAGTATTCTTGTATTCTAGGAAAACTTTTCCCAAGGATTTTGTCAAGTTAGGTCTCATCCATACTATTCTTGTATTGCTTATTTTTTTAGGTGAAAGGTCTTATATTTGACAGTTTAAAATTTTATCAAATTTGTCAGCTCATTGTTTTGAATTATTGTGGTTGTCCATTATATTAAGTATCATTCCTAGCTTTAGATTTTCTGAAAACAGATATTACTCTGACCATAGTATAAATGAAGAAATGATTGAATGAACAAAAATAATTTAACTCTTGCTATGTGCAAATATTCTGCATTTGTTACTCTTTCAATAATTAGTAAAACATCTATTAATGCCTATTTATGCCAGTCATTTTAATATGCACTGGTGATACAAAGACAAAAAATTCTTGTTATTTTTTTTAAACTACAAAACAACTTACATATAACCTTCCCAAAGAGATGTTTCTTCATCTCTTAGGATATTGAAGTACATTGTTAAGTGCATTTGTGAATTCGATATGCATAATTTTATGAATCTTGATTATCTAGTATAAATAGCTCTGTTGAGCATAAAAATTGGTCTTATTTCACAAGATTTATTCTTAGTGATTCTGTGCCAGGTCCCAGTGCTCAAAATTTTCTTTTCAAAGTGTTTACCAACCATTCATTTTGCAAGTTGTTCTCTAACTTTTCTGGATATTGACAGTAAGTTTTCTAGTCTGACAAGTTTTTGTTTTGTTTTTTTTTTTTAATTTCTACATTTTGTTTCCCTTTTTTGGAAATTTTGAAAATTTTTCACTCTCTTATATGTTGTATTCCATTGTTCTCTCAGATTCCTCCAGGGTTACTGACAATATTTTTTCCATCCTATTTCCAGAAACTTTCATAGGGATATATTTCACTTGGACTTAGCTACTTGAAATCTTTTAAATTGACCAGATTAGTACTAGCACTCACACATACTAACAACATACACATGCACATTTTTCCCAATTTCTTATGCATTTTATTATGCATTCTTATCACAATTTTACAAGGGAGTGAGGCATTTGATAGCTTTGCAAATATGTCTTTCTGTTTTGGGAGTCTATTAAAACCTCCCTAGTTGACTACCACATGCTGACTATCTTTTAAGGCCACGAATAGTTCACGTTTCTCTATAAGCTAACACAAATTCTTTCACCCACCTCAGGTGAATCTATCTCCATCCACTTTATGCTGTTACTACTACAACAAAAATAATAATTCAAAATGAAAATATTCTTCCCTCTTTGAATTTAAACTCTATCTTTTCAATGAAAATAAACTATTCCTGTGTTCCTTTCAACTTTATGATATCATTTCTTTTGGATGATGCAGACCCCCAAATGTTTCTATCATTGTTTTAAAAGGTAAGAGGGAAAATGAATCTCTGCATGCCTTAGAACTAATTTTTATGTGAAAAGATTGTAAAACTTGAGCACTTTAAATTGACAAAACATGTTTGACATATCGTAACGCTACACATCAGTCAAGTACTGATAGAATAAAAAAGTATCAGGGTTAGTATATTACCCTCCCCCCCCCCCACACACACACACAATTAGAGAGAATCAGAACTGGTTGGACGATCTGACTACAATCAACATTATTAATTGTACAGTGCCAACATAACAGGAATTCTCTAGTGGAATAACCTAAAAATTTATGCATGGATCTCTGATATTTAACATTTTTATCAATGACTTGGATAAAGACATATGTAGTAAGCTAATCATTCTCAGAAGACACACAGATGGGAGGGATAGCTAACATATTGAATAATAGAATCAGAATTTAGGAAGACCAGGTCATTGCATTGGTTCTACTAATATGAAATTTCATAGGGTTAAATATAAAGTCTTACTGGTGGGTAGAAACAAATAACCTTGATAGGAACAAGATGAGGGAAGCATTCTTAGAAAGTCATTTTCTGAACAAAGAGCTGAGGGTTTTTAGTGTACTGCAATTAAGTCCAATATGTGTCAGTGTGTGATATGGCAGCCAAAAAAATACCCAATTCAGTCTTCAAGGAATATCCTCATGGAATGGTGCCTTTGTTTAGTTCAAAAGTGAAATGGGCTTCCTCAAGATACAGAGAGGTTCCTCACCTTGGAAGACTTAAAGCAGAGCTTAGAGGACCACTTCTCAGGTCTTTTATGGGAGACAATATCCAAGCTACTTTGTACAAATAAGATGCACATGTCATAAATTGGAGGTCATCACAGAAGGAAGGTCCTAAGATAAAGTGAGACTTTAGCTGAAACTTTAAGGAAACATTTTAGGACTATTTTTCAAAATATACATAATATATTTGAGAATATTTCCTACTAAGAATTTTAATATTTTTATGTAGCATGTATTACTTTCATTTAATTGAGAAAATTGTAGGAATCATGTATGGATTAAGTGCTGCTCATCTCATTCAGGAAATGTAAATAAAAAATGATCAGGAAGGAAAAAATAGTGAAAGTAAAAAAAAAAACAAAAAACAAAAAAACCTAGGTATTAGAAAAGCAGAGAACAGGTGGCACTTCAATTCACTACCAAACAGAAAGTAGTCACATTTGAATCCCTGAAAAACAAGGAAATTTACTTGCCATGTGTGAAATTCTAGATTTCAGTTTTAAAAGCAAAATTCTTTATAGACAAAATTTCTAAGGAGGGAATTCTTGCATTTGGATTTAATTCTGATTTCCTTTCTTTTTTTCTTTCCCCTTAGCATAAAAATAAAGGCATATGGAAATTCTGAAAGAAGATTTATCTTTTGCTTTTCCTATTCTCATCTCTCTAATGAGGAAAAACATCCTAAATATTTGGTGGCGTAGAAGAAAGTATTTACCGAGAGCAATCTTCTCATGCATTCTTTCCTTGAGACTTAGAAATGGGTGATCAAGTGGTGAAAGTATTAAAAAAATTACTATTTCTAATAATCCATTATTAATCACAGTTATATGAGTAACACCTATATCAAAGATATGTTAGGAGGTCAAATTCTGATTAGTTAATTAAAAATAACAAAGATTCCAGTTTGCCCTTTAAATATGTGTTATTAATGAAAGTATCAGAGAAAGTTTCCTTTTGGAATGGATTTGGTTAGATCAAAATTGAGAAAAATGATATTGGAATTAAAAGATTAAAAGTCTAATTACATATAACTTGACATTTTATAATTTATAAATTATTTATAATTTAAATGATTAACAAATGAAATGAGCAGTTTTAACATTAAGATGATTCTAAAAGAAATTATTTTGCATTCTTGTTGTTCTCACTGCATTTATTTTAACCTTACTTGGGATTACCTAAGCAAAGCAATTATCTTCAAACTGTTTGATAATAACAGATGCTTAAATACTGAAACTACCAAAAATAAAAATATCAGATGATATAATTCCCCAATAAAGGGTACAAATTATTGAAGTTCCACAGCTGCAAAATTATTCAGAAGGTAATGCAAATGATCATTTTTTTTTTTTTTGGTTTAAGTTCCAGATAGAAGATAGCATTAAGGAAATTAAAAAAAAACAGAAAGTTATGTTCATTTAATCTTGAATAAGTCTCTTTTTTTTTTTTTTACTTTGGATATGAAGGGTGAAGAAGATGGAAGAATAAGAAGATATAGTCACAAAAACTTTTCTTCTGAAGATGAGAGATTGTGTACCTTGTGCGTGCACACACACATACACACACACACAAATACACTTTTTTTCTGTCCATCAACAAACCTAGCTTAAGTTGATAAGATCTTTAGGGAAAGTCTGTATCTTTGACCACTTGTGGCATAATAGATAGAGTGTAGGCCCTGAGGTCAGAAGGACCTGAGTTCAAATCTGGCCTCAGAAACTTACTGGCTGTGTGTCCCTGACCAAGTCACTTAACCAAGTCACTTAACCCTGTTTGCCTCTGTTTCCTCATCTATAAAATGAGCTGGAGAAGGAAATGGTGAACCACTATAATATCTTTGCCAAGAAAATTGTAAATGAGGTCACACAGAGCCAGACAAAACTGAAATGACTCAACAGTGACAAATGAAAATTGCCTTGTGGTTAAATGTGACTAGAATTGTATACTGTCTTAAAATAAAGTTATTTTCTGCTCATAAAGAAAATCCACATAAAAGGTCAAACAGTTTTAAATCCATGAATACCCTCAGAACTCTACTAAACCTGACAATCTTACTCTCATACTAAATAGATTAATCCAACTATTCTTCTACTGCTTCTTGTGCATCTCAATGTCCTACTACTTTTACGGTTAGCCTAAGCAAAGACGACTGTCTATTGCAGAAACATTTATTGTGTATCTACCAAAGCCTACAAAAAAAGAAAAGGGTGTCTTGCCTAATTAACTCATTTTAGATTTATATCCACCTGCTTCTAAAGAGGATTTGAGGTAATTTGCAAAATTAAATTGAACATAAACAATGTAAGACATGAGAGTGTTTGTTTTCTGAGAGCGAGAATTTCTAAATACAGAGAGACATTATCACCACTATACTGATAACTAGTTCATGAGCATTTTGGCCACAGATATAAGTGAAAGAAACAAAATCAACAAATAGTTATACATTGTGGAATGTCCCGTTTCAACATCATGTTAGCATAGCAGCAGAAAAATAGTAAAGGGGACAAAAGGAAGTTCAATTTTGGAATGTCTAAGTCAATAAATAAGTTTTGTAGTCTCAATAAGAGATCATCTACCTATTACTACTAGAGAAACAAAATCATGTCATTCTTAAATGTCTTTCTATAAATAAAATCAGAAGAAAAAATGAAAGGATGATCCACAGGTTTTCCTTGGAATTGCTAAAGTAAGTTTAATTGAGCATCTAATATTGATAAGAAAAATGATTTCATGTGATACATAAGAATCTCACATAGTTATAATGACAAACATTTAAAAGGAATACATTGGTGATAACTGACATGCATATGTGAGCATTTTTTAAAGAGAATAAGGAATATAAAATGTTTATAATAATCTTCAAATATCAGCAGTGTAAACACAGACACATTTCAAGTCAGAAGACCTGTGTCTGAGTTTGGGTTCTGCCACCTATGATCTCTGTGACCTTGTGCAAATCATTTTTATTTTGAGGCCTCAGTTACTCATTTGTAAGGTCAAGAGGTTGTACTAGACAGTATCTAAATCTACAATCATATAAATACACAATTTAATTTTTCTTAAAACTATGTTAGAGTATATGACTCAGGATTAATAAATGAGAGACCAAAAGTTCCATCCCCATATATTATTAATACATTGAAAAAGCAATAAATTGACATAGACTTGCTTTTTAAGAAAATAAATTTGACAGTGAAGTGAAGGATGATTTAAGATAGGGAAAGACATTAAGCAAAAAGATCAGTCATAAATCTATTGTAATATGTAAGGTGTAAGATGTAAGATGATGAAGACCTGTATAGGTGGTAAGAAAGGGAGCATGTAGGAAAGGTGTAGTGAAAGTAGAAGTGTGAAACAAGCAAACAAACTTGGTCAGAGATTAGATATATGAGATTAATTCCAATGAGGAAGTAAAAGGATGTTGCAATTGTAAGCCTCCATTACTGAGAAAATAGTGGTGATTTTGGCAATAATTTATAAGTTGGGAAAAGAAGATTATTTTGGGGGAAGAGAATTATATTGAATTCCTTTGGGGATGCATTGAGTTTGAGAGGTCTACAGTCTATACGTCATTCAGTTGAAAAGCCCAAAAGATGGTTAGTAAAGCTGTATTGGACCTCAAGAAGGATATCAGTGTTGAAATTATCTTCATAGAGCTAATAATTGAACCAATAAGAGCTGATAAGTTCACCAAGGGACACAGCTGTAAAGGAATGGTCCCCATTTAGTAGTTTGTAATCCTCTTGGAGTTTCCATGCAAGGGATTCATGCTAAAAATTTTAATGGCACCCACCTTAACTAGTACATAATTATCCAATCATTTTATAAATATGTATATCTTTTGTGACAAGAATTTGCATGTTTGATATATTATATGTTTGTGCCTACTGCAATCCAAACTATCATGATCAAAAACATGATGGTATGCATATTAGTTTTTGTTGGATTATATTTTTTAAAATTTCACAGAATGTGTCCAAAATGCTTGTAATTATTTTATGTTTTAAATGTTATAATATTATAGAGTTTCATAAATATAGGTAGAATTCAATTTTATATTTTATAATATAATTTTTTGTAGTTTCTCAGTCATTTTTCAGTGTGGCTGCCTCTTTGTGACCTTGTTTGGGATTTTCTTGAAAACATACTAGAATTATTTGTCATTTCCTTCTTTTTACAGATGAATTTTACAGATGAATAAACTAAGGCAAGCAGGATTGTAACTTGCCTAGGATCACACAGCTAGTAAATGTTAGAGACCAGATTTTAATTCAGGAAGATGAGCCTTCCTGCCTTCAGACCTGGTACTCTATTCACTGTACCACTTAACTGCTCGCTGTTAATATTTTGGGGTATAATTCATGTTCAGGGAAGAGTAGTATTTTAGTTATGAGGTTTGTTGAGCTCTTTTCATGACTACTTTCTACCATGGGTGTCCATCTGTTCCACTTAACTCTCACCTATGACTTCAAGAAGCTATATATCATGCACTGTGGGCATACCCCACTAAACCATTTAGGTAGATGGGCTAAACCAAGCTGAGGGAAACTGAGGGATCTCAAACATATTGGTGAGTTGGGGGGATGCCTATTCCAGGCATGTGAATACTTCCCTTGGTGGAATGGGTGAATGGGAATAATTTGTTACAACAGCCATGAAGACAGCTGAAACAGGTGACATGAGTTATCACAGCCTGATTAGACATCAAAAACACTAAGATATGGGTCAGTGATATAGTGACAATATTAGAAATTAAGAAACAGCTTAAGAATGACAAAAGAGTAAGTTTCAAAAAATGAGAGCCAAGAAAATATCTTAAGGAAGATCTACCTTTACAGGCTGTAAGGGAAAAAAAGTGGAACTAGTAAAGAAGACAAAGATAGATAGAAGATCAATACTTAGAGGAAGGATCAATGACAAATATTTAAAGGAACATATATTTAGAAGGAGATGATGGGGTTGTTGGGCAATGATTCCAGATATTACAGATAGATAAATAAGAATGAAGACTGAACTAAAAATTCATTCTATATTAGAAGAGGCAGCTTTGTGTGAAACAAGGAGGAGACACACAGAGGAGAAGATTGGTTTTGAGTCTTACCTCTGGCACATACTGGAGGGGAAAGTCACTTGACACTTCAATGACTTAGATAATGCTCCTAAATAATTTGCAAATGCTGATCTTCTCTGATGAAACCACAGGTTAACAAAGAGATGTTTCTATTGAGTGAGCAAGGTAGCAGTTAAATTAAAATGATGATAATATCCATGGAAGTGGAGGCATTGGGTAAAGATAACTTGCTCAACATGTTAAGCAGTGAAAAGGGCTAGATAGTGTAGTTTATCAAGAGAAAGACTTGAAAAAAAATTGGAGAAATTCAATCATGTTTGTTAAAAGATAAGAAGAAGTCAGTAGAGACTGGAAGATGTATGGAAGTCACCACCATTGGAGTATGTTACTTGACAATATGATGAGATCAAGTGTACAATTAGAGATTAGGCTAGGTCTCAGAGGATGGGAAGTGATGTTGAGAAAATTTTAATACTGGAAAGGGAAAATGAAAAACTTCAATGAGGGAACAGAGGAAGGAAGGAAAGAAAGGAAGAAGGAAAGAAGAAAAGGAAAGGAAGAAAGAAAAGAAAGGAAAAAAGAAAGAAGGAAAGGAAGAAGAGAGGAAGGGAAAAAGGGAGGAAGGAAGTGTTCATTAAGCATCTATTACGTGGCAGAAATTATGCTAAGAAGTCAATTTACATTTCATCCTCAAAACAATTTTGGGGAGCAAAGTGCTATTTTTATCTCCATTTTACAGCTGGCAATACTGAGGCAGAGAAAGGTTAAATGAATTTGCACAGGGCCACAGAGATACAAGGCTAGAGTTGAACTTAGGTCTTCCTAACTCCAGGGCTAGCTCTCTACACTGCAATATTTACCTACAATGAAGTAGGTAAACAGACCATCTACTATAGAACTGGGAATTTGGAACTATTGTTGAGAGTTTGGTAAGAGTGAAGTTTTAGACCAGTGAGAATGAATGTAAGAGCACCTCCAAAAAAGATATATCTCTGAAGAGAATATAATAATATGTAGGTGATTTATCACATTACAATCCTCAGTGAGAAAGAATAGTATTTTGAGTAGAATCACTCCATATTTTTCTAAAACTGCTCTCATTTTGTTTTACGTGAACTAGATAAATAATTCCTATCATCACACTCAAAATGTCTATATGTATGTACTGTGTATATTTGGGATTTTACACAGTCATATAGGTTTCAAAACAAAGAAAGAAAAACAGAACCAACAAAGCTCTGAAGAATTCTGTCTCTACTGGGTGTGTGTGGGGGAAGTATCTTCATTTGGAATTCAAACCCATACTTAGTTTGTAGTGTTTTTGTCAGTTACTTTTACCCCCTTAGATTCCTCCTATTTTCATCATCTTATGCACTTAGATTGTCTCATAACTGGAGTCTCACTGAAAAAGAAAATGTTCCAAGTGGTATAATTAGCATCCAGTATAATGCAACAAAATGTTGCTCTTAGTCACTAGGGTCCCACATTGTCCTATTGCACATAGAGGATAACAATTCCACACTCTAATGTCTTTATTAAATAAAGATTCTCTGGGGTTAGCGAAGCAGGTATAAAAGTACTCTAATAAAAATATGTTTAGTTTGCCAAAAATACTCTGTAACTCAAAGAGATTGGAAATCTTTTATTAAACAGAAAAGGAAAATAAGGATGGTAAGTGATATATATGAAAACCACTGCAAATTGAAATTATTGTCATTTCTTCTTAAAAAAAAATTGTGCATTTTTGAACTGTTATGTAGTGCTTTTTCTAAAGCTTCTGGTAAAGGCCCTGTTTATACTGGAGATGGTCCCTAAAGTCAACAGTCATTAAGTATGTAGTTTAAGGAAAAAAATGAAGGGATAAATACAGAATCATTTGTTATCTAAGACATGCATACTTGTAATAACATTAAAATATTCATCATCAGGGAAATATTTTCTAGATACAAATGAGAATGCCTGAAAAACCGTGTTTCCTAGCCAAAAAAAAAAAAAAATAGAGGAATGTGTAGCCTGTTTATTTCACTGAATCTCAGATTTGTAACATACTTCAGTAATCATCTAGTTCAACTGGGACTTGAATATCTACCACGACAAGCTGTCATACTACCCCAACTTGAAGAACCGCTGTAACAGAGAAGTTACTACCTCCAAAGATGGCCATTTAACTTTTGAACCGTTACATTCCATAGGAACTTAATCCTTACTTGATTCTATGTAATTGACAACTATTTTTCTAGTTCTGCCTCCTGAGGTCAAGAAAAAGAAATCCATTTCCTTCTCTATGTGTTTGAACTTCAAATGTTTGAAGACAGCTATCAGTCCTCAATACCCATCACCTTTGGTGTCTCTTCTACAGCTTAAATATTTTCTTCTTTCCCCCCAGCACATTCATAATTATCATGGTCTCTAATAGCAGTGCCAAATTAAAATAAAAATGGGGATCACTAAAGCAAACATAAAGATAATTATAGATCACATTTTGCATTAGAAAGCAACTTTTTAATATTAATTATTTCCTATTTATTTTTAATTATTTGTTAACTATTTCCCAACTGTATTTTATCTCATTGTGGCACACTAAAGGGCTATACATTTGACACCTCTGATTTAAAATACGCTTAAATTTTTTATTAGATTCTTGTGAATTAGTTCTATTTTGTCAAAATCTTTCCAAAATTTGCTTTTTGATGAACTTTTATTTCTTGAAGAAAAGGGATAAATAGAAATAAATTTTCCCCCATGTGTTTTCTTCATGCTTGACAAAGCTATATATTTCTTGATTGGGGGAAATAGAAGGAATCATAGAGATATTGCAACCAGCTGGTTTGATATAGGAATGATATGACTTGTCTCACATTACAAATCTATTTATTAATATGATTAAACTTAGGGTTAGTGAACCTTGATAATAAGACCTCTTTTCAAGATAGAAATGATAGGGATCTTGGAATTTTCTGCACTCTATTGAAGAATATATGATACAAAAGAGGAAAGCAAAACATGGAGCTAAAATGCCAAAAGAGACTGATTTTTATTTTTTAAAAAAGCATCATAATATCATAGCATTAAAGTTGGAAAGTTGTTTGGGGATCATCAAATGTATTCCCTTTATTTTAAATCTGAGGAAACTGAGGCACAACATTACACAGATAATAAGTTTCAGAGCTGGTATGTTATGAACATGGAACAATGTGAACAGAGTATGAAAACCATATAATATATTGATCTAATAACAGTTCCAAGAGCCTATAGAGTCTATGTAACAGTGACCTAGTGCTTTTAAAGAATTCGGACTTTTGCTTCAAATACATACTTTTTCTTTTTGGCAGTATTATTATCACTAAAAATTTTAGAAATTAATGTTGTAAAACATTTCAGTGTAACACAATAGAACTGATATATTGTCCAAGATGATTCTTTGCAATTGCATATTAGTAATATTTGGATATATGGAAATATCTTTTACAACTACCCAGATTTTTACATTTTTAGCAATGTACTTTGTTATCAAATAGTACTGGCCATTTCAATATATTAAGATTTTTTTTCTTTCATTCTCCAATAATGAGTTTATGCATAAAAATGTGAACCACTGGATTTATAGGAAAGTAATTCTTTCCCCTTGTACTATCCTTAAATGAAAAATGATCATAAATCTTCATTCAGGAGGTTAAGCTGTTTGTACAAAAAAAGCAAAGCCTGTATTACATTTGATTTTACCAATTCGTCCTAGCTTATCCTACCTTAGTTCTCATCTTCTATCATCCATTTAGAGTCAATTTTTATTCATTTCATTCTCTCATTGTTTATAGATGTCATTTATCTGTTACTCTTTATCTCCAAACCTCCCAGGAGTGGATGGTAAACCATATTTAGAATGAAAAAATAGTCCAATTCCTGCAAATCACCTTTATATTCTAATAGTCACTAAGGACATAGTCCCTATTTTAGAGATGCATGGTTGTCTGTTTAAAAGAAGTAGAGGAATCAGAAGACTTCACTGAGCTATATCCAGGGAGTAAATCAGTGACAGTTCATGAACAATTGGTTGAGACCATAGGCAGCCTTTACTGGAAGATGGGTGAAGTTTTCTAAGGAGCCTAACTGGATTGATTGGAGAAAAATTTTTATATATGTATATGTGTAGATGTACATACATATGTATATGTATGCATATGTGTATGTGCATGTGCACACCTGTATGCACATATGGATATGTATATTTGCATATGCACATATACATCCATATTCATATATGCATACACATGTACATATATACATATGCATGTACACATATGTATACATATAGATCAAATTCACTCTTGGGATTGCCCATCAAAATTTATTTCTTTGGCTTATTTTGCATCTATAAAGATTTGCTTCAGGAATATCTTATCAAGGGTATACCTAGGTATTCATAGAAGTGGGTAAAATGGTCTCCACAACAAGCTCAATCTCTGTCAATTTCCAACTGACAATGTAAAATAGTTTCACAACAATCTCTACCTCATCAAAATATGAATGTAGAAAAAAAAGACCATAAAACATTGATTAAGTGATTTTTCTGGTGAGTCTCATTACTTCCCTCCCCCATATACACACTCTGTGCTAAAGTGTCCCTAAGAAGATTAGTTTCTTTTTTCTCTATATAAAATTAACCTTTTTCAGAAAATCCATTCTCCTTCATCCAGCAATCTTTGTAATTCCTGTTATTTTCTAATTGTTTACCTTCATCTAGAGCAACACGTTTAATCTCATGAGCTACTATTAAAACATACCTCTTCTACTGACTCACTGACCTGACAACCTTGTCACTATATACTGGCCCTAACTGTTGTCATCTGTGGGGTTGATGTAGGGAATGTTAATGAATTCCTATTGGTTTATATGAATACTTTGGTATATTCTAGAGATCAAACAACTGTCAGAACTTTGATTTCCAAGCTGTGTCCAACTGTCTCTGCATTTCTTTAAATTGGAAATGGTGACTCAGGAACTGAATCTCATTTTGAAAATATATTACCTAGGATTAATATTTTATTATGTTAAATATTTTCCAATTGCATTTGAATATGGTTAGGCTACATATGGAAATATTATGGGCTATATTTTTGACACCTCTGATATTTCATTTAGAGGTTAAGTGATTTGTCCATGTTCCAAGTATGCATCAGAAATGGGTCATTGAACTCAATTCTTCCTATCTTTGTGGGTAGTTCTCTATTCACTAAGTTATTCTATAATAAATATGAACTATTATTAAATTTCTTCACTATTGCTTACAAATTACTGATCTATACTTATCACATTCCTCCTGTATTCAGTTGTCACCTTTAAGTCTTCGGAGAGAACACAAACTTCGTCATTACTCACTCTTTTCTTTCTCTTTTTTAATATTGTTAGTTAAACTTATTTCTATGATTTTTGTATTATATTTTAATTTTTATAGTACTTGACAAAAATATTTAATGAATGATTGAATTTAATAAACTGTTCCAAATATTCCTGAGTTCATCATATTTTCTTTTACCTTACCAAATATGTGATATAGACATAACTTTGCATTTATTTATATTTTAATTTTTTATATGTATGCACATGTGTGTGTTTGTATACATACATATGTTATATCTAAGTAGATAGTATGTGAATATAGTTAGAAAGATAATAGAGACACCATGTGAATTATGTCTCTGTCTCTACATATCTATAACATAAAATGCCTTCTTTTCTAGATGAATGGGTTTGTTATAGATTTTAGCTACTGAACCAAAAAAGGGTCATGGAAATATATTAATAAATATGTATTATAGCTGCTACATTTTAATACATAATTCAGTAACATTAAATATATATTTACATGATATGATTTAGCGGATAAGGACTTCTTCAAGTCACCAACACTTGGGTTGATGTCTTGCCACAAGTATTAGCTATGTGATCATGGATCAATCAATTGACCTTTCACTTTCCCAAACAACTCTATTCATTGTAGGTTAGAGACAATCGGTAGAACTAAATGTCTAGAGGCATTCCCACCCACCCCCATTGCAACCCCCTCTGATGAAGTTCCATTGCGAACTCAGAATAGATCAAGGTTCACAGCTTCAGGACTTAGCCAACCTCACTTCCAGAAAACTCTATCAACCAATTATATTAAATATATTTGTAAAAAAGAGAACATATGGAGTGGCTCTTTAAGATAATTTTATATGGGTATATTCCAAAAGGCCTTAATCCCAGTTAAAAGTAACTATTCATACTTAAGTAGTCCTATTAGAATTACAATATTTTTCTGATAAGAAATTGTGATAGAATCATATTATCTTGCTCTTTGTTCTTTCTACAGGATCATCCACTTCAATACATACATTGAGCTACTGTTATGACTGAGAACATTTTTGAAACAGGAAAGTCAAGAGATTTCCTTGAATGGCATTTTCCTCTGTAATTCTGGGTAGCTGTAGAAAATTGTAGGAAAATATTACTCCCTGTTATCTTAAGAAACTTCATAGATGCCTATATTGTGTATCAGTCAGGTAGATTAGTTGTGGTCTCTCTGGTACTAGTATCACTCACTCTAGGAAAATAAAATATAGGTCATAACTTCTTGGCTTCAGTGAACACAATACATCTCTTTTAAATATATGATCCATCAAATATTTGATGAATGATACTATAAAGAATTCAATTCATCTAAAAACAATGGGCCATGGATGTGCACTATTAGCTGAGAATTTTATAGAAAAATGTCCTTAGCCCCTTTATCATGAAATCCTACTTCATGTATTTGAGATTATTCTCAGAAATTTGGGAGACTGGAATTCAAAGACTGATTGAGAAAATGCTTATGAATATTCAGAATCTCAGGCATACTGTGGAATATTTTCTTTACTTAATAGTGTTGTTCCCAATTACATTGTTTTCTGCATTCATTTTTGTAAGACCTCGAATTCCAAATTTTTCTCCCTCTTTCCCTTTTCTCCTCCCTCCCCAAGACAGCAAAGAGTTTGATATAGACTATATATGTACAATCGTTTTAGACATATTTCCACATTAGTCATGCTGCGAAAAAAAAGAATCAACACAAAACGGAAAAACCACAAGAAATAAAAAATAACAAAACAAAAAAGTGAAAATAGTATGTTTCTACCTGTATTCAGACTCCATAGCTCTTTCTTTGGATGTGGTTTGCATTTCCCATCAAGAGTCTTTTGGAATTTTTTTGCTTCCGTGTGTTGCTGACTAGTGCGAAGCCTGTCGTAGTTGATCATTTCACAATGTTGCTGTTATGATGTACAATATTCTGCTTGTTCTGCTTACTTCACTCAGCGTCAGTTCCTGTAAATGATCCAGTTTTTTTATCAGGTCCAGGTTTTTGTGAAATTTGCCTGCTCATCATTTCTGGAATAAGTGTTTTGAACTTTTTTTTTCCTGAATAAAGTTCTAAATATGATATTAGATACAGCTATTACATTTATTTCTTGAAGGAGGCGATTCCTCATTTAAGTTCCTGGGGCAAAATGGTATGCAACGATTATATTATTAAATCAGTGGGTTCTATTTTCTACTATTTGAGACATTTTCCAGTGGTGAAGGAAATAGACAATTGCGTTACATATTGTGAACTTATCTAATACTTTTCAGCAGTATTATTATGGCACCCTGAATTATTTTTAATTTTTTCTTTTAAAATATCAGCACTAAGTGCAGGGTGCATGTCAAGAGGCCATCTTAATTCATGTAACATCACAGAAAAAATAACAGGCTCAATTTTAAATGAGAGTCATATTACTCACCTGGAATGAGACAATCAGTCTTTCCTGGGGGTCTTGCCTAAATGCAGATTGAACCACTTTGTTAAAATATATCTGGTTTTTAAAAGTTAAGTTATTTGTTTTCAGCACTAGGGAGAAGCATCAATTAGGTTTTTTTTTTTTAATTAATTAATTAATTAATTTTTTGATGTTCCACAATCACTACCAAAAAACTTAGATTTTTACCCCTGCACCTACACCACCCCTCTCCATCATCAAGATGCCATACAATTCTATATAGGATCTACATATACTTTCCTATTGAATATGTTTTCACTATAGTCATGCTATGTAGACGAACTAAAATAAATGGAAGAAATCATATAACAAATCGAAACATAATACACACACACATATACAAACATAATCAGCTATATTCCGCAAATGAATTCCATGGTACTTTCTCTGAGTGTGGAAGGCATTTTGTCTTAGAAAACCATTGGGAATTATTGTTTTTTAAAGTTCTTGCGTTATTATAAATTTCCAAGTCTACCAGAAAAAATTCTTGCATACTGTGGTCATTGCTGTGCACAAATTTCTCCTGGTTCTACTATTTTTGCCAAGCATCAGATCATATAAGTCCTTCCAGGCCTCTCTGAAGCCTTCTTGTTCATCATTTCTTATGGCGTAATAGTACTCCATTATATTCATATATCACAACTTATTCAGCCATTCCCCAATTGAAGGGCATCCTCTCAATTTCCAGTTTTTGGCAACTACAAAGAGAGTTGCCATAAATATTTTTGTACATGTGGGGCCCTTTCCCATTTTTATGATCTCTTGAGGATACGGTCCTAGTAGCGATATTGCTGGGTCAAAGGGTATGCACATTTTTGTAGCCCTTAGTTCCAAACTGCTATCCAGAATGGTTGGATGAGCTCACAGCTCTACCAACAATGAATTGGTGTTCCAACTCTCCCACATCTTCTCCAACATTTATCATTTTCCTGTTCTATCATGTTTGCCAATCTTATAGGTGTGACGTGGTACCTCAGAGTTATTTTGATTTGCATCTTTGTAATCAAAAATGATTTAGAGCATTTTTTTCATATGATTATAGATATCTTTAATTTCTTCCTCTGAAAATTGCCTGTTCATATCCTTTGACCATTTATCAATTGTGGAATGACTTGTATTGTTGTACATTTGACTGGGTTCTCTGTATATTCCAGAAATGAGGCCTTTATCCCCAAGATTAGCTGTAAAAATTCTTTCCCAAATTTAGTACATCCCTCCAAATTTTGTTTGCATTGGGTTTGGTTGTGCAAAAACTTTTCAGTTTAATGTAATCAAAGTTATCCATCTTGCACTTCATAATGCTTTCTATCTCTTCTTTAGTAAAAAATTCTGACCTTCTCTATAAATCTGATAAATACACTATTCCTTGCTCCTCCAGTTTGTCCATGGTATCACTCTTTATACCTAGATCATGTACCCATTTGGACTTTATTCTTGTGTAGGGTGTCAGGTATGGGTCTATGCCTAGTTTCTGCCACACTGTTATCCAGTTTTCCTAGCAATTTTTGTTGAACAGTGAGTTCTTATCCCAGAGCCTGGGGTCCTTGGTCTTACCAAACAGGAGGTTGTTATATTCCTTCACTACTGTGTCTTGAGCGCCAAGTCTATTCCAGTTGTCTGCACTTCTGTTTCTTAGCCAGTACCAAGTGCTTTTGATAATTGTTGCTTTATAGTAAAATTTGAGATTTGGTAGCGCTAGGCCACCTTCCCTAGCATTTCTTTTCATTATTCACTTTTATATTCTGTACCTTTTGTTCTTTCAGATAAATTTTGTATTATTTTATCCAGCTTGAGAAAATAATTATCTGATAGTTTAATTGGTATGACACTAAATAAGTAAAGTAATTTAGGTAGAATTGTCATTTTTATTATATCAGCTCTGCCTACCTGTGAGCAACTGATGTTTGTCCACTTACTTAAATCTGAATTTATCTGTGCAAAAAGTGTCTTGTAATTGTGTTCATATAGTCCCTGGGTTTGTTTTGGCAGGTAAACTCCGAAGTATTATATAGTGTCTACCTTAACTTTAAATGGGATTTCTCTTTTTATCTATTGCTGTTGGACTTTGTTGCTAATATATAGGAATGCAGAAGATTTGTGCAACTTTATATTATAATTTGCAACTTTGCCAAAGTTGCTTATTATTTCAAGGAGTTTTTTACTTGAATCTCTGGGATTCTCTAAGTATATCATCATATCATCTGCAAAGACTTCTAACTTAGTTTCTTTTTTGCCTATTCTTATTCCTTCAATTTCTTTATCTTGTCTAATTGCTAAAGCTAATATTTCTAGTACCACATTGAATAATAGTGGTGATAATGGACATCCTTCTTTCACCCTTGATCTTATTGGAAATGCATCTAGCTTATCCCCATTACATATGATGCTTGCTGAAGGTTTTAGGTAGATACTGCTTATTATTTTACGGAAAGTTCCCTTTATTCTTATGTTCTGCAGTGTTTTTAATAGTAATGGGTGTTGTATTTTGTCGAAAGCTTTTTCTGCATCTATTGAGATAAGCATGTGGTTTTTATTTTTGTTGTTGATATGGTCGATAATGCTCATAGTTTTCCTAATACTGAACCAGCTCTGCATTCTTGGTATGAATCCTACCTGATCATACTGTATTATTCTCATGATAAGATGCTGTATTCTTTTTGGGAAAATCTTATTTAAAATTTTTGCATCTATATTCTTTGGAGAAATTGGTCTATAATTTTCTTTCTCTGTTTTCTCTCTTCCTGGTTTAGGTATCACAGCCATATTTGCATCATAGAAAGAATTTGGGAGGACTCCTTATTCCCTAATTTTCAAAAATAGTCTATATAGTATTTGAAATAACTGTTCTTTAAATTTTTGATAGAATTCACTTGTAAATCCATCTAGCCCTGGAGATATTTCCCTAGGGAGTTCATTAATGGCCTGTTCAATTTCTTTTTCTGAGATAGGGTTGTTTAAGTATTCAACTTCCTCTTCTGTTAATCTAGGCAATTTTTATTATTTTTTAAATCTCATTTAGATGATCGAATTTGTTGGCATAAAGTTGGGTAAAGTAATTTCTAATTATTGTTTTAATTTCCTCTTTGTTGGAGGTGAGTTTACCCCTTTCATTTTTAATATTAGTAATTTGATTTTCTTCTTTCTTTTTTTTTAATCAAATTGATCACAGGTCTATCAATTTTATTAGTTTTTTCATAAAACCAACTATTGGTTTTATTTAATGATTCAATAGTTTTCTTAATTTCAATTTTTTTAATCTCCTCTTTGGTTTTCAGTATTTCTAATTTGATATTTACTTGGAAATTTTCAATTTGTTTTTTTTTTCTAGCTTTTTCAGCTGCATACCCAAGTCATTGATCTCCTCTTTCTCTCTCATTTATGTAGGCATTCAAAGATATAAAACTTCCCCTAAGAACTGTTTTTGCAGTATCCCATAAGATTTCGTAGGTTGTCTCCTTATTGTCATTCTCCTGAATGAAGTTGTTGATTGTTTCTATGATTTCTTCTTTAACCCACTCCTTCTTTAGGATTAGATTATTTAGTTTCCAATTGATTTTTCTGTTTATCTTTCCATGACCTTTTATTACATATAATTTTTATTGCATTATGATCTGAGAAGGATGAATTGATTATCTCTGCCTTTCTGCACTGGATTGTGAGGTTTTTATGTCCTTGTACATGGTCAGTTTTTGTAAATGTGCCATGTACCATTGAGAAAAAGGTATATTCCTTTCTATTCCCATTCAATTTTCTCCAGAGATCTATCATATCTGCCTTACCCAGGGTTTCATTTACCTCCTTAACCTCTTCCTTATTTATTTTGAGGTTAGATTTATCAAATTCAGAGAGGGGGAGGCTGATGTCCCCCACTTGTATAGTTTTGCTATCAATTTCTTCCTTCAACTCCCTCAACTTCTCCTCTAAGGATTTGGATGCTATACCACTTGGAGCATGTATGTTTAATAATGATATTGCTTCATTGTCTATGGTGTCTTTTAGCAGGATATAGTTTCCTTCCTTATCTCTTTTGATTAGATGTATTTCTTCTTTTATTTTGACTGAGATTAAGATTGCAACCTCTGCTTTTCTTACATCAGCTGAAGCAAAATATATTCTGTTCCAACCTTTTACCTTCACCCTGTGTGTATCCCCCAGTTTCAAATGTGTTGCTTGCAAACAATATATTTTTGGATTATGACTTTTTATCCATTCTGCAATCGGTCTCCATTTTGTGGGAGACATTCCATTCACATTCACAGTTATGATTACAGTCTGTGTATTTCCTTCCATCCTCTTTCCCATCGTTAGTGCTTTTAGATCTCCTGTCTCCCTTTCCTTCCTCAATAGATTTCACTTTTCACCACCACCTCCTGCATCCTTCCCTTTCTTCTTTAACCCTCCTCCCTTTTCCTCCCTGTGACCTTTACTACTTCTTCCCTCCTTTATCTTCTCCTCCCCTTTTTTCCCCCTTCCCCTCCTACTACCTACAGAGCTAGTTACAATTATATAATTAAATTTATTCTTCACTTCTTGAACCAAATCAGATGGGAGTACCTCTCAAACAGTGCACATCTCCCTCCTTTCCCTCTACTATAATTTTGTACTTCTTCTTGTGAGTAATTTACCATTTTCTTCTTCCTCCTTTTCACACTTCCTGTTACAATCCTTTGGGGATACTTCAATCACATTTTTAGTATGACAGCATTTATTTTATATCCGTTCCCTCTATGTATATCCCTTTTATATTTCATAATAGATGGTCAATTCTCAAGATGAACAGGTATCTTCTTCCCTTATAGGGAGGTAAACATTTTGCCCAAATTCAGTAACAAGTTGTTTTTTGTTTTTTTTCCCTCCTGTTTACCTTTTTATGCTTCTCTTGAGACCTGCATTTGAAGATCGAATTGTCTATTAAATTCTGGTGTTTTTGTCAGGAAGGTCTGGAAATCCTTAACTTTGTTGAACGACTGTCTCTTGCCTGAAATATTATGCTGAACTTTGTGGGGTAGTTGATTCTTGGTTGTAGTCCTAGCTCCTTTGCCTTACAGAATATTGGATTCCAAGTCCTTCGATCTTTTAATGTAGAAGTTGTAAAGTCTTGTGTGATCCTGACTGTAGCTCCTCGATATTTGAATTATTTCTTTCTGGCTGCCTGTAGTATTTTCTCCTTCACTTGATAGTTCTGGAATTTGGCCATGATATTTCTTCAGGCTTTTTGTGTCGGATCCCTTTCAGGAGGTGAATGGTGGGTTCTTTCGATGACATTTTGCCCTCTGTGTCTAGCACTTCTGGGCAGTTTTCCTTGATGATTTCCTGGAAGATATTTTCCAGACTATTTTTTTCACCTTGGCTTTCTGGCAGGCCAATAATTCTTAAGTTGTCTCTCCTAGATCTATTTTCCAGGTCAGTTGTTTTTCCAATTACATATTTTACCTTTTCTTCTATCTTTTCATTCTTTAGATTTTGTTTGACTGATTCTTGCTGTCTCATTGAGTCATTACTTTGCACTTTCCCAGTTCTAATCTTAATCAAATTGTTTTCTTCAGTTAATTTTTGCATCTCCTTTTCCATCTGTCCAATTTTTCCTTTTAAGGAGTTATTTTCTCCAGTTAATTTTTGTACTTCCTTTTCCATATATCCAATTTTCTCAGTTAGGCTTTGTGTTTCCTTTTCCATTTGACCAACTGTTCCTTATGAGGAGTTATTATCTCCAGTTAATTTTTGTACTTCCTTTTCTATTTGTTCAATTTTCCTTTTCAAAGAGATGTTCTCATCAGTGAATTCTTTTTTTATAATCTTAAGATCATTGGCCAGTTTTTCTTCTATTTCCTTCTTCAGCTCTTTCAGGAGATCTGTTTGTGCATGCGAACAGTTCATAGTCCCTTCTGAAGTTTCAGATGGAAGTCTAGTCTCACCACTGACCTCTTTGGTATTTGTGTTTTGGTCCTTATCCTCATAGAAAGATTCTATGGTGTTTTTGCTCCTCTTTTGCTTTTTGTTGTTCATGATGTTGATTGTGTGTTGTGGCTTCTAGTTCTTTCAGTTAGAAGCTGCAGAACTTGATGTTGAGCCAACTTGTGTGAAAAAGCTAAGAGCAGGTTTTTGTTTTGTGTTTCCCCCTAATCAGCCCTGGAGTTAGCTTGTTACATGTGGTGGAGGGGTGGTCTGGTCACAGGAGATCTCCTCAACTGAACTGAGGCAAAGGCAATCACAGGGGATGGTGATCCCACCAGCCCTATTGTCTTCCTGTTTCCCCTGGAGTGCTGAGGCATGCTTAGATGCTAGTCTGAGTTCCCACCCCTCCAGCAATTTATTTTTTTTAATGAATGGGCCAATTCAGGACATAGCAAGTTTACTGACTGGGAATTTTGACATAGATTAGGAGGTCCCTTGTTGATGATATTAAAGGGATTCCCATTTAGGTAAGGGTTGGACTAGACCTCTTCTGAAGTAATTAAAAATAAAAGGTTGTTTAATTGTATTCTTTCCCTAACTTTTGGTTGTTAGTGTTTGTTTTGCTTATATATACAATTTGGGAGAAAAGTATTTGCCTCCTAATATTCAATTTGTTCTCTGGAATATCAGAAATCTGGTTTATGCTATGGGTCTTCATGGGATGTTTCAGATTCCTTTGCTATCCCTGACATTCTTTTCCACTACTAAGGCTTTAAAACCAATCATATTTTAGTGCTCATTAAAAACTGGATTACTTCTAAGGATCATGACAATAATGATGTCAAGTTGTTCTATCAGGGTTATTCTTTTTCCTTCAAGACAACTCTATGAGGTTAGTAGTATAAACATTGTTGTTCATGTTTTACAGATAAGGAAACTAAGGCTGAAAGGTTTCCCTAAGGATACACAGTTAAAGTGGCAAAAGTAAGAGGTAACTTAGGTCCTTAAAATTCTACCTTAAAATTCTCAGAACTTCCATAACACTGCTCTTACAACTTTGATAAATTTCAGTGGTTATATTTTAAAATGGGAATTGCTTTTTAAAATTGCTTTTTTTTCCCATAGCATACAAAAATATGGCATAAAAATTGAGTGGAATTGTTCTCTCTCTCTCTTTCTTTATATTTATATACACACACATATGTTGCTTGGCATTATTGGATTTTTCTTGAGATTAAAAAAATAAGGATTTATATAATATTTTGAAAATATTGCACAATCTTCTCAAGATGGCATTCTTTCATATTAAAATTCTATCTCAATTTAGTTTTTTTTTAAATAAGTAACCACAGTTCTCAGTAGAACATGATTGTGGTGGAAAGATGACCTGGTGTAATATAGTCACACTGTAAAACCTACAGTGAGAAGAGAGAATAAGCGTTTATATAGTTACTATTACATTTCAGACACTGTGATTAGTACTTTTTACAAATATTCTCTCATTTGGTGTAGTTTTCTACATTTTCTAGTTTTGAAAACTGAGAGAAACAAAAATTAGGTGACTTCCCAATGTCAGAATCACTTTTCAGGATCATAAATAAGCACATATTGTTTATTTGAATCCCTTTCTAAAATATATTGAAAACTGAATTTAGAAAAGGAAAACAATATCTTTGAATGGGCCCTTTTTTCACCCTCTTATCTGCTCATTGTAACTTGTCCCCAGATCTTGTTAGAGAATTATAATAACTCACAATCAGTCTAAAAGATAATTTTAAAAAATAATTCTTAACTTTATGATAATAAGCACTGTTACATGTGTAGTATTTTTTTAAAAAAATTTCATTATAGTTAATAAAATAGCAAACATGTTCAATGAGAACTACAGTTTGTACAAATGAGCTGTTCCCAAGAGTTACATTTTACTATTCTTGCTTTAATTACCATATTTCTTCTTTAAGTTGTGAATTTTTGCAAATACTTCTACTGCTGCTGCTACTACTACTACTACTACTACTACTACTACTACTACTACTACTACTACTACTACCACTGCCACCTCCACCACCACATCAAAGACCAAAGGAAATAATAGTATATCTATCTATCTATCTATCTATCTATCTATCTATCTATCTATCTATCTATCTATCTATTGCTGTCTGTCTATCTATCTATCAATAGCTATTTCTCTATATATATACATATATATGTATGCATATACATATAATATATATATAACATATTTACACATACGTATTTACATACACATATATATGTATACACATATATATGTACACATACCTATATATACTGCTATTCATTTACCTTTTAAAATATTCCTCTAGTTGTGTGTGTGTGTGTGTGTGTGTGTGTGTGTGTGTTTCTGGGGTTGAGACATTCTGTCTTTGGCTACATTTAATAATATCACTCAAGTTAATTGAGAATCAGTCAATCCATTAATATATGTTTCTTTTGTCTATTCTCTGAGTCAATCTCTATCATAATCATTGTGAACTTCAATGTTATGTGTAAAATGAAGAGGTTGGACTAGAAAATCTCTGAGACTCTTTATAGGTCAAAATCAAATGATTCCTGGAAATTCCAAATAATCCAGAAATCATGAGACTTAAATGATTAAAAATCAATTTAATAGCTTGACAAGCCTTTATCTCCACTGCATGCATTTTGTTTCAAATGTCAGACATGAAGTACTTGGACTCTCCTGATATATGGGTTCTTTATACCCTCTTCTATGATTAGCATGAACATATAGTACCTAAGAAAGAGAATACTCTCTCCCAGCATGATCGTGTTTATGTTTCATGATTATATAAAAGAAGAAGTCAACAAATAAACATCAAACCTAAGGTTTGCTCCCCATTTCAATTAACACAAACATATCATCAAAAAATTGAATTGCCTTGTGAAGAATTTGGAATTTGTTTTTAGATCAATTTCTAAAATTATGAGAAATAAAAACAAATGATTTACCTCATAATATGTTTTTGTACTTTTGAAATGACTATAAACATCTAATTACTTTGTAACACAGATTTTACTATGGTACAAATATGTTCCCTGGTTTGAAATTTGCATTTTCATATAGCTTGATTATACTTTTATGAATATCTTTGGTAGAGAGGATGATATGTATATTGTTACCTGTATTCATCATTTTATGTAGAGCATAGATCATTCCAGCTAACAAAGCATTTCTTTTTTATTTCCATAATAGCCATGTTGCAAAGAAAAGTAAACAGAAAACCCAAGAAAAATAAAGTGAAAACTGAGCACTTTCTGAATCTGTATTATTTTATGCCTAAAGAATGCAAGAGATATTTAAAGCTCATAGTGTTGCACTAAAACCTATGTGAGTTTTGAAGAAATGTTACATTAATATGGACTGTTAAAATTATTCTCTTTTGCTTTGTTTTTTTCTTTTCATATTAAATTATATGTGATGCAACAACAACTGTCACAAATCAGAGAAAGCAGAAAGTGGTTTCATGTCTCTATATAATATTGTGATGTCTGTGTAATCTAGAGAAAAAATACAGATGGAAGAGATATGGAGGGAATTTTGAAAGGACTGAGTCTACTATGACCCTAATGTTACAAACCTAAAAAGGCTAGAACAATAGTGGGACATTCAAGTAGAATAAAGATTCCTGAATGATGGGTGCATTAAAGGGGAGAGGGGGAGTAGTGAAATCAATTTTGTGCTTAGTAAGTTTGAGATGTCTTTGTGATAACTATATTTATATGTGTAGTAGATAGTTGATGATAAGGGATTGGGTTTCAGGAGAAATTAATTTTGGATGTATAGAATTTAGATTCATCTGTCTGGAGATGATAATTCCTACTACTTTCTGAGTAAAACAGTGGTCAAAAGTTTTAATAATCTTCACATGAAACTTTCATTCCCTGTAGAGTAAGAATCTAATCAACAATGGAACAGAGTAGGATGGTATTCTTTCTGAAAACAAGAAGCTGACCTAGGTGATTTATTCAACACAATTCAATGTAATGCACTACAATACAGTTAAGTTTAATTTAACTAATGGTTTTTAAATATTTATTGTGTTTCCAGTGCTGTTAGGCAATGAGTTTCCACAAAGGAAAGCAAAAAAGTAATTTTCCCTACCCTCAACAAATTTAGACTCAGGTAGAGAGATAAACCATGATAAATAACTCTAATAGAAATTGAAACATGATACACATGCAGGAGAAGTCAAATAAGAAAAGATTTCCTCCGATGAGGGAACTATGGGAGACTTGAGCTAGAATATGAAGAAAAGAAAGGGATTTTAAGTATATAAACATCAAACATAATATCCACAAACACATGAAAAGTGAGAATCACATTAGGTGATAGCTGGTAATCCACTTCAGCAAAGTGCATGAATGAGGAAATATTGGGACCTCTTTGGGAGACAATGACTTCCTTTATTTTTCTCTGTATATCTACAGTGGTTCCTATCTCAAGGCTTACATAAATACTTGATGCTGATAATTACAGAGTATAAAATGAGAGTGGAAAGAAACAATGCAGCAATGAATGCTAGACAAATGCAATCTTCAGCACTCTCTGGCTTTCAGACAGAGAGAAAAACTAGATAATATCTGAGTTTTATGCACTTGTTTTCATGAAATCCGTGTGTTCATAATTATTTGGGAACCAGAATAAGCCTATATGTGTTTGTGGGTATATATATATGCCCCCCCCATATATGTATATGTATATACACACATATATATATGTATGTACACACGTGTGTATATGTATATGTGTGTATATGTATATATTAACACATTTGTAAGCATTAACAAAGGTTTTATGCTACTTATTTCAATACATTTTAATATTAGCATGTACTTTGTGTAAATTTGTCCTAAAACATTTTTGACAGATCAGTAAAATTTAAATATTTTAAAAATATTAATTAATTACATAATCAAATTGAACAAAAAATGTCACTTTAGATAATCTATGGTTAAATGATCTTTTTACAATATATTAAAATGCATTGCAAAATATCTAAATATCAGACAAATTGTCCTTTGTTCCAAATGGATCATTAAAATGAAATACATTAAAAAAGAGAACTTTCATTTTCTGAGCCACTACCATATAAAGAAATAGCTTTGAAGATATTTTCCTTAAATCACCAACCTCAGTCAATCAATCAGAAAACAAGTTACTCAATGGTAGAATTATTGCCTCTGCATAGAACATTAAATATATCCCTCATCCAGGTGGAAGTAGGACTTCAAAGTTGTCTAGATATGAAACTTCAATTGGAAGGTAGTAGCAGATTTACACAGGATTTGTTTTTTTACCCTTGATTCTCTGATAGTTGTTAATTGAGTTCTAAAATCCATTGTTTTTAGCTCTTGTACAGTAAATTTGTTTGAAAATTTTTTATTTAATTACAGCACTTCAGGCATTTAAACGAGGTAAGGTGAACAACTGGTGGCAATCCTGGACATTGTGGTCTCATGGTTATTATGTAAGACTGAAGTATAAGCTGAGTTGGGCACCATTAAAGAATAAGGAGAAAAATAGGAAGGCAGATTCTACAAAACACTCACTTGCAAACAAACATGCACTTTCACATTGCTTCTTCTGAGGGATCAGGTGATCGGTGAATGATTTAAACAAATCGCTGTGGGTCCAGAAACCAATGTTATTCTTGTTTTAATTAAGAAATGATATTTCTGGGTACATTAACAGCAAGTCAACTTGAAAGTAACATATTCATTATTATCATATGAAATTTATGATTAAACATGCAATGCTGAAGGCTACTGTGTTTGTTTCTTTCTTTTGATCATAGGTATGAGCTTTTTCAGTTTTTTGTTTTTGTTTTTTAGGATATGATTCTTCACTAAAGTAAATAAAAAATAGATATCCACAGTTCTTCTATATGGCTTCAAACTTCCCTATGAAACAAAACCCTACATTTTTAATAATAATATTCATGAAGTGAAGCTGTATGCCTATGTCATATAATATAAATGTTTCTGAAAAATCAAAAGGGTCATCCAAAGAGTAAGGAAGAGTTATGATGCATATGAGTAGGCTGCAGTATGTTTGACTTGAAAAATTTTTTTATGGAGATGAATGAAGGATAGAATATAAGATAGGGCATAGAAGACATTAGTGCAGAGAAGTATGACTAGAAAAAATTCTTTGGGTTCATTATAAGATGCAAGTGAACAATAGACTATAGAAGGTCTGTATACTTTAAAGACACCCATGCGGTATTGATATATCTAGCAGAAAGACTCAAGAATGTAACGTGATGCAATCTGGGGTTATTTATAGAAGCAATGTGCAAGAGTCACACGGTGCTAAAGAATGGATGGATTATAATAGGACAAAATTATAATAGGTTATAATAGGGAGAGAACCCACATTGATGATTTCACAAATCTATTAAGGTACTGAAGTAAAAAAGTACTCATTATCATTTACTAACAATTTATCACAAAATACTAGTCCAATTTTCTTAGAAATTTCAAAACTAAGTAAAAACATAGAAGCTGAAATTAAATGGCTTAAATATGAAAATAAGAACAAGGGATATTGATGAAGAGTGCTAAAATATTTTTTGGCATCAAGAAATGAAATCTAGGGGGTCAAAGCAAGATGGCAGAGTGACAGTACAAACTTTCTAGATCATTCCTGCCAAGTCCAACAAAATACCTGTAAAAAATGACTCTAAACAAATTCGGCTGCAGAACCCACCGAATGTGGGAGTGAAGCAAATCTCTAGCCCAAGACAGCCTAGAAGGTCAGTGAGAAGTGTCTATCATGCCAAGCTGGGAGCAGAGCACAGTCCAGTCTGGGCTGTGCCAGCCCAGACAGGACATGAGCACGCCTGAGTGGACTGAATCTCTCATATCTGTGTTGGTTTCCAGACTTCATGATCCCAAAATCCTGAGGATAAAGTGGAAGGTCAGTGGAAAAAGCTGTGGGACCAGAACAGGAGAGTGCAGTGGTCTGGACCCAGGCCCAGTGCGACAGAGGGGAGAGGGGGTAGAGGAATCCACATCAGACACAACAGTAACAGAGTATGCTAAGCTACTACTTCTGGAGCTCTAAGCCCACAGATTGTGTGGGGATCAAGTAGATGATAGTACACTCCCCCACCCCAACTGGAAGTAGAGAACTACCTTGACAAAGAGTTCAAAAGTCAAGTAAACATTTGGGAAAATGAGGAAAAACTGAAAAAAAAAAGCATCAGGCTATAAAATTTTACTTTGTTGACAAGGAAGACCAAAGCTTTCAAACAGAAGAAAGCAAAGTCAAAGCTCCTTTATCCAAAGCCTCCAAGAAAAATGTGAATTGGTGTAAGGCCCTGGAAGAGCTCTAAAAGGATTTTGAAAGTCAAGTAAGAGAAGTAGAGCAAAAATTGGGAAGAGAAAAGAGAATGACACAAGAAAATCATGAAAAACAGGTCAGCTGCTTGCTAAAGCAGAACAAAGAAAATGCTAAAGAAAATAACACTTTAAAAAATAGAATAATGCAAATGGTGAAAGAAATCCAAAAAACCAATGAGGAAAAGACTGCCCTAAAAACCAAAAGCTGGCCAGATGGAAAAGGAGATCCAAAAGCTCACTGAAGAAAATAATTCCTTAAAGATTAGAATGGAGCAGAAGGAAGGTAATGACTTTATGAAAAATAAAAAAGTATAAAACAAAACCAAAGGAATGGAAATATAGAAGACAATGAGAAATATCTCATTGAAAAAAAACAACTGACCTAGAAAATAGATCCAGGAGTGATAATTTAAAAAAATTATAGGACAACCTGAAAGTCATGATCAAAAGAAAGAGCTTAGACATCATCTTCATGGAATTATTTTTTTAATTATTGTTTGTTTTAAATGTTCAGCAATCACTTCCATATACCTTAGATTTTTCCCCTCCCTTCCCCTCTTTTCCCCTTCCTCCGCATTCCCTCCCAGAGACAGCATGCAGTTGTATATAGGTTCTACATATATGTTCCTATTAAATACATTTTCATATTGCATAGAAGAATTAAAATAAATAGGAGAAATCATAAAATAAAATAAAATATAATACAAAAGAAAATGATCTGCTTCATTTTGTGATAGAATTTCATAGTTCTTTCTCTGGATGGGGAAGGCATTTTTCCTTAAGATACCATTGGGGATTTTTTAAGTTCTTGCATTGCAAGGAAGTACTAAGTCTACCAGAAAAATTCATCTCACACTGTGGTTGTTGCTGTGTACAAAGTTTTCCTGGTTCTGTTCTTTTCACTCAGCATCAGTTCATATAATTCTTTCCAGGCCTCTCTGAAGTCTTCCTGTTCATCATTTCTTATAGCACAAGAGTATTCCATTACATTCACATGCCACAATTTATTCAGACATTTCCCAATCGATGGGCATCCCCTTGATTTCCAATTCTTGGCCACCACAAAGAGAGCTGTTATAAATATTTTTGTACATGTGGGACCTTTTCCCGTTTTTATGATCTCTTGGGGATACAGTCATAAAAGTGATATTGCTGGGTCAAAGGGTACGCACATTTTTGTAGCCCTTTGGGCATAGTTCCAAATTGTTCTCCTGAATGGTTAGATAAGCTGACAGCTCCACCAACAATGAATTAGTGTTCCAGCTCTCTCACATCTTCTCCAACATCTATCATCATACTGTTTTGTCATGTTAGTCAATCTGATAGGTCTCATGTGGCATCTCAGAGTTATTTTGATTTGCATCTCTCTAGTTATTTAGAGCATTTTTTCATATGACTATAGATAGCTTTAATTTCTTTCTCTGAAAACTGCTTTTTCATATCCATTGACCATTTATTAATTGGGAAATGACTTGTAGTCTTGTACACTTGACTCAGTTCTCTATATATTTTGGAAATCAGACCTTTATCACAAACATTAATTGCAAAAATTCTTTCCCAGTTTTCTGCTTTCCTCCTAATCTTGGTTGCATTAAGCTTGGTTGTGCAAAATCTTTTCAACTTAATGTAATCAAAATTATCCATGTAGCACTTCATAATGTTTTCTATCTCTTGTTTAGTTAAAAACTCTTCCATTCTCCATAAATCTGATAGATACACTATTCCTTGCTAGAGTAATTTTTTCATAGTATCACTCTTTATACCTAAATCATGTACCCATTTAGACTTTGTTATTTTGTATGGTGTCAGGCATTTGTCTATGTCTACCTCCCACCACACTGTTATCCAGTTTTCCCAGAATCTTTTGCCTAACAGTGAGTTCTTATCCAAGAAGCTGTAGTCTTTGAATTTCAAACAGTAGATTGCTATATTCATTGACTACTGTGGCTTGAATACCTAAACTATGACACTGGTCTACTCTTCTATTTCTTATTCAGTACCAACTGGTTCTGGTATTTGCCACTTTATAATACAACTTGAGATGTCTTAGAGCTAGGCCATCTTCTCTAACATTTTTTTTCATTAATTCCCTTGATATTCTGGACCTTTTGTTCTTCCAGATGAATTTTGAAATTATTTTTTAAATCTCTAGAAAATAATTATTTGACAGTTTGGTATCTCACTGGATAAATAAATTAATTTAGGTAGAATTTTCATTTCTATTATATTGGCTCAGGCCTATCCACAAGCAACTGATGTTTTTCTACTTACTTAGATCTGAGTTTGTTTGTGTGAAAAGTGTTTAGTAATTGTGTTCATATAGTCACTGGGTTTGTTTTGGCAGGTAGACTCTTAAATATTTTATAGTGTCTACCCTAGCACTAAATGGGATTTCTCTTTCTATCTCTTGCTGTTGGATTTTGTTAGTAATACATAGAAATGCAAAAGATTTGTGTGGGTTTATTTTTTAACCTGCAACTTTGCCAAAGTTGTCTATTATTGCAAATACTTTTTAACTTGATTCTCTGGGATTCTCTAAGCATATCATCATATCATCTGCAAAGAGTGATAATGTAGTTTCTTTGCCTATTCCTTCAATTTCTTTATCTTCTCTTATTGCTACACCTAACATTTCTAGTACGATAAAGAATACTAGTGGTGATAATGGACATCCTTGTTTCACCCCTGATCTTATTGATAATGCATCAAGTTTATCCCCATTGCATGTAATGCTTGCTGAAGGTTTTAGGTAGATGCTGCCTATTATTTAGTGGAAAATTACATTTATTCCTATGTTACCTGGTGTTTTCATTAGGAATAGGTGGTGTATTTTGTTAAAAGCTTTTCCTGCCTTTACTGAGATAATTATGTGGTTTCTGTTAGTTTTGTTGGTGATATGACCAATGATGCTAATAATTTTCCTAATATTGAACCAGCCCTATGTTCCTGGTGTAAATCCTATCTGATCATAATGAAGTGTTTCTGTCTTAGTTGCTGTATTTTTTGCTAAAATCTTATTCAAAATTTTTGCATCTATATTCATTAGAGAAACTGGTCTATAATTTTCTTTCTTGGTTTTGGCTCTTTCTGATTTAGCTAATAAAATCATACTTGAATCATGAAAAGAATTTGGGAGCACTCTGTCTTGCCTAATTTTTCCAAACAGTCTATATAGCATTAGAATTAACTGTTCTTTAAACATTTGATAGAATTCAGTTGTGAATACATCTGTCCCTGGAGATATTTTACTTGGGAGTTGCTTGATGGCTTGTTCAATTTATTTTTCTGAGATGAGGTTATTTTCATATTCAGCACAACCATAGAGATTTTTGTACATTAACTTTTACATATAAAGAAATCCTTACTGAGTGCTGAATGGAGTTATGCATAGTGTATTTTCCATGATGTTAATTTGTAGGAATATGCACATTCTTTTACTCATTAGTATATAATGTATGTATATATCATATAAAATATGAACCAAGATTTTAAAACTATCTTATTAGCTAATATGTCTTTGGGTTCTGGGAGTTTGGAAAAATTCATTTTATTTCAGTTCAGTTCAGTACTAATCTGATTCAGTTCAGATCAATATTGAAATAAAAGTGAAACTATGAAATAATTACATTATAAAAATCACATTTATTGATTTACTCAACCTTTATCATTAAAATTCCAGAAGTGTTTAAATTCATCTATTTCCTCTAAAATGATGTCCTTTGTAATCTGATAAACCTATGATATTTTATGTGCATAATTATAAAGGTGCAAATAAAATTATTCTGCATGTTATGAGGAAGTAAATTAATATTTCCAACAAAGTTTCCATGACAATTCCCTCATCTTTTAATTCCCATGAACATTACCTCAAATATTAATTTGGCAATCAGTGTGGTTCACATAACTTAGCCTTATTCCTTCACACACACACACACACACACACACACACACACACACACACACAGAAGTACTTTATGTTAGATAACCAAAAAGAAGTTTCAAGTCATATACCAAATATTAGCAAGAGGAGTTTTTACTGATGAAACAAGTACCATTGATTACTATGATATTGGTAATTAAATCTTTGGCTTTTTTACTTTAGTATGACACATAAGTGATTTATCATAATGCTTGACTCTGAAGGGAAGAAGTTGGGAGTTTCAGGTATTTCATTTAGGTTCAAAGCAAACAAGTCAGTGTCACTAGCACCTCCCCTCATCCTAATAGAGAATAAAGAATCATCATTACATTTTGAGGATATTTGTACATATTACAACATTACTCAGAAACTAATTAAAAAGGGTAATTACTTTTACCTTCATGCTACTTCATCAGGGCATATAAACTAATTATGTATGTAGGTACCTATATATAAAGATATATTGTAATTATATATAATTATGTATGCATGTAAGTATAATTAGGTATTATGTAATTATATATGTAATATATGTGTGTGTATGCATGTATAGTATATACATGCATACATACACATGCACACGCATATACATATACATATACATATACATATACATATACATATATATATATATATATATATATATATATATATATATATATATATATATATATATATGTCAGCTAGTATCTTTGATGTCTTCTTCCTACCTTCCCTTTCTCTCAGGGTGGAGGAAAGGAAAAAAAAAAACCTATCATCCAACTTATAAGTATATTCATTCAAGACATATTCTAACGTTGACTATTTCCAGAAGTGTTGATTACAGTTCAGTCTGCCTATCTAGTCTATTGTCTCCTTGCCAGACAGTGGGTAACATTCCAAACCATTGATTTTCTGGATTCATGGTCAGAAATCTAAAGATTTTCGAAGTGGTTTATTTTTGCAATATTATGATAACACAATTTATTTTCATATTTCTACTTGTTTTAATCTGCATCAATCAAAAGGAAGTTTAATTAATAACTAGTCTCCTTCCTTTCTCATTTGCATATATATCTGATTGCACCCCTCAATTATGTAGGAGAATTTCTTTTGCCCATATTCTTCCTCTTTTCTGACATTGGGTACACTTTTCCACTTCAATTTCATTCGTTTTTACAAGTTCATCAAAATATAGCAAAAATCATACCCAGTAACTTCATCTTATTTTATTCCCACTGTGACCCCAAGTGAAACAGTTCTTTTATTCTTTTTTAAATTTATTTTGAATTTTCACCATACATTCCACAAGATTTTGAGTTCAAAATTTTCTCCCTGTTTCTCCCCTCCCCCTTCCCAAGATACCATGGATTCTGATTACTCCTTCCCCCAGTATGTCTTACCTTCTATCACACCCCTTCCTTCCATTACCCCCATCTCTCTTTTCTTGTAGAGCAAGAAAGATTTCTATACCCTATCATATGGATTTCTTATTTCACAGTTGCATGGAAAAACAGTTCTCAACACTTGTTCCTAAAACTTTGAGTTCCTACTACTCTCCCTTCCTCCCTCCTTACCAATTCCCACTGAGAAGGCAAGAAATTCAATGTGTAATTATGCAAAAGACTTCTTTAACAGTCACGTTGTGAAAGACTAACAATATTTCCCTCCATCTTATCATGCACTCCATTTATTCTATTCTCCCTATTGACCTTCTACCTCCCCCAAAGGGTTTACTTCTAATTAATCCCTCCTTCCATTTACCCTCCCTTCTATCATTCACCCACAGCCCATTTATCCCCTTTCCCCCTACTTTCCTGAACTGTACAAAAGGTTTCCTTGCCAAATTGAGTGTGCATGTTATTCCCTCTTTAAGCTAAATGTGATGACAGTAAGTTTCATTTTTTCCCTCTCATCTCCCTCTTTTTCCCCTCCACGGGAAAAGCTTTTTCTTGCCCCTTTTATGAGAGATAATTTGCCCCATTTCATTTCCCCCTTTCTCCTCCTAATATATTACTCTCATCTCTTAATTTTATTTTTTTAGATATCATCCCTTCCTATTCAAGTCACCCTTTGCCCTCTGTATAAACACACACACACACACACACACACACACACACACACACACACACACACACACACACACTCCTTCCAACTACCTGGATATTGGGAAAAGTTTCAAGAGTTACAAATATTATCTTTCTATGTAATAATGTAAGCAGTTCATCTTTAGTATGTCCTTTATGACTTCTTTTTCCTGCTTACCTTTTCATTCTTCTCCTGATTCTTGTGTTTGAAAGCCAAATTTTTCTATTCATCCCTGGTCTTTTCATCAAGAATGCTTGAAAGTCCTCTATTTCATTGAATGACCATTTTTTCCCTGAGGTGCTATACTCACTTTTTATGGATAGGTGATTCTTGATTTTATTTTATAATATTATTCTATCCCTTCTGTTCCTTAATGTAGAAGCTACCAGATCTTGTCTTATCCTGATTGTATTTTCATAGTAGTAGAATTGTTTCTTTGTGGCTGCTTGCAATATTTTCTCCTTGACCTGGGAATGCTGGAATTTGGTTAGAATATTCCTAGGAGTTTTCTATTTTTGGATCAATTTCAGGAGGTGATTGGTGAATTCTTTCCAAAATTTGTTTTACCCTCAAATTGCAGGATGTCAGCTCTGTGTTCCTTGATAATTTCATGAAAGATGATTTCTAGACTCTTTTTGTGATCATAGCTTTCAGGTAGTCCCAAAATTTTTAAATTGTCTCTCCTGGATCTATTTTCCAGGTCAGTTGTTTTTCCAATGAGATATTTCACATCCTCTTCTATTTTTTTCATTCTTTTGGTTTCATTTTCTCATTTCTTGATTTCTCATAAAGTCATTTATTTCCATCTGCTCCATTCTAATTTTTAAAGACCTGATTTCTTCAGTGACCTTTTGAATCTCCTTTTCCATTTAGCTAATTATGCTTTTTAAAATATTCTTCTCTTCATTGGCTTTTTAGACCTCTTTTGCCAATTGGATTAGTCTATTTTTAAAGGTGTTATTTTCTTCAGTATTTTTGTGAGTCTCATTTAGCAAGGTGTTGACTTGCTTTTCATGATTTTGTTGCATTGCTCTCATTTCTCTTCCCAATTTTTCCTCCATCTCTCTTACTTGATTTTCAAAATCCATTTTGACCTCTTCCATGCCCTGAAACCATTGCACATTTTTTTTGGATGTTTTGAATGCAGAAGCCTTGACTTTTATGTATTTCTCTGATAGTATGCTTTGTTCTTCCTCATCTGAAGGGATGGAAGAAAATACCTGTTCACCAAGGAAGTAGCCTTCTGTAGTCTAATTTTTTCTCTTTTTTGAGCATTTTCCCAGCCAGTTACTTGAATTTGAGTGCTTTGTCAAGAGGAGGGTATACTCTAGAGACCTGTGAGTTATCAGTTCCTCCAAGGTGGCACAATTGAGAAAGAGGAGTTTACTCCTCTCCTGGCCTATCCTCTGGTCTGGGAGCAACCACAAGCTTTTCTGGTTAGGATCTGTGAGTAGAATTCCCTCTCCAGAACCTCCACCAGCTCTACCATGCCAGGTAGCACTCCTATTCACCCCAGAGCCATCACTCAGAACTGAGATTCAGATCAGCTGCATGATTCCCCAGTATCTTTAAGCCAGGGTTCCAAAAAGGAATGCTTGTTGCAGTCCTGAAACTGGGCCCAGAACTGGACCCTGTCCCCTTCTCACTCAGGTGGAAGGGATTTCTTACTGACCTTTGAAGTTGTCTTTAGAGTTTGTGAGTTGAGAAACCTGTGAACCACAGCTACTACCCTAATTCTGCACCCTGTAACCTGTCCCATTCCTGCTGGATCTCTGCCACATGGCCAAGCCTAGGCAGTGCTCAACTCTGTGCTCAGTGCAATAGACCTTTCCTGTTGACCATCCAGGCTGCCTTGGACTGAAAGTCTCTTTTACTTTGTTGTTTTGTGGTTTCTGCTGCTCTAGAATTTGTTTAGAGTCATTTTTAACAGGTATTTTATGAGTTATATGGGGAGAGCTTCTACAGGTCCATCCTTCTACTCCACCATCTTGGCTGCACCCTTGAAATAGTTATTAATAGATGTTTGGGTTATCACCCTTCTTCCCCATTATAATGAATATACTTCATCTTTTAGAAGCTTTTCACAATTGTTTACTTGTATCTATATTTTGTGGACAGGTAGGTCGTGTAATGGATAGAGTGCTTGACTGAAATCATGAAGACTCATATTGCTGAATTCAAATCTTGTTTATTCTCTTACTTTCTATGTGACCTTAAGTGAGTCACCTCATCTTGTTTCCTTCAGTTCTTCATCTGTAAAAGGCAATGGTAATCCACTCAATTATCTTTGCCCAAAAACCCCAAATTAGTTGGAAAAAAATGAATGGCAAAAAGTCTTATATTTTTTATGTTTTTCTTTTCTTCTCTTCTAGTACTTCAAATTTTCTATTCAGATAAAGTTTGGATGGAAACATCAAGAAAGCTTTTTCTAGTTCTTTTTAGTTTCAGGCCCAAATTCAATTACTCCCTTTTCATATTTTTTGCTGATGTTAAAATTTAGAAAAATAGAGAGAGGTGGAGTCAAGATGGTGGAGTAGAAGCAGAGACTTATTAGAGCTCCCCAGCAAAACTCAGCCAAATACTTGCAAAAGTGACTCTAAAGAAATTCTGGAGCACTACAGATTGATGGTGTGAAGCAAATCTCCCTCCCAAGACTGCCTAGAAGGTCAATGGGAAGAGTCTATCTCAGTACTCTGGAAGCAGCACTCAGTCCAACAGGGACCACCTAGCACAGACAGGACCTCAGCAGGCCTTAGGGAGAGTGACTTTCTGGCACCTCTGGCAATTTCCACACTTCACAACCCCATAATACTTAGGCCAAATTGAATGGTCAATGGAAAAAAAAAAAAAACTTTGCTGACCTGTGTGAGAGAGTAGAGTGTTCCAGGTACAGCCCCAGGCCCAGGACTACAAAAGAGGTGGAGGAGCACTTGACAGCCCCACAGCAGTGGCGGCAGTGTCAGTTGCTGCTTTTGGAATGCCAGGCTCAAAAATTATAGGGATATTGAGCAACTGTCAGTACATCCCCTACCCCTACTGAAAGCAGAGAACTACCTTGACAAAAAAGTCAAAAGTCAAGTAAATGACTGTAGAAATGAGCAAAAGCAGGAAAAAAAAATCAGACTATCAAATCTTAATTTGACAAAGGAGATTAAGATATTCAAACTGAAAAAGACAAAAAGCCAAAGGACATACATCCAAAGCCTCCAAGAAAAACATGAACTGGTCTCAGACTATGAAAGAGCTCAAAAATGATTTTAAAACTCAAGTAAGGGAAGTACAGGAAAAACTGGGTAGAAAAATGAGTGATGCAAGAAAATCATGAAAAATGAACCAACCGCTTGCTAAAGGAGACCCAAAAATTCAGATGAAAATAACACCTTAAAAAATAGACTAACCCAAATGGCAAAAGAAATCCAAAAAATCAATCAGGAGAAGAATGCCTTAAAAAGCAAAATTGGCCAGATGGAGAAGGAGGTTCAAAAGTGCACTGAAGTAAATGATTCCTTAAAGATGAGAATGAAGCAGGCAGACACTAATGTCATTATGAAAAATTAGCAATTTTACAAAACCAAAGGAATGAAAAACAGCAATCAATGTGATGTATCTCATGACAAAAACAACTGACCTGGAAAATATATCTGGAAGAGATAATTTAAAAATTATTGGGCTACTGTAAAACTATAATCAAATAAGACCACAGACATCATCTTTCAAGAAATTGCCAAGGAAAACTACCCGGGTATTGTAGTACCAGAAGGGAAAATAGGTATTGAAATAACTCATCAATTTCCTCCTAAAAGAGATACAAAAACAAAAATTCCTAGAATTATTATAGCCAAATTTCAGAGCTCCCAGGTCAAGGGGAAAGTATTGCAAGTAGTCAAAAAAGAAAAACAGAAACAATTCAAGTATTGTGGAAACACAACTGGGATAATACAAGATCTAGCAACTTTTACATTGAAGGATTTGAGGACTTGAAATAGGATATTCCAGAGATCAAATGAATTAGGATCAATTACATTCAATAAAGGGCAGTGGAGGGACAACAGTCACCTATCCAGCAAAAATGAGTATAATACTTCAGGGAAAAAGTGGTCATTTAGTGAAGTAGAAGACTTTCAAGTATTCTTGATGAAAAGTCAGAGCTGGATAGAAAATTTGACTTTCAAACACAAGAATTAAGAGAAGGATGAAAACATAAATAAGTAGAAGTAATCATAAGGGACTTTCTGAAATTGAACTGTTTCATTTCTACATGAAAATGTAATATTTGTAACTCTTGAAACTTTTCTCAGTATTAGGGTAGTTGGACAGATTACATACATATAGTCAAAGGGCACAGAGTGCGTTGAATATTAAGAGGTGATAACTACGAAACAGAATTTAGGGATGCAAAGGGAATATATTGGGAGAATGAGAAAGGGAAAAATAGAATGGAGTAAATTATCTCTCACATTAAAGAGGTAAGAAAATGCTATTTCAATGGAGGAGAGGGAGGGAAAGTTGAGAGGAGTGAACCCTACTCTCATCATATTTGGCTTAAGGAGTGAATAGCATGCACACTCACTTTGGTATGAAAATCTACCTTATGGTACAGGAAAGATGAGGGGAAAGGAATAAGGTGAGTGAGGTGGGGAGATGATAGAAGGGAGGGCAAATGGGAGGAGGGTAATTAGAAACAAACAGTTTTGAGGATAGACGGAGTCAAAAGAGAGAATAATAAATGGAAGCCAAGATAGGATGGAGGAAAATTATATTTACTCTTTTATAACATGAATGTTATGGAAGTGTTTTGCGTAAGAATATATGTATAACCTGTTTTGAATGTCTTGCCTTTTCAGTGGGGATGTGTTGGTAGAGAAGAAGGGAAAGAAGTTGGAACTCAGCATTTCAAAAACAATTGCTAAAATTGTTTTTACACTCTAATGGGAAATAAGAATACAAGCAATGGGGTACAGAAAACTATCTTGACCTACAAGAAAAGAGAGGGGAAGAATGATGGAAGGAAGGAGTGTGATAAAAGGGAGGGCAGGTTGGATGAATGGGTAATCAGAATGCATAATTTCTTGGGGTAGGTGGATGGGAGAGTTCTGGATAAAATTTGGAGATGAAAATCTTGTGGAAGTGAATGAGGAAAACTAAAAATTAATTTATTATTATTATTATTACTACTAATTCGGGGCTCCCTCCTCCCCAATTTTGGCATTTTCCTTCATTGTTGTCATCTCTTTATGAAATCATGGGTTGGTGATTTGATTTGTTCTTTTACACACTTATTCTTTAGGATTTGAGTCTTTAATTTCAAATTATTTTTTAACCTGTCCCTCCACTGACCCTTATTAAATGTAATTTTTATTGTATTATGATTGGAAAAGATTCCATTTAGTTTTTCTGCTTTTCTTTGTATGACTGTGAGGTTTTTTTGAATTAATACATTTCCAATTTTAGTGTGTTATATGCTGCTGAGAAAAAAAAAATATATATATATATATGCACACATATCTATATAGATAGATGAGAGATAGATATAGATATACCCAAAGATTTGTCATATCTAAGATTTCTAATAATTTATTCAACTGTCATGTTTCTCTCTTGTTTACTTTTTGGTTGAATTGCTCAAGTTCTGAGAGGAAACATTTGAGATCCTGCACTAATATAGTTTTGCTCTTTCTTCCTATAACTCACTTACCTTCTTCGTTAAGGGTTTGGGTGCAATACCACTTGGTGCATACATTACTTTATTGCCTATGGTTATTTTTAACAGGACGTAGTTTCCTTCCATATCTGTTTTAATTAGATGTGTTTTTGCTGCTATTGTGTCTGAGATAGGGATTGTAACACCTGCTTCTTTATTTCAGCTGAAATATAATAGATTCTGCTCCTGCACCTTACTTTTACTCTGTGTGTGTCTCTCTGCTTTAAGTGTGTTTATTGTAATCAACATATTGTAGGATTCTAATTTTGACCTACTCTGCTATTTGCTTCCATTTTACAGAAGAGTTCACCCTATTTACCTTTACAATTATGATTACTGTGTACTTCTCCCCATTGTACATTTCCTCCTGTTTCTTTTCACTCTCCTTTCCCCTTTTCTTTCCTCATCAGTGTTTTGCTTCTCTCTATTGCCTCCCCTGGTCGGCTCTCTGTTTTCCCTGACCTCTCTTCTGTCAGTAACCCCACTCCTTTAATTAATCTCCTCCTATTCTAGTTTCCTATTGTGTAAGATAGATTTCAATATTCAAGCAATGCCCATTGCCCACCATGTCCTCTTTCCTTCTGTTGTAATAGGTTTTTTTGCCTCTTCACCAGATGTACTCTTCTAATTCCTTTTTTTTTTTTTTTTGGTTATTCCCTTAAATTCACTTTATATTCATACCCTCTGTCTATGTATATTCTTCCTAACTACACTCTCAGTGGTAGAATTTTTAAGAACTTTAAGTATCATCTTCCCATGTAGGGATGTAAAAAGTTCAGCTACATTGAATTCCTTATGTTTTCTTTCATCTGTTTAGGCTTTTCCTTGGTATTGACATTGAAGATCAAAATTTTTCTTCAGTTCTGGTCTTCTCCTTATGAATGCTTGAAATCCTATTTCATTTTCAAATATTGTTTTTCTTGAAATATTATACTCAATTTCAATTTGGTTGGTGATTGTTGGTTATAGTCCTAGTTTCATTGCCTTCAAGAATATATTGTTCCATGATGTGTGATCCTTTAATATTGCAACTGTTAAATCCTGTGTAATCCTGACTGTGGCTCCCCAATACTTTTTTAATAAAAATTATATTTATTTTTAAGTTCTCAACATTCACTTCCACAAGAATTTGAATTAAAAATTTTCTCTCCATCTCTCCCCAACCCTCACCCCAGGACAGCATGCACCTTATCAACACCTTTCTCCAGTGTGTGCTCCCTTTTATTACTTCCCCTTCTTCCATCCCCCTCACCTCTATTTTCCTGAAGGGCAAAATAGATTTCTATACCCTATTGCCTATACATCTTATTTTCCAGTTGCATGTTAAAACAAATTTTTGATTTTTAAAATTTTGAGCTCCATATTCTCTCCCTACCTCCCTCCCCACACACCCTCATTTATAAATCACACATATGTAGTCATGGAAAGTGAAAGAATAAGAGCACATTTCCCTCTGTCCTATCCTGCCCTCTATTTATTCCATTCTCTCCCTTGACCTGTCCTCCCACAGTAATGCTTGCTTCTGATTGTCCCTTTCTCCAATTTGCTGTACTTTCTTTTCTCTTTCCTCTCCTATCACCTTTCCCCTTGCCTTCCCGCAGGGTGAAATAGATTTCCATATTCAACTGAATGTATGTTATTCCTTCCTTAAGTCAAATCCCATGAGAGTAAGGCTCACTTATTTACTGTAATCTCCCTCTCTCCCCTTCCATTGTAAAAACTCTTTTTTGCCTCTTTTATGTGAGATGATTTACTGCACTCTACCTCTCCCGTCCTTTTACTCCTAGTACATTCCACTCAAAAGTAAATTTTATTTTTTAGATATTCTTCCTTCATATTGAGCTCACTCTGTATCCTCCATCTATGTATGTATGTATGTATGTATGTATACATGCATGCATGTATATGTATATATAGATACATACACATATTCCCATGTACATATACATGCATACACTTGTGATATACACATACATACATATCCATACACCCTATATATCCAACTCTATATAGACATTTACACACATATAAATATATACATACATACATATACATATACCCTCTAATTACCCCAATACCAAAAAAGTCTCATGAGTTACAAGTAACATTTTTCCATGTAGGAATGTAAATAGTTGAACTTTATTGAATTCCTTAAGGCTTCTCTTTCCTGTTTTTGAAAGTCAAATTCTCGGTTCAGCTTTTGTCTTTTCAACAAGAATGCTTAGAAGACCTCTATTTCATTGAAATTCCTTTTTTCCTCAGAAGTATTATGCTCAGTTTTGTTGGGTAGGTGATTCTTGATTTTAGTCCTATTTCCTTGGACCTCTGTAATATCAAATTCCAAGCCTTTTGATCCCTTAGGATAGAAGCTGCTCAGTCTTGTGTTATCTTGATTGCATTTCCACAATACTTGAAATGTTTCTTTCTGGCTGCTTGTAGTATTTTTTCCTTGACCTGTAAACTCTGGAATTTGGCTACAATATTCCTAGAAGTTTTCATTTTTGGATCTCTTTCAGGAGGTGATTGGTGAATTATTTCCATTTTTAGTGACTTTCTGGTTCTAGAATATCCGGGAAGTTTTACTTGATAATTTCTTTGAAGGTGATGTCTAGGCTCTTTTTTTGATCGTAGTTTTCAGGAAGACTAATAATTTTTAAAATTATCTTTGCTGGATCTTTTTTCCAGGTCAGCTGTTTTTCCAATGAGATACTTCACATTGTCTTATATTTTTTCACTCTTTGAATTTTGTTTTATAATTTCCTGGTTTCTCATAAAGTTATTAGCTTCCATCTTTTTAACTATATTTTTTTCCACATTTTAAAATTTGTTTTCAACATTCATTTCCACAACATTTTGAGTTCCAAATTTTTTCCCCATCTCTCCCCTCCCCACACCCCAAAACTCTGTTCTAATTACTCCTATCACCAATCAACCCATTCTTCTAACATCCCTCCCTTCCCTTATCCAGATCTTCTCTTTTGTCCTGTAGGGCAAGACAAATTTCTATACACCATTACCTGTATTCTTATTTCTCAGTTGTATGCAAGAACAATACTCAAGAGTTGTTCCTAAAACTTTGAGTTCCAACTTCTCTTCCTTCCTCCCTCCTCACCCATCCCCATTGTGAAGGCAAGCACTTCAATATAGGTCATATATATGTGGTTTTGCAAAGGACTTCCATAATAGTCATGTTGTGTAAGACTAACTATATTTCGCTCCATCCTATGTGGCCCTCCATTTCTTTTATTCTCTCTTTTGACCTTGTCCCTCCCCAAGAGTGTTGACTTTCAATTGCTCCCTCCTCCCATTGCCCTCCCTTCCATGATCCCTCTCACCCTGCTTATCCCCTTCTCCCCCACTTTCCTGTATTGTAAGATAGGCTATCATACCAAAATGAGTTTGCATTTTATTCCTTCCTTGAGTCTAATGTGCTGAGAGTAAGCTTCATGTTTTCTGCCAAGCCTAGAGGCCTGTATTGGGCTACCCGAGTCTTCCTTACCTCACCTCCCGAGGTCTTCGGCTGGCCACGCCAGATGCACATATGAGAGAAAGGACGTTCCAGAGTCAAACAGGGGTTTAGCTTTATTACAGGGTTTCGGTTACAAGTGCAGGGGGTCTTCTTTCTTAGGACGAAGAGGGGGAGATTTCCTAAGGAGGCTAAGCTTGAGGGATTGGAAGTAGAAGTACAAGCGGGGAGAGAGGGGGAGGGGAGAGAGAAAAGAAAAGAAGCGGAGCCCTACTTTTCTCTTTGGCTCCACACATGCTAAGAGAGCTTTTAGGCTTCCTCAATCCTACTTAATCTTCAGCCACACAATTTGCATCTCAATACCGTGCTGTTAGGTAACTAGGTGTGCTCCAATCCGGGACGACCTCGAGGTCAGGGAGACTCCACCCATCAGGTATCTCCGGGGGAGAGGAGGAAATACCCGAGCTAGCCGAGCTAGCCCGGTCTGACTTTCTCGAACCCCCGCTGTTCATGGAGGGCCTCGTAAGACTCTAAGATTTAGAAGTCCCACTTTTACCTGCCCGAGACTGTCCACACGGAATTGAGCTTCCAGTCCCAACAGTTTTCTCTCTCAGCTCCCCCCTTTTTCTCTCCACAGAAATGTCTTTTACTTGCCTCTTTTATGAGAGATAATTTGCCCCATTCCATTTCTCCCTTTCTCCTCTCAATATATTTCTCTCTCACCCCTCAATTTCATTTTTTAGAGATGATCCCATTCTATTCAACTCACCGTGTGCTCTCTGTCTCTGTCTCTCTCTGTGTATTCATCTGTATGTTTGTGTGTGTGTGTGTGTGTGTGTATGTAATCCCACCAAATACCTAGATACCGAAAAGAGGTTCAAGAGTTACAAATATTTTCCTTCCATGTAGGAATGTAAACAGTTCAACTTTAATAAGTCCCTCATGATTTCTCTTTCCTGTTTTCCTTTTCATGCTTCTCTCTATTCTTGTGTTTGAAAGTCATATTTTCTTTTCAGCTCTGGTCTTTTCACCAAGAATGCTTCAAAATCCTCTATTTCATTGAAAGACCATTTTCTCCTGAAGTATTATACTCAGTTTTGATGGGTAGGTGATTCTTTCTTTTAGTTCTATTTCCGTTGACTTCTGGAATATCATAATCCATGCCCTTCGGTCCCTTAATGTTGAAACTGCTAGATCTTGTGTTATCCTGATTGTATTTCCACAATACTTGAATTGTTTCTTTCTAGCTGCTTGCAATATTTTCTCCTTGACCTGGGAACTCTGGAATTTGTCTATAATGTTCCTAGGAGTTTCTTTTTATGGATCTCTTTCAGGAGGTGATTGGTAGATTCTTTCAATATTTATTTTGCCCTCTGTTTCTAGAATATCAGGGCAATTTTCCTTGACAATTTCAGGAAAGATGATGTCTAGGCTCTTTTTTTTGGTCATGACTTTCAGGCAGTCCATTAATTTTTAAGTTGTCTCTCCTGGATCTGTTCTCCAGATTAGTTGTTTTTTTCCAATGAGACAGTTCACATTATCTTCCATTTTTTTCATTCTTTTGGTTTTGTTTTGTGATTTCTTGGTTTCTCATAAAGTCATTAGTCTCCATCTGTTCCATTCTAATTTTAAGGAACTATTTTCTTCAGTGAGGTTTTGTACCTCCTTTTCCATTTGGCTAATTCTGCTTTTGAAAGCATTCTTCTCCTCATTGGCTTTTTGAACCTCTTTTGCCAATTGAGTTAGCCTATTTTTCAAGGTGTTATTTTCTTCAGCATTTTTGGGGTCTCCTTTAGGAAGTTGTTGACTCACTTTTCATGATTTTTTACATCTCTCTCATTCCTCTCCCCAATTTTTCCTCAACCTCTCTTACTTGATTTTCAAAATCCTTTTTGAGCTCTTCCATGGCCTGAGACCATCAGATACTTATTTTGTAAGTTTGGGATACAGAAGCCTTGACTTTTATATCTTTCCCTGATGGTAAGCATTGTTCTTCCTCACCTGAAAGGATGGGAGAAGATATTTGTTCACCACAAAAGTAACCTTCCATTTTCTTATTTTTTCCCTTTTTTGGGCATTTTCCCAAGCAGTTACTTGACTTTTGGATCCTTTGTCAAGAATAGGGTATACTCTGGGGATCTGAAAGATCTCAGTTCCTTCAAGGTGTACACTGACCTGGGATCAAGGGGACATTTTTGTGCCTGGGACCTTAGTAGAGTTTCTTCTTCACAACTACCTTGCCTCCAGTTCCACCAAGTCAGCACTGGGGGCTGAGATTTAGATAACCTGGGGGGGGGGGGCAGTGCCGCCATTCAGTGTGAGATAAAGATCAGCAGCTACAGGGCCTCTATACAGAGCTAAGGTAAGTATCAGCTGCTCAGTGCCCCCAAGGGTTTTACATTCCAACAATGGATGAGGGCTGCTGTGGGAACTGCTGCTGTCTGCCTGATGTGGCCTCTGTGGTTGTTACCTGAGGCTGGAGCTATGGGAAGGCCCTTCTCTCTTCTCAGCCAGCTGAAAAAACCCTGTCACTGACCTTTGGTGCCTGTGGGTTGAGGGATCTGTGAACCACTGCTTCTGTGACTGGGGATTCCACCCCCAAGGCCTGCTTGTATCCTCCTCCCAGAGCCATGCTGCATCACCAAGGCTGGTCTGGGCTCCACTCTGTGTCTGGTGTGACAGACATTTCCCATTGTCCTTCTAGGTCACCCTGGGCTGGAAATCTCCTCCACTCTTTTGTTCACCACTTCTGCTGCTCTAGAATTTGTTGAGAGTCTTTCTTTACAGGTAGTTTATGGGCTGTATGGGAAGAGCTAGTATATGTACATCTTTCTACTCCATCATCTTGCCTCCATCTCTCAATTATAATTTTTAAAGAACTAATTCTTCCATGACCTTTTGGACCTCCTTTTACATTTGACCAACTCTGCTCCTCATTGGCTTTTTGCAACTCTTTTGCCATTTCAGTTAGTCTACTTTTAAAGGTGTTATTTTCTTCAGCATTTTTGTGGGTCTCCTTTAGCATGCTGTTGATGCAGTTTTCATGATTTTCCTACACTGCTCTTATCTTCCTAATTTTTCCTCCACCTCTCTTACTTGATTTTCAAAATTCTTTCTGAGCCCTTCAGTTGCCTGAGACCATTGCACACTTTTTTGGAGGCTTTGCATGTAGAAGCCTTGACTTTACTGCCCTCCTCTGATTCTATGCTTTGTTCTTCCTCATGAAAAAGTGTGGAAAACATACCTTTTTACCAAGAAATTAACCTTCTATAATCTTAATTTTTCCTCTTTTGGGGCATTTTCCCAGCCAGTTATTTGACTTTTGAGTTTTTTGTCAAGTAGAGGGGTATATTAACCTAGGCTTCAGAGGTTTTGTGCATCTATTCTCTGAGATTCCTCTAAGGCCCTATAAATTCTCAGTTTCTCCAAGGTAGTGCAATCAAGGGAAAGATATTTATTACTCTCCTGGCTTGTGCTCTGGTCCATGAGCAATCAAAAGCATTCTTTTCTGACTGGAACTGTGAGTAGTATTCCCTTTTCACAGCCACCACCAACTCTGCCATGCCAGCACTCCTCCTCACCCCATGACTGCCCCTGAAACATGAGACCCAGACCATCTGCTTGATTCCTCCATAGATCTTTAGACTGAGGGCCCCACAAGTGGATGCTGCTGCTGCAGAGCTTGCCACCACCTTGGGGATGGGGCCTGGGTCTGAGCCATGCTCCCCTCAAACCCAGGTGAAAGAGCTTTCTAACTGATTTTTGAAACTGTTTTTGGCCTTTGTGGGTTGAGAAATCCAGAAACTGTAGCAGCTACCTGTGATTCAGTGCCCTGAAGTCTATTCCAGTCTCATCTGTGTCTTGGTGACCCATGTTGGATTGGGCCTCCTCTGAACCTGGTGTGGTAGACCTTTTCTGTTGGCCTTCCAGGCTGTCTAGGACTGGAAATATGTTTCTCTCTGTCATTTTATGGCTTCTATTGCTCTAGAATTTGTTTATATTCATTTTTACAGATATTTTCAGGGCAATGGGTGGAGAGCTGGAACAGGTCTGTGCTTCTACTCTTCCAATGACTCTGCTTCCCGCCTCCCTGCCCCAATATCTGAGTATTATCTGTGTGCACTTGGAATTTTTTTCCTTGATGTTATAGTTTCGGAATTTTGCTATAATCTTCCTTGGATTATATTTTGAAATCTCTTTCATGAGGTGATCAGTGGATTCTTTTAATGTCTATTTTTCTCTCTATTTCCAGGACATCAAGGTAGCTTTCCTTGATCATTTATTGAAAGATATTGTGAAGGTCCTCTTTTTGATTATGGCTTGCAGGGTGTTCAGCAATTCTAATATTGTCTCTTCTTGATCTATTTCTCAAGTCAGTTGTTTTTCCAATGAGGTATTTAACATTTTCTTCTTTTTTTATTTTTTTAAGCTTTCTTTTGATTGATTCTTGATGTCTCATAGAGTTTTTAGCTTCCACTTGTCCAATTCTAACTTTTAATGAGTTATTTTCCTCAGTTGGCTTTTGTACTTCCTTTTCCATTTTGCCAATTGTACTTTTTAAGGAATTGCTTTCTTTGGTAGATTTTTGTATATCCTTTTCCATTTGGTCGATTCTACTTTTAAAGCAATATTTTTTCTCAAGCTGTTGATTGTTTTTCTTTTTATAATTCTCCTGTATCACTCTCATTTCTTTTCTCAATTTTTCTTGTACCTCTCATGATCTTCAAGCACCTTTTTGAGCTCTTCCATGTGTTCTTTCTGGGCTTGAAGTCACTTCCCATTTTTATTTGGAGCTTTGTTCTTAGATGTTTTACATAGCTTCTCTCTTCTGAGTTTGTGTCTTGATCTTTCCTGTTACCATAGCAAGTTTCTATGGTCAGTTTTTTTTAACATCTTATTTGGCCTTTTTACTATCTTTTCAATTTAAGCTCTGATCCCAGTGCAGAAATGACACTTCTAAGGCCTCTTGTTCTAGAGGCTGCAGGCCTTGCTTATTTTCCTGGTATAGCACTGATGTTACCATGAGAGCTGCAAGGACCCCTTATGTCTGGTGCTTGCTGAGGTTTAGGGTGGTGGATGACAGGTGCTGATGGAAACTGTAAGGGTCTGGCAGCTTACCTGCAGCTCAACGAGGGTCCTAGTGCTGGTATCATTGTGTGCTAAGGTCATCAGAGTATTTCCATGAGCAAAAGTGAAATATATGGTAGTTATTGCAAATAGAGTCTCCCCATTACCCTGGCTAAATTGAGACACATGGGAGTTCTGGTGCTAGCAATTGTCTGGTCCATAATGGAAGTCATGTTCTCACACTGGTCTTCTGAGGTGGGCCTTACTGACTTGTGATGATTCCTGTCCTGGATTGCACTCTCTTTTACTGGAGTGGGATAGATTTTCCTGTTGATATTCCAAGATTTTTGTGCTAAAAGATTGTTTTACCCCATCTTTTTTCTGGTTCTGCTGTGCTATGATTTGTTTTGGGGTTCTATTTTATAGGTTTTTTGGAGGTGAATATGGGAAAGCTATGGTAATTTCCTGCTCACTCAATTACTTTGGCTCCAAGAAGTCTGGCTTGTGTGTTTTGAGGGAGCAGGTACATACAGAATTGGACAGATTGACAGACTTGCAAAGTTTATTATTTGCTCTATAAATGTTCTGCACATTTTGTTCTGAAAAAATACCATATCTAGAGGTCTGTAGAGGTCTAGATACCAAAATAAAAGACTCTTTCTCTTTCTGAACTCATTTATCTAGCCATGTTCTTATATAACAGAGTTTTTATAGCCATGTTTAACTTTCAACAACAGAAGCCCATGAAGCTGGTGTAACTTGTTTCTGTAAAAAAATCTATCCCTAAAGTGAGACACAGTTATGAAACCAAAAGACTGCCCATAGTTTTAGAGCTGAGTTTCCTGGGTAAAGTTTGAAATTTTCTTCCCAAGTTGTATTTGTAATAACCCAGGCTAAATAAACTAGTCACCCCAAAAAGAAAGTTTTTAATTTTTTATTGTCTGGTGTCAAAATGTCCAGATTTCTGCTACAAGATTCTATGGAATTCAAAATCTTTGTGTTGGGAGTTTCCATGAGATAATGGCCATTCCTTTCAAACCATTTTCTAATATCTGTAGGAAAAAAAAAAATAATCTGCCCAGTGGAAGTGTTAAAGAAGAAAAGAAAAAAAATGACTTCTGGAGATGTATCCATTCCTTCCTGATTTCTTTACATTGATACATTTATATATAACATACACATTTTATTGTAAGACTCCAAAATCCTTTGATACTCTGATACTAGCAACATTAGGGGCAGCTAGGTGGTGCAGTGAGTAGAGTACCAGTGCAGGAGTTAGGAGGACCTGAGTTCAAATCTCACCTCAGACACTTGAGACTCATTAGTTGTGTGACTTTTGGCAAGTCACTTAATCCCAATTGCCTCATCCTGGGTCAACTCCAGTCATCCTGATGAATATCTGATCACTGAATTCAGATGGCTCTGGAGGAGAATTGAGTCTGGTGACCTGCACAGCCCTCTCTCACTCAAAACAAAGTCAAGTGCAAGTCATGTCATTATTTCTCTGATGGCATGGTCTTCTTTGGCAATGAAAGATGGACACACACTAACAATGTTAAACAGAAGTAAGATTTTGTCTGATGTAATTGTATGGTATTTTTAAAAATGCTGTGTTCTGAAATGAAAATTCTATAGTTGGGAAAAGAACATAACCATAGTTCTTTCTGTGATATGTCTTAGGCAGCTTCTAAATTGAAGAAAACATTATGTAAGTCCAATGGGTATTCTACCAAAGTCATTATGCTCTTTCATATCTATTCTAATTTTTTTCCACATACAAATACTGCTTACATTTGACTTCGTCATATTTAAACATATTTCAAACAATTACTATTTTAATGAAAGAACAAAATAGAAGATGATTGGTCTAGTTTCTCTTTTTAGTCATACCACTTTACATTCTAGCCTCTCTACAACTTCATAAGTTGCAATGGTAATTTAAATGGTGAAATCGTTCTCATTCATTAGTATGCCCATGTGGTCCTGGGTCACGTGAAAGCCTGAATCACATGGAGTCTGTGATGTGAGGAGTTTGCTGAATGGGTGGAACAGAGCAGTCAGAATTAAAGAATGCAGGGAAGCCTGAAGCTGGCTGTGAGTGTAAGAAGGGCATTTTGTTTAAGGGAAGCTTATTTGTCATTTATTTAAGGGAAGCCTGCTTGTGATTTATTTAAGGGACCTGGTTTGTGGGAAGCTTAGCAGGGAGAAGGCTTGGGGATGATATTGTCTGCATGGTTATTGCTGATAGATTTTTGTTACTATAATGGATTTGGCTTTGTGGTGTCTGGATAAATGTTTTGGTTCTACCTTCCATATAGAGAGTCTGTGGTAATTTGTGATTCAGAATTGTGCTGGAACATTCATGACCACCATAGGCACTGTGAATGTTGCATTGGTGCTATATTAGTAGAGTCAGGTTCACCAGCAGGCATCTCATAGCATGAAAATAATGTTAAACTTCTCTTTACTTATTTCTAGTATTAGTACAAAGTCAAATTACCCTATAACTGACTGCAATTGAAAGATTATTTTGCTGAGACTTTCTCTATCTGGGATTTCCTGAGGACTTTTATGTCCCTATGTTTTAGGAGACCTCAGTACTCTGGTACTTTATTCAGAAAAACAAAACAAAACATGCAGAGCAGTTTTAAAGTCAAAGATTCACTCTGTCAAGTGTTTATAATTGTCACTCTCAGAAAAATATTTGCAGATTCATGGGCTTACCTTGTAGAAATTTGCATAAAAATGAAAGATTAGATAGTGTTTTGGAAAGTGGAATTAGGTAAGATTATCTATCCCTTGAAATTGAATAATTAATAAATTTGGCCTTCTCTAAATGCACAAGAAAATAAGACACTGTTGACTCTATTCTTGAGCTTCCTTATATTCTCTACCATTCCACAAAACCATTTGTCTGGCAGTTCATCCCACATCTGGATTTATCACATTGGAAGTACATTTAGCACCTTGCTCTGCTTGACTGGTTCCTCCTAGAACCTACATTTTGAGGAAAATTCCTAGGCCAATCATATGTTCATTTCTTTGAAAGTTCTGATTTTAACCCTGTAGAATTTCTTTTCACACCAGTTACTCCCTAACTCTTTTCAATTTACTTGTATATGCCATCTTTCACTATTAAAAATATAAGCTCCCTAAGGAGAGGATCACTTGTATTTGTGTTCCTAGAATTGAGCATAGTACCTATAGCAAAGCAAAAATTTAATAAATTCTAATTGAGTTAACTTTATCTGACAATTGCTTCCACTACTACAATTGCAGAAAATAATATTTTTGGAATTAGTTTGCAATGCCATTTTACATACTTGCTATTAACATTAATATATTTCTGGCATTTTAGTTTTCCTGAAGATGTTGAAGTCATTTTATTCAAAATATTTTTTTTTTAATCACTGAGGCTATACCATTGGCAGCAACAGAACGAAAGCAAAAATCCAGTCATTCATATTTGTATTTTAATTTCACAAAGTGATTTTCCCCTGTCACAAATGAATAGAAATACACATATGATAACATAAAGAACATACATGGCTTACAGTGCAGAAATTAGCTATTTTTTGGTTTATTTTGCTATATGAATGCTGCTAATTACAACACAATGAGGAAAGGAATGGGGGAATATTTTTTCAAGGAAAGTTAATTCTGAAGTGTATCAAGTATTAATGTAATAATACATATACAAATAACATTAAAGTTTAATAAAACAGTTTTCTTAAGTATCCCCAAATAAGGAGTACAAGTATCAGCATGACTTTTTTTTCATAAAAAACCTGAAAGAGTAAAGAGAATGAAGGTTACTTGTTCATAGTCACAAATTAGAAACAAGTAGATATCAGATTTTAGCCAGTGTCTTATAATTCATAATAGAGCACTCTTCTTTTGACATTACTGACATATTATATGCATAAAAAGAAAGCAAAAATAAATGAATTTTATCAGAATTGCTTTGATTTATTCACCAATAAGTATTTGTTTAGGTAGAAGGAACTGCTAGATTTCTTGATCTTAAATTAAATTATTTATTCTCTCAGTCTCTGAATTCTCCACATCAAGAAACCATTACAAATGATACTAATGAATGCCTATTATTATGTTTTAGTTGCTTCTAGTTTCAAAAGTATGATTTATTACTCATTCGTAATGGTCCCGTAAGCCAAGCTCTCTAGTAATGAAATCAAGTGTTGAAGCTCTTATTTGGGTAACTTAGGAAATACTGCTTTGAGTTAATTTCTAGAATAGTCCTACTTATTAAAAAATCTTCATGGTCTTCAGCTAGCTGGAACAGAAACATTTAGTAGTTGATATTTTTTCTTCTTCTATTCTACTCTAATGTCACTCCAAGGCAACAGTTTGAAGTATATTTCAGAAAAAAAGTTTCTCCTTGATAATCTATAATAGTAAAGTGCACAAATCCTACATCTTAAGAAAACAGAGGGACAATGGTGTGAGGATAAGAGAGCAGGCATTCTAGCTAGGTTTGTGGAATGTCCATTGCAAAGGCATGGAAACTGGAGGTGAAGTGTGATATAGCAGGGCAACATAGCATTCTAATATCCAGATTGGCTAGATCTCAGAGTGTAGGGAGGAAAGTAATGGCCATAGAAACTAGAAAGATAGATTGGGACCATATTGTAAGACTTACCAGTTAAGTGGACATTCATGCATATCTTAAAGTCAATAAAGAGACACTGATTGAGTAGGGAAGCAATTTGCATATATCTGTACTAAAGGAAAAGTATTTTGGCACCAGTGTATTGGTTAGACTAGAGTGGGAAGATAGTTGAATCAGAGAGACTAGGAGGCTGTTGCAATAATTTATGCCAGTGATGACGACCTGAACTTAGGTAAAACATACATGAAGAGTGTTGACTACAAGAGATACAATACAGGTAGAAAGAAGATGATATAATAAATGATTAGATACATGAGGTCAAGGAAAGTTAATAGTTAAGATAATATAACACTGAAGTCAAGAATTTGGGAGACAGGTTGGTGATGCAATTTGATTGAAATAGTGAACTTTAGAAGAGGAAAAGGTTGCTTTTGTATTTTTGTTTGTTGTGTGGGGAGTAAGATAATGAGTTCCATTTTGGTATGTTTATTTTAAGATGTCCTCTGCACACTGATTCCAGTAGACAGTTAGTGACTTAGGAATGATGTGAAGCAGAAAAACTAGATATGTTGATTTGTACATCAACGAGGTAGCAATGATAGATCCATAGGAGGTAATACAATCACCATGTGAAAATGTAGTAAAATAAGAAGTCCATAAATAGCCTTGTACTTCCCATTACTGCAGTTGTCTTCTACAGCACCTACTTTCACCTGACAGCAGTAAAAATTCACCTCTCAATCACTCAATCAACAAATACTTATTAGCCACTTATTTTCCAGTAAATGAGCTAAGTACTAGGAATGCAATAAAAAACTAAAACACAGTTCTTGGTATTAAGGATTTCATATTATAACAAAAGAGACAATATGCTACTTGTGCATATTTGGCAATATGTACCATTAGTGAAAAGATATTTCTAATGATTCAGAAAACAGATACTGAAAAGCAATGATCAGACAAATAGGAGGGAAATTAAGAGAAAGTAAGGCTACAAAAACTTGGAAAGAAAGATATCTAGGAGAGAAATGTGATAAACAGTATAAAAGTTGACAGAGAGGTCAATAAGAATAGAGATTAGAAAAAGCCATGGAATTTGGAAACTAAGAGACTGATGACTTTAGAGAAGTAAATTTTCAGTTGAATAGGAAGGTCAGTAGCCTGTTGCAAAAGGGTGAGGAGTAAGTGAAAGGAGAGGAAGTGAAGGCATATAGTATAGCCAGGTTTTTCAAGATATTTGACTGTGATGGGGAGGCAGCATGTATTTTTTTTCTTTCTTTTTCTTTTTAAAGAGATATAGGCATATTTTATAGGAAGCAGAGAAAGAGCCAGTCAATTGCCAACTGATATGGAGAAGTTGAAGATCAATAACAGAGAGAATGAAAGATAGATAGAGATAGACATAGACAGACATAGGGGAAAGAGATAGAGAGACAGAGGTAAAGTTCATAGAGATAAAAAGAAAGAAAATGTTAATAGTGGGGCAATTTGTTAGAAAAGACAAGAGAGACAGCAAGAGATAGAGAAATCCCATTTAAAGTTAGGGTAGACAGTATAAAATACTTAGGAGTCTACCTGCCAAAACAAACCCAGGGATTATATGAACACAATTACAAGACACTTGTTGCACAAATAAAGTCAGATTTAAGTAAGTGGAAAAACATTAGTTGCTCATGGGTAGGCCGGGCTAATATAATAAAAATGACAATTCTACCCAAATTAATATACTTATTTAGTGCCATACCAATTAAACTATCAGACAATTACTTTCTAGAGCTGGATAAAATAATATCAAAATTCATTTGGAAAAACAAAAGGTCCAGAATATCAAAGGGACTAATGAAAAGAAATGCTTGGGAAGGTGGCCTAGCGCTACCAGACCTCAAACTGTACTATAAAGCAGCAATTATCAAAACCACTTGGTATTGGCTAAGAAACAGAGAGGTAGACAAGTGGAATAGACTTGGCACTCAAGATGCAGTAGGCAAGCAATATAGCAACCTTCTGTTTGATAAACCCAAGGACCCCAGCTTCTGGGATAAGAACTTATTGTTTGACAAAAATTGCTGGGAAAACTGGATAACAGTGTGGCAGAAATTAGGCATAGAACCATACCTGACACCGTACACAAGAATAAAGTCCAAATGGGTACATGATTTAGGTATAAAGATTGATACCATGAATAAACTGGAGAAGCAAGGAATAGTGTATTTATCAGATCTATGGAGAAGGGAAGAATTCTTTACTAAAGGAGAGATAGAATGCATTATGAAATGCAAAATGGATAACTTTGATTACATTAAACTGAGAAGTTTTTGCACAACCAAACCCAATGCAACCAAAATCCGGAGGGATGTAGTAAATTGGGAAAGAATTTTTACAGCTAAGCTCGGGGATAAAGGCCTCATTTCTAGAATATATAGAGAACTGATCCAAATGTATAATCATACAAGTCATTCCCCAATTGATAAATGGTCAAAGGATATGAACAGGCAATTTTCAGAGGAAGAAATTAAAGCTATCTATAATCATATGAAAAAATGCTCTAAATCACTATTGGTTAGAGAGATGCAAATCAAAACAACTCTGAGGTACCACATCACACCTATAAGATTGGCAAACATGACAGAACAAGAAAATGATAAATGCTGGAGAGGATGTGGGAAAGTTGGAACACTAATTCATTGTTGGTGGAGCTGCGAGCGCATCCAACCATTCTGGAGAGCAATTTGGAACTATGCCCAAAGGGCTACAAAAATGTGCATACCCTTTGACCCAGCAATATCGCTACTAGGACTATATCCCCAAGAGATCATAAAAATGGGAAAGGGTCCCACATGTACAAAAATATTTATAGCAGCACTCTATGTAGTTGCCAAAAACTGGAAGTCAAGGGGATGTCCATCAATTGGGGAATGGCTGAATAAATTATGGTATATGAATGTAATGGAGTACTATTGTGCCATAAGAAATGATGAACAAGAAGACTTCAGAGAGGCCTGGAAGGACTTATATGACCTGATGTTGAGTGAAAGGAGCAGAACCAGGAGAACTTTATGCACAGCAACAACCACAGTGTGTGAGAGTTTTTTCTGGTAGACTTAGATTTTTGTAATAACACAAGAACTTCTTACCAAAAAAAAAAAAAATCCCAATGGAGGATCTCAAGGCAAAATGCCTGCCACACTCAGAGAGAGAAATATGGAAGTCACTCACATATTGTAGCAGATCATGTTTGTGTATGTGTATGTTTTTGTGTGTCATGTTCTGATTTGTTATACGATTTCTTTCATTTATCTTGGTCTGACTACATAGCATGACTATAGTGAAAATATACTCAATAGGAAAGTATGTGTAGAATCTATACAGAATTGTGTGCAGTCGTGGGGAGGGAGGGGGGGAGTGGAGGGTAGGTGGGGGGGATAAAATCAGAATTGTATGGCAGTGATTGTTAAACATTACAAAATAAAAAAAAAAGAAAAGATAAGAGAGCATGGCATCAAATGCACATATGGCGGGGTTGATCTTGGCTTGCAGAAGGAATACATCTTTATCAGAGACTTAGGGAATGGTGGATAAAGTGGGAAATTAGGTAAATGAACTTTGAGGTCAAGAGAATATCATGCCACATGATCTCAATTTCTTGAATAAATAGAGGAAAGATCATCAGTTAAGAGAGATAGCAAGTTGTGGGAGGGTTGAAGGAGGAAAAGAAATCTTGAAATAGTTTGTCTGGGAAGTGAAATAGTGAATCAATTAGGGAAGAATAAAAGGATTGCTTTATTACACTTAGGATCCAGTTGAAATTGAAAAAACAAACAAACAAGACTTTTTAATGTATCCAGTAAGTATGGTTGTGAGACTTCCTCTGGAGGGCTTCTGTTGCTTATGACAGGAAAAGAGGAGGAAGATCCTAAGAATATACCAGTTTGGCAACAGAAAAGAAGTGTTAGGACATAAAGGCAAGAGACTCAAGATCAAAGACAGCATATTAAATGTTTAACTGTTGGATTGAGTTTGAAGAAAAAAGTGAAGGCAAAGCAGGAATTGTGGTCTAAGAAAATACTGAGCATATGCACTGTGGAGGACAACGCATATTCACTGTGGAGCCTCTGCTTCAGACTTTATTATTCAGTTCAAAACTCTGTGTCCAAAGTTAGCAGTGATATTTTAACTGTTAAATCTAATTCTGCTTTCTCAATCTTTCTTCATGTCTTTGTAGACCATGAAACTATCAATCATCAATTCCCCTAAATATTCTTTTATCTTCAGGTTTTTAAGACATTACACTCTTCTGATTGTACTTTTGGAACTTCTTCTTTGCTGGATCTTCAACCAGTTGCTAACAATAAGTGCACCCTCCCCACCCCCCAAGTCTTGGTCCTTGGCTCTCTTCTCCCTCTACTACTTCACTTGATGATTACCAGTTTAATTGGATTCAATTATCATTTCTCTGAATATGGTAATGAGTGTTTATTGATTGACTTAGTTGTATACTATCTCTTCTGCTATAATATGAGATCCTTAATGCAATGAAATAGGTTTTGTTTTTCTTTGCATTCCTAGTACCAAGTGCATTTCCTGGAAAATAAGTGGTTAATAAATATTTGTTGATTGAATGATTGAGAAGTGTTGTTTTTATTATTACTGTCAGGTGAAAGGAGATGCTTTAGAATACAACTGCATTTGTAGGAAGTACAAGGCTATTTATGGAGATATTATTTTCAAATTTGATTTATTTCCAATTTCTTAATAATGTATTTATATGCTTGTGATTAAAGCAAAGGGATGATATGCTCTTGTCCACAATGCAGTACATCAAACAAAAGTCAATAACAATATACATTCCTAGATCCTAGGGAATTTGATCAAGAAGACTTTGGAATAAATCAATGCATGTATCTCATATTAGATATTTTGGAGAAAAACTGGTAGAGCATAGAAAGAAGTAGAGAGAACCATACACTTATTTGAAACAGTATCAAGAAAAAAGCAAAGCATAAAACCCATAGTTTCAGATATGTACAAAATATTTCAACCATATGGTAATATGCAAAAAGGAAGTCTAATTATCAATGTGAGGAGGAAAATTAAAATTGATAAGTGCAAGGACAGTGGGATAACAATATAATAAAAATTGTTATTCTTTATTCAAAAGGAACAGAATTAATAAGGGGGTTCTGAATGGAAATGTTTATTGATAGTACATGATCTTATGAGGAAATTCATTAATTAATGTAGAACATAATTTTGAACATATAGATGAAACATAGCAGGAGAAATAAGATATTTTACAGATAAGTCAGTCACAAGAAGACATTAAGCAGGCTGGGAAATAGATGATAAATATTCTAGGTGATAGAGCAATGATTTAAGGGACTTCAGTTATGCAGAACTTCCTTGAACCACTGTCATAGCTGAAAATGAGTATATATTATCAAAATGTAGAAGAAATAATCAGTGAAATAACTCTCATGCATTTTATTATGGCTAATAGGAAGAGATGAATTTGAAATAGAAACAATGGGAACTTATGAGGAAAGTGACCAATCCAGTTTCAAATTTCTGATATATGTTTGAAAAATTGAATGTGGTAACAGATCTTATACTCTGAAAGAGGTGATTTCAAAGATTTTTAGGGAAAAGATAGGATAATAATAGTAAGCACTCACATTTTGATAGCACACCTAGCAAAATAGGTAGTACAGTCTTATTCTTTTATTTCTAAAGGTGAGTCCTAGGTTGGTGAGGCCCCATGGAAGGGCTGCCAGGATCGGGGGCCAGATGGGAGGGATGGACACCATGTTTGTCTTCTGCAGGTGAACAACTGTGTAACTTGGAGGAGGCCAGCCCCTGCAGTGGCTCCTACACCTGGCATGGATACATGTTCTCCTCACTCTCTGGCTGCCTGGCGAAGATGAGCAACAAAGGCGAGCTCCCAGTGGCGTCAGTGACCAGAGAGACTGAGTCTCAGCGGCTGCCAGATGTGGGAACAACCCTAACCTGCAAGGTCTTCAACATTAATTCTCTATTTACCAAAGTACGCGTCTTGTATGTGGGATCCACACCACTCTAGAACGACTTTAGAGGAACTATTAGGAAGGAAGATGTTTGAGACACTGCAAAAGACAAGGCTGAAATATATGAACTCCACCCAGGTGACATTGTGCTGGCTAAAATAATTTTCCTAGGTGATGCAAGGTCTAACTACCTGTTGACAACTGCAGAAAATGAGGTAGGAGTAGTGGTGGCCCACAGTGAATCAGGTGTCCAGATGGTACCCATCAGCTGGTGTGAGATGCAATGCCCTAGGACACACACCAAAGAATTCTGCAAAGTAGCAGGAGTACAGCCTGAGTTCCTGCAGACATAGGTAGCTACACCCTTTCCTCATATTGGGGGCATCTGTTTCCTACTATCTACATATGGTCAAAACAAAAATACTTTGGGTTTATCAGAAACTACATTTGGAAACAACTGCTTGAAGCTTCCACTGTATGTGGAAGATTATTCTTAAGCCTTTTATCACAAATCCCATGGATAAATTTTCTCATCTCTTTGAGATGTCAGCAAATGCAAATTATCTGATGTTGGAAGTAGCCAACAAAGTGATTTCCTGTTCCGTTTCTACTCCTCTGATAGTGCTGTAAATGTGGCTCCTTTTGTTTTACTTCAGACAAATAAAACATTTTTACTAAAAAAAAATATAAAATGAGAACATTGAGGCTCAGGGATATTAAAGAAGTTGAATATGGATATATCTCACTGACAGAATTAATACTTTCCTGGGTCTTAAGCCCATTTTCTTTATCTCTATTTCCCCATGGACCAGCAGTGAGTAAAAAGTTGAAGGTATACATATCTATTGTTTTATTAATGCATAATTTATTATAGGCTGCTTGTATCTCTGGTAATTTCTCATAGTCCCTGAGTAAAATGGGAAAGAAAGGAAGAAAGAAGAATTCACAAAAAATCATTTTTAAAATATTCAACAAATTTTATCATTTCAATGAAAAAATTGAGGTAGAAATTTGTATGTCTTTCCAGATTTCTCTGAAACCATTCTTTTTATTATTTCATTCTTTTCATCATTTATTTCAACAAAATAGTATTTCATCACATTTATGTACCATAACTTGTTCATCCATTTCCCAATTTATGGGTACTTGCTCACGTTATTGTTCTTTGTTCTCTCAGAAAGAGATTTTACTGTTTTCATATATTCTTATTGTTTGTTTTTCTTAGGATTTATTCTTTCTTTAATCTACTCTTCCTCTAATTCCCTCTTTTCCTTTCTCCTCTTTCCTATATTCTATTTCTTTTTATTATTTCCCTATTAAGTGAAATTTATTTTTATACATAATTCTGTGTTTTTTTCTTCTTTGAGCAGTTTAGAAGAGAATGAGATTCCAATATCAACTGTTTCCTCTATTCTCTCTTCCTTGTATTTATAAATTTCTTCTTTTACACCCTCATTATGTGAAATAATTTCCCCTAACCTTCCTTTTCCTTCCCCTAATATTCCTGTCCTCTTCCATTCTCTCTTTTCCTCAGATCATTGATCTATAATAGAACTACTTCCAAGCATTCTGTCTATTTAGGATGTCTATGTAGTTTGATCTCTGATGATGATAGGGCTCACAGGGCACATGAATCATCTCCCCATATTAACATGTAAACAACTTTTCCCTTGCTTTGTCTTATATCATTATTCATGTTCACATGTAATATAGTAATTTTCTCTTCTGGATTATACATAAAGGTAATATTTATTTCACTCTCAGCTGTACAGGTGTCAGTGAGCACAAAGAGAAGGAGAATCTTTGCTAATTGAAATATATCATTCTTTAAGGTACTATCAAATATGAAAAGTTGATCCACTGGTACTATAAGAAATGATGAACAGGAAGGCTTCAGAGAGACCTGGAAAGACTTATATGAACTGATACTGAGTGAAATAAGCAGAACAAGGAGAAATTTGTACACAGCAACAACCAATGTGTGAGGAATTTTTCTGGTACACTCAGTATTTCATTGGAGTGCAAGAACTTGAAAAATTCCCCATGGTTTCTTGAGGCATAATGAAGAAGATCATTTTCTTTTGTATTATGTTTTGTTTTGTTTTATGATTTCTCCCATTCATTTCAATTCTTCTATGTAACATGACAAAGGTGAAAATGTATTTAATAGTAATGTATGTGTAGAACCTATATAAAATTGTATGCCATCTCAGGAAGGGAGTGGGGATGTGGCAGGAAGTAGGGGGAAGGGAGGGGAAAATTAAGATCTATGGAAGTAATTACAGAACACTAAACACCAGTAAAATAATTTTAAAAAAATAAACTACTAAAAAAAGCTTATTCATTGTACTTTGGGTATAGTTCTGCACCCAGCTTATTGCTACTTCAAAGTATGTCAAAAAGAAAAGAATGTATTGATGGAATAACTCTGTGGATGCACATCAAACTATGTGTCACAAGATGAACAACAAAATTTCTCTTTCCACTTGCTTTGTAGTACAATTATTCTTAAATTGTCTCTCCTCAATCTATATTCCAGGTCAGTTGTTTTACTATGAGACACTTTACATTTTATTCTGTTACTTCAGTCTCTTCACTGAACTTCTTTAATATTCCTTGCTATGTCATGGAGTTGTTGATTTTACTTGCTTTATTCTAATTTTCAGAGACATTTGTGCTTAGGAAAGTTTTGTTCCTTTTTCTTTCAGATGTTAATTCTCAGGGGACAGATCCAAGATGACAGAGTAGAAGGACACACTTCTAGAAGCTCTCCTTGCACAGCCCATAAAATACCTGTAAAAATGACTCTAAATAAATTCTAGAGGAGCAGAAGCCACAAAATGATGGGATGAAAGAGATTTCCAGCTCAACTTAGCCTAGAAGGCCAACAGGAAAAGTGTGTCACGCCAGGCACAGCGTGAAACACAGCACAATGGTAAGGACAAGACTGGGGTAGTCTTCAAGGAGTCACCTAAAGCAGCTGTGAGTCCCAGATTCAAAAACTCACAAACACCAAAGACAGCTTCAAATATCAGTGAGAATGCTCTTTCATTTGGGTGAGAAGGAAACACTGGTATATCCCCGGCCCCAAATAGTGAAAGCTTCCATTGTTGGAGCCTTGGCATAAAGACATGGGGGGAATTGAGCAGCTGATCTTGATCTCAGTCCTGAGTGGCAGCCCTGGGGTGAGGAGGAAGAGATGGAGCTGGCAGAGGCTCTGGAGACAGAATTCTGCTCACAGACCAGAGTGCAGGCTAGGAGTTGAATAAACTCCTCTCCCTTGATTGTGCTACCTTGGGGGAACTGAGAAATTACAGGTCCCTAGAGTATATGGTCCTCTTTACAAAGAAATCAAAAATCAAGTAACTGGCTAGGAAAATGCCCAACAAAGGAAAAAAGAATAAGACAATAAAGAGGAGGAACAATGCATACCATCAGATGAAGAAAAAAAAGTCAAGGCTTCTGCATCCACAATCTCCAAAATAAATATGCAATGGTCTCAGGCCATGTAAGATCTCAAAAATGATTTTGAAAATCAAGGAAGAGAGGTGGAGGAAAAATTGGGAAGAGAAATGACAGCGATGCAAAAAAATTGTGAAAAGCAAACCAACAGCTTGCTAAAGCAGAACCAAAAAAATGCTGAAGAAAGTAACACCTTTAAAAATAGACTAACTTAATTGGCAAAAGAGGCCCAAAAAGTCAATGAAGAGAAGAATGCTTTCAGGAACATAATTAGACAAATGGAAAAGGGGGTTCAAAAGTTCACTTAAGAAAATAGTTCTTTAAAAATTACAGTGGAGCACATGGAAGCCAATCACTTTATAAGAAAAGAAGAAATTATTTAACAAAAACCAAAAGAATGAAAAAATTGAAGACAATGTGAAATATCTCATTGGAAAAGCAACTGATCTGGAAAATAGATCCAGGAGAGACAATGTAAAAATTATGGGACTCCCTGAAAGCCATAATCAAAAGAAAAAAAAAAGCCTAGACAACATCTTTCATGAAATTATCAAGGAAAACAAGCCTGATATTCTGGAATCAGAGGGAAAAATGTTGAAAGAATTCACTGATCACCTCTTGAAAGACATTCAAAAAGAAAAAAAAACTCCTTGGAATACTGTAGTCAAATTCCAGTGTTCCCAGGTCAAGGAAAAAGTATTGCAAGTAGTAAGAAAGAAATAATTTGAATATTGTGTAAATACAATCAGGATAGCACAGGATCTGCCAGCTTCTACATTAAGAGATTGAAGGGCTTGGAATGTGATGTTCCACAAGTCAAAGGAACTAGGACTAAAATTAAGAATCACTTACCCAAAAAACTTAACATAATACTTGAAGGGAAAAATGCTCATTCAATGAAATAGAAAACTTTCTAGCATTCTTGATGAAAAGACCAGAGCTGAGTAGAAAATCTGACTTTCAAACACAAGAATCAAGGGAACCATGAAAAGGTGAACAAGAAAGAGAAATCATAAGAGACTTACTAAAGCTGAACTGTTTCCATTCCTACATGGAAAGATAATATTTGTAACTCTTGAAACTTTTCCCAGTATTTGGGTAGTTAGAGGAAGTATGCACTATATAGACAGAGGGCAGAGAGTGAGTTGAATAGAAAGGGATGATAATTAAAAAAGTAAAATCAAGGGGTGAGAGAGGAATATTTTGGGAGGAGAAAAGGAGAAATGGAATGGGGCACATTATCTCTCATAAAAGAGGCAAGGAAAAGCTTTTTCAATGGAGGGGTAAAGGGAGGAAATGAGAGGGGAAAAGTAAAGCTAACTTTTATCACATGTGACTTAAGGTGGGAATAACACCCACACTCAATGTGCTATGAAAATTGATCTTACACTACAGGAAAGGAGGGGAAAAGGGGATAAGTGAGGTGTGAGGGGATGATAGAAGTGAGAGCAAATAAAATGAGGGGGGCAAATAGAAGTAAATACTTTTGGGGAGGGATAAAGTCAAAAGAGAGAATAGAATAAATGGGGGGGCAGGTAGGATGGAGGTAAATGTAGGTAGTCTTTCACAACATGACTATTATGGAAGTCTTTAGCAAAACTACATGTATATAGCCTATACTGATTTATATGCATTTTCAGTTTAGATGTGTCAGGAGGGTAGAAGAGAGAGATGTTAGAACTCAAAGTTTTAAGAGCAAATATTGGGAATTGTTTTTGGATGTAACTGAGAAATAAGAAATAAATACAGGTAATGCGGAATATAAATATATCTTGTCATACAAGAGAAGGGACATGAAGGGAATTAGGAAAGGGAGGGGTGCAAGAGAATTGAGGTTAAATTGGGGAAAGGGGTAATCAGAATGCATGGTGTTTTGCAGTGGGGGAGGGAAGAGATGGGGAGAAAATCTGAAACTCAAAATCATGTGGAAATGAATATTGTAAGCTAAATTAAGTAAACTGGAACAAAAAGATGCTAATTCTCTCATACCTCTCATATTCACCCAATTATTTTCTCAAGGGTACTTCATAAGGAAACCTACCCTCAAAAGAATCTTTGTTCAGTATTTTTAAATTATTTTTTATTTTTCATTTTTAACACAGTTCATGTCACAAAACACAATTCCAACTTTTGGTCAGGTGATATTTCTTTTAAAGAATTTACATTATATTCCACAAATGGATTTTTCTTTTTAACATTAACCAACTGAGACACAAATAATAACTATGTATGCTAACTTCATAAACCCTTGACCTAATTGTCTCCATGCTATTACAAAAAAAAAAGGACCCTAATTTATTGTTATTGGTCTATAGTCCTACATCTAATAGCTTAATTTTAGATTTGACCTCTGATATTCCCCAGCAATGATCTGTAAGTTAATAGATTTGGCATTAAGTTTACAAACATCTGACTATAGGAAATTGCCACTAAGAGTAGGGATATTGCAGGGAAACAATATCTCCCCAACTTCATGTCAGTTCCAGGAAGGAGTAGATTTTCAATTTGCATTCAATGAGACTTAGAGTCTGCCAGGTGTCATTGGAGAAATTGAGGCAGGAGAATTCTACCTTAGCCCAGGCTGAATAGTAGCTCTCCCACCCTTCCCATGAGATCACCTTTTTCAGTTCATACCAGCATCTCACAAGCTTACTGTTGTCATGGATTAGAAGATCTGACCGCCTTTGTAGTTATTCATAACTGGAGTCAGACCCAGAAGAACAGTCACTTAATAGTCCCATAGAATCTTAAACTAGTAAGTTTCTATAACCAGGTTTCAGATATGCCTATAATTTCAAATTGGCTAAGGAATATCTTTCGAGGCAAGTCTTAAGTGGCTTGCATGCCTTTCTATACCTATTCTAGTTCCTGCTTAAATAACAATCATAAAATCAAATTTATTATTAAAAGCTTAACTTTCTATCAATGCTAAATTTTACTCAAACTTATCTGCATCTAGGAGACTTAGACTAAAATTCATTTCCTCAAACTAAAGATGTCGCTGATTTAGTCTCAGTAATTAATTCAGTCAGTTGTTTCAATACTAATTGCTTTTACATCACTTTGTAGCATGTTCAATTTTTCTCCCCATCTCTCCCCTCACCCCACCCCCTAATGCCTTGTATTCTGATTGCCACTTGCCTCGATGAGCTCTCTCTTCTATCACACCACACCTTTCCTTTATACCCATCTTCTCTCTTTTCTTGTAGGGCAAGATAAATTTCTATACCCTTGTGTTTACCTATGTTTCTTATTTCCTGGTTATATGCAATAATAATTCTCAACATTCATTTCCAATACTTTGAATTCTACCTTCTTTTCCTCCCTCCCTCAGTACCCACACCCACTGAGAAGGCAAGCAATTCAATACAGGCCATGTATGTGTCGTTTTGCAAAAGACTTCCATAATAACCATGTTTTGTAATACTAACTATATTGTCCTCTATCCTACTCTACCCCCCTTATTTTTTATTCCCTCATTTGACCTTGTCTCTTTCCAAAAGTGTTTATTTCTGGTTACTCCCTTCTCCCATTTGTCCTCCCTTCTATCATTCCTCTCACTCCACTTGTCGCCTCTTCCCTTACTTTCCTCTAGTATAAGATAAATTTTCATACCAAATGGGGTGAGCAAGTTATTCCCTCCTTAAACCCTATGTGGAGAGAGTAGCTTCACTTTTCCCCTCCCCCTTCTCCCTTTTCTCCTCCATTGAAAAAGAGTTTTCTTTATCTCTTTTAGTCTGCCCCATTAATTTTCTCCCTGTCTCCCAGTATTTTCCTCTCTCACCCCATAAGTTTTGTTATATATATTTTTGTGGATATTGTCTGTCCTGATTCAACACAGCCTGTACTCTCTGTCTATATATGTTTGTGTGTATGTACAATCCCTACACCTACAGAAATATTGAGAGGAGTCTCGAGAGTTATAAATATTTTCTTTCCATGTAGGAATGTAAGCAGTTCAGTTTTAGAAAGTCTTTTATGATTTCTCTTTCCTGTTTACTTTTTCAAACTTCTCTTGATTCTTGTGCTTGAAACATCAAATTTTCTATACAGTTCTGGTCTTTTCAAAATGAATCTTGAAAGTTTTCTATATCATTGAATGACCATTTATTCCCTTGAAATATTATACTCAGTTTTGCTGGGTAGGTGATTCTTGGTTTTAGTCTCAGTTCCTTTGGCTTCTGGAATATCCTATTCCAAGCTCTTCAATCCCATAATATTGTAGCTGCCAAATACTGTGTTTTCCTGATTGTGTTTCCCCGATACTCAAAGTGTTTCTTTCTACCAGCTTGCAGTATTTTCTCCTTGCTCTTGGAACTCTGAAATCTGAGCACAATATTCCTAGGAGTTTCTCTTTTTGGATCTCTTTCAGGAGGTGATTGGCAGATTCTTTCAATATTTATTCTGTCCTCTGATTCTAGAATATCAGGACAGTTTTCCTCGATAATTTCATGGAAGAAAATGTCTAGGGTCTCTTTTTGATCATGGCTTTCAGTTCATTCCATAATTTTTAAATTATCTCTCCTGTATCTGTTTTCCAGATTAGTTATTTTTTCCAATGAGATGTTTCACATTATCTTCTACTTTTTCAAACCTTTGGTTTTGTTTTCTAACTGCTTAGTTTATCTCATAGTCATTCATTTCCCTGAACTCAGCTCTCTATTTCAGAGTACTATTTTGTTCAGTGAACTTTAGAAACTTCTCCTCCATTTGGCTAATTCTGCTTTTTAATGCCTCCTTCCGCACATTGGCTTTTTGGACCTCTTTTTCTAATTGAATTAACATCTTTTTCAAGGTGTTATTTTCCTCAGCATTTTTTTTTGTTTCTCCTTTAGGAAGCTACTAGCTTTATTTTCAAGCTCTTGTATTGCCTGAGCCCAATTTAAGTTCACTTTGGAGGCCCTGGAGACAGGCGTCTTAACTTCCTGTGACAGTAAGCCTTGTTCTTCCTCATCTGAAATGATGGGAAAAGACACCTGTACACCATGGAAAGTATGCTTATATGGTCTTATTTTTTTTCCTTTTTTGGGCATTTTCCCAACCAGTTACTTTACTTCTGATTCCTTTGTCAAGATATTAGACTCAGCTGTTCAGTTCCCCTGGTTTTTGGGTGGGGGCAGGGCCGTAACTGGGGGCTGGGATTCAGATCCCCTGCTCAACTCCCCCATAGGCTTTAAGATGAGCTGCCTGAACAATGGATCCAGGTTGCTTCCCAGACTCTGGGATGGAGCCAAGATGATGGAGATAGAGCAAGTACTCACATACACTATTAGAAAAAGTCTTTCAGATAGCTTCAAAAAGAGAATCTGACTTAATTTCGGAGTGGCACAATCAAATAGAAGACAGGCTGTGGCAGATCAATAGCCTATGACAGATTAGAAGTTTGACAGGAAGGATCAAATGTAGGAGGCTGGAAGAGTGCACTGTGCATAGTACATAGGTTGTTTCAGTGTGGCCCCATCACAGCAGGACCCAGCAGAAAGCTCTGTGAGCTCTGAGGCAGCTGCTATATTGTGAAATCTTGAGCATATCAGCCTAGGACTGGAGTCCAGGAGAACTAAGTGAGTGAGAGCAGCAGAGCCCCAGGTATTTGCAGCAGCTGCTCCTGAGATTAACAACCCTCAGATTAAATTTTTGTAAGCCACCTACTTGAACTTCTGGGAGCCAAGATGGTGGAGTGATCAGTAAAATGATCTCCTTCTCCCCTTGTTGACCTTGAAAGATCCATATAATATTTCCCCAGAAAAATCCTGGAAAAGTGGGATCACCTGAAGGGTAAACAGTCACTTACCACATGAGACTAGGAAAATCACTAAGGAAGTTCCCTCTTGCTGTGACTGAAAGGGACCAGTGCAGGATCAAAGCTGTCTCAGACAACCCCGCCTCAACAAACCGGGAGAAGATCTGGAGCCCCAGGGAGGTGGAGGCTGCAGTCAACAACACCAGGATCCCAGGAGTTTCTCTGTACCCCAGGGGAATCCTGAAGACACTAAGGAAGCTGGTATCACCAACCACTGAGCTTACCTATGCTCTATCTCAGCAGAAGAGACTTGCTGTAATCAAACCATCCCTCCCTCACACTTAATGTCGCTAACTCCAGGGTAATTCCAGGGAAACCCAGAAAGACTTCAACTGGCCACTGGTTTTGAACATCAGCCAGCTCAGCACCAGATAAGCTGCAGCATTTTAGCTTCTGGCTGAAAGAACCTGAGGCCACAGCACACAAAGCCTCAAGTTCAGGGCATAGGAACTGTGGGACAGAACTCATTGTGTCCTAGAAGCAGAGATCTACTTTAAAGGTCAGGAAAAGGTTAATCATCATCACCATCATGAGTAAGAATCAAAGTAGAAAAAACAAGACCATAAAATCTTTCTGTGGGGACAAGGACCAAAACACTAATACCAAAGAGGTCAACATTGTGATTGTCCTCCCATCAGAAACTTCAGAAAGGAAGATGAACCAGTCAGAAGCACAAAGAACATTCTTGGAAGAGCTGAAGAATGATTTTTAAAAACCAGATAAGAGAAACTGAAGAAAATCTGGCCATTGATTTTAAAAATATGAAAAATGAAATCACAGAAGAATTTAGAAGGAAAATTGGACAAATGGAAAAGGAAGTGCAAAAATTAACTGGAGAAAATAAGTCCTTAAGAGGAAAAACTGGACAGATAGAAAAGGAAATGCAAAAGTTAACTGAAAAAAATTTGATACAAATTAGAATTGGGCAAGTAGAAGTTAATGACTCTATGAGACATAAAAATCAGTCAAACAGAATCTAAAGAATGAAAAGATTGAAGAAAATGTAAAATATCTAATTGGAAAAGCATCTGACCTGGAAATTAGTTCCAGTAGAGAAAATCTAAGAATTACTGGTCTAACAGAAAGCCATGATGAAAAAGAGGGTGGACTATATCTTCCAAGTAATCCTCAAGGAACACAGCCCAAAAGCCATAGTTCCAGAGGACAAAATAGTAATCAAAGGAATCTGTCTTTCACCTCCCAAAAGGGAGCCCAAACTAAAACACCAAGGAATATCGTTACCAAAGTCCATAAGGATCAAGTGAAGGAGAAGTTACTACAGGCACCAAGAAGAAAATCATTCTAATATCAAGGAACTACAGCCAGGATCACACAGGACATTGCAACTTCTACATTAAAAGATCAAAGGAATTGGAATATGGTATTCCATAAGGCAAAGGAGCTGGGACTACAACCAAGGATCCAGAAAAGTTGAGCATTATGTTTCAGGCAAGGAAATGGACATTCAATGAGATAAGAAATTTCTAGACATCTCTCATAAAAAGACCAGAGTTCAATAGAAAATGCGAACTTCAAACACAAGTCTCGAGAAAGTCATAAAAAGTTAAATAAGGGAAAAATTTGTTGTTCAATATGAGCATACTCTTTACATCCGTATAAGGGAAAACCATACTTGTTAATCTTGAGAATTTTATATTTATCATGATATATAAAAGGGATATACATTGGTAAAGAGAAAAGATGTAAAGTAAATGATGTGATGATAAAAATGTGATTTAAGAATGAGATGGGATTGTAATAGGACATGTGAAAGGGAGGAGGGAGAAAATGGTAAATTACATCACAGGAAGAAGCACAAAACTATATTACAGAAGAGGGAAAGAGGGGAGAGAGATGAGTATTATTTGATATCTACTCTCATTGGATTTGGTTAAAGGAGAGAACAACAGACTCAGTTAAGTATAGAAAGCACTATAGGCAGTAGGAGGGGAAGGGGAAAAGACAAGAGGGAAGGCTAAAAGGGAGGAAAGAAGTAGTAAGGGTAAAGAGGAGTAAAAGGGAGGGGGGATGAAAGAAGGAAGAGAAGACTAAGGGAAGCAGTCATCAAAAATTAAAACTCTATTGTGGAGGGAAAGGGAGAACTGAAAGCACAAATGGGGGGGAAGAGAATGGAGGGAAAACACATGTAGTAGTAATAACTATGAATTTTAGTGGGATGAATTTTCCCATAAAATGGGAGATGGATAGCAGAATGGATAAAAATCCATAATCCAAGCATTTATTTTTACAAAAAACACATTTGAAATGGATGGATACACACAGGGTAATGGTAAAAGGTTGGAGCAGAATATATTGTGCTTCATCTGATGTAAAACAGCAGGAGTAGCAATCCAAATTGCAGACAAAGCAAACACAGAAATAGATCTAATCAAAAGAGATAAGGAAAAAAAAAACTATATCCTGCTAAAAGGCACTATAGAAAATAAAGCAATATCATTGCTAAACCTATATACTCCAAGAGGTATAGCATCCAGATTCTTAGAGGATAAGTTAAGGGAATTACAGGAAGAAATAGTAAAATTATACTGGTGGCAGCCCTCAACCTCCCACTCTCTGAACGTGATAAATCTAACTTCAAAATAAAAAAGAAAGAAATTAAAGAGGTGAATAAAACTCTGGATAAGGGAGAAATGGGAGATCTCTGCAGAAAATTGAATGAGGATAGAATGGAATATACATTTTTCTCAGCAGTATATAGCACATATACAAAAATTGACCATGTACAGGGGTATAAATTCCTCACAATTCAGAGCAGAAAGGCAGAGATACTGAATGCATCCTTCTCAGATCATAATGCAATACAAAGCATATGTAGTAAAAGGCCATGGAAAGAGAGACCAAAAATTAATTGGAAATTAAATAATCTAATCCCAAGAATGAGTGGGTTAAACAACAAATCATAGAAGCAATCAGCTTCATTCAAGAGAATGACAGTAATGAGTCAACTTACCCAATCTTATGGGATACAGTAAAAACAGTTCTTAGAAGAAGTTTCATATCTTGGAATTCCTACAAGAATAAAATAGAGAAAGAGGAGATTGATGAATTCACATGCAGCTGAAAAAGCTAGGAAAAGAACAAATTGAAAATCTGCAATACCAGATCAGAAATACTGAAAACCAAAGGAGAGATTTAAAAAACTGAAATTAAGCAAACTACTGAACTAATAAATGAATGTCAGATTTGGTTTTATTAAAAAATCAACAAAACTGAAAACCCTTTGATCAATTTGATCAAACAAAAGAAAGAAGAAAACCTAATTACCAATATCAAAAATGAAAAGGATGAAATTGCATCCAATGAGGAAGAAATTAAAACAGTAATTAGAAATTATTTGGCCTAACTGTAGACTCATAAATTCTACAATCGAAATGAGATGGATAATTATTTTTAAAAAGTACAAATTGCCCAGATTAACACAAGAGGAAGTTGAATACTTAAATAACCCCATCTCAGAAAAAGAAATTGAATAAGTCATCAATCACCTCCATAGGAAAAAGTCTCCAGGGCCTGGGGGATTTACAAATGATTTCTATCAAACATTTAAAGAACAGTTAATTCCAATACTACATAAAATATTTGAGAAATTTGGCAAAGAAGGAGTCCTCCCAAATTCTTTCTATGATACAAATATGATTCTGATACCTAAACCAGGAAGAGCCAAAACAGAGAAAGAAAATTATAGGCCAATTTCTCTAATGAATATAGAAGCAAAAATTTTAAATAAGATTTTAACAAAAAGAATACAGCAACTTCTCAAGAGAATAGTATATTATGATCAGGTATGATTTATACCAGGAACGCAGAGCTGGTTCAATATTAGAAAAACTATTAGCATTTTCTATCATGTCAAAAACAAAACTAAGACAAACCACATAATTACCTCAATAAATGCAGAAAAACATTTCAACAAAATATAACACCCATTCCTTTTGAAAACAATGGAGAACATAGGAGTAAATGAAACATTATATAAAATAATAAACAGTATCTACCTAATACTTTCAACAAGCATTATATGCTTTGGGGATAAGCTAGATGCACTTCCAAAACTATCAAGGCTGAAACAAGGAAGTCCATTATCTCCACTGTTATCTAATATTTTACAAGAATGTTAGCTGTAGCAATGAGTATAAACAGAAACTGAAGGAATTAGAATAGGAAAGAACGAACTAAGTTGTCGCTCTTTGCAGATGATATGATATACTTAGAGATATACTAATAGAATTCCAGAGAATCAATGCAAAACTATTTGAAATAATAAACAACTTTGGCAAAGTTGTAGGTTACAAAATAAACCCACAAAACTCATCTGCACTTCTACATATTACTAAGAAAGTCCAACAGCAAGAGATAGAAAGAGAAATCCCATTTAAACCTAAGGTAGACATTGTAAAATATTTGGGAGTCTACCTGCCAAAACAAACCCAGGGACTATATGAACACAATTAAAAAACACTTCTGGTACAAATAAAATCCTATCTAAGTAAGTGGAAAAATATCACCTGCTTGTGGGTAGGCTGAATCAATATAATAAAAAAATGACAGTTCTTCCTAAATTATTTACTTATTAGTGCCATACTAATCAAACTATCAGATAATCATTTCCTGGAGCTAGAAAAAATAATATCAAAACTCATATGGAAGAACAAATGGTTCATTACATCAAGGGAACTAATAAAAAAATAAGCTAGGGAAGGTAGCCTAGCCCTACCAGGTCTCAAATTGCATTATAAAGCAGCAATTATCAAAAACACTTGGTACTGACTAAGAAACAGATAGGTAGATCAATGAAATAGTTTCAGTACTCAAGACACAGTAGTCAATGAATATAGCAAGTTACTGTTTAATAAAACCAAAGAACCCTGCTTCTGGGATAAGAACTCACTGTTCAACAAAAACTGCTGGGAAAACTGGATAACAGTGTGGTGGAAGCTGGGCATAGATCAATGCCTGAGACTGTACACAAAAATGAAGTCCAAATGGGTAAATGATCTAGGTATAAAGATTGATACTATAAACAAATTAGTAGAGAATGGAGTAGTGCATTTATCAGATTTGTGGAGAATGGAGAAATTTTTGACTAAGCAAGAAACAGATAATTTTGATGACATTAAATTGAAATTTTTTGCACAAGCAAATCCAATGCAACCAAATTAAAAGGGAAGCAGAAAACTGGGAAAGAATTTTTGCAATTAATGTTTGTGATAAAGGCCCCATTTTTGCATACACAGAGAACTGAGTCAAATGCGCAAGAATACATGTCAATCCCCAAATGATAAATGGTCAAAGGATATGAACAAGCAGTTTTCAGAGGAAGAAATTAAAACTGTCTACAGTCATGATAAAATGCTCTAAATCACTATTGATTAGAGAGATGCAAATCAAAACAGCTCTGAGGTACCACATCACACCTATTAGATGGGCAAACATGACAGAATGGGAAAATGATAAATGTTGGAGAGAATGTGGGAGAGTTGGAACATTAATTCATTGCTGGTGGAGCTGTGAGCTGATCCAAACACTCTGGAGAGCAATTTGGAACTATGCCCAAAGAGCTACAAAAATGTGTATACCCTTTGATCCAGCAATACCACTTCTAGGACTGTATCCCCTAGAGATCATAAAAATGATAAAGGGTCCCACATGTACAAAAATATTTATAGCAGCTCTCTTTGTGGTGGCCAAGAAGTGGAAATCAAGGGGATGCCCATCAACTGGAAAATAACCGAATAAATTGTGGTACATGAATGTAATGGAATACTGTTGTGCTATAAGAGATGATGAACAGGCAGACTTCGGAGAGACCCAAAAAGACTTATATGAACTGAAGCTGAGTGAAAGGTGCAGAACCAGAAGAACTTTGTGCACAGCAATAACCACAGTGTGTGAGGAATGATTTTGATAGACTTAGTACTTTGTTGCAATGCAAGGACTTAAAAAATTCCCAATGGACTCTTGAGGCAAAATGCCTTCCACATCTGATGAAAAACTATGGAATTTGATCACAGAATGAAGCAGACCATTTTCTTTTGTATTATGTTTTGTTTGGTTTTAGGATTTCTCCCATTCATATTAATTCTTCTATACAACATGACTAAGGTGATAATGTATTTAATAGAAATGTTTGTGTAGAAACTATATAAAATTGCATGCCCTCTCAGGCAAAGAGTGGAGAAGGAGGGGAAAGGAGGGAAAAATAATCTAAGATCTATGGAAGTGATACTGGTGAAGTTTGAGGTGCTGGAGGACCCCAAAATATGACATGCTGATCCTGTTTGAATGAATTCCACACAAGCCTTATTAAAGTCAAAGAAAAACAATGTTTATTCAAGATTCACCATACTGGGTTGACTCATAAGGAGCCTAAGTATTTGTAACACTTGTATAAACAAGCAGGCCAGGTAGAATCTCAGCTACACAGAGTCTGAGCTGGATTGAATCTGAATGCCTTCATGGAGGCGAGATGGAATTTAAGTACAGAAAAAGACTGAGAGAAGAAACCAGGTGTCACCAAGTAGTCTTGGATTCCATAGATGGTCTAGATAGGGGAGGTAGATCAAAGCCAGGGAAGATTCTGATGGGAGTAGCCAGTAGTCTAGCTATTCCAAAGTCCTGGCTGGGTGACTTGGACCTCAAAAGTGTGCCAAGTAAGTGACCACTAATAAGATCAACAGGAGGAATATCAAAAGAATGCTAAATCAAGTAAGGGGAATTCAAGCAGCCCCCCAAGGCCAGGCTTTCCAGGGCCCTTCAGACAAATAGGACCAAAACCTTCCCAGTAAAAGGGAGAGAGGTCTTGGCTTGGGCTTGTACCTCATCATTCCCCCCTCAAACAGATGGGATCCAAATTCTTTTGTGGTAAGGGGCAAAGGTCTCAGCTTTTAAAACTACTTCCTGCTGGCAAGGGGTGAAAAGTTGTCCCTGCCTCTCTGGGTCCTGTTCAAGGAGTCAGACTTCAGAAACTGGGTGGTACCAGGTCCAGTGGATTGGAGACCCTGGATTCAGTCAGCGGTTGAGCTGTCATCTGGAAGCTGATGGCTCAAACCTGGAAGAGACAAACCTGACAAGGATGTTGAGCAAACAGAAACCAAACAGGCACAAAACCTGTTTATAACCTATGACTAGGGGCAAGTATAGAAAGAAGCCAGGATTCCCATGAAGAAGATGATTTGGGGACACTAAATTATTTTGGTCTGAATTTGGGTGCCCCAAGGATCAGAATGGTTGCATGTAAACCTCCCAGTTGACAGAGGTGTCTTTAAGAGATCAGTATGAGTATAGTAACTAGAAGGAGCTGTGGCCTTGTGCTTTAATTAGGAGTAAAACTTAAAAAGGGAAACCTTCTCGGAGGATAAGGGGAGGGATGGGAACAAAGGTGCAAGTAGGAAATGCTCTTTCGAAATAATTGGTACAGCTGGTCGATGTAAAGTTCCTGATATACTTGTAAGCAAGGTGTTGAGATGGAAAGAGAAGCCCATAGAGGGGCGGTCAATATAAAAGGGGTGTCATAGACCTCTGAGGAAGTATTGGGGAGAGGAGCTTTTGCAAAAGCCACTCCCCCTCTGCCTAATGAGTTTTCCAGTTTGACCAAAGAATTATCCTCCCACTTTAGGAGGCCAAGTGTATTTGAAGTATCAGGGAGGAGGAGGAAAAGGTTTAACTCTACCACTGCTGATTCAAAAGGAAACAGTTTCACAAGAGAGAGAGAAGTAAAAAAACAAAAATATTTTTCCTGGAGGGGATTAAAGAAGATTATGGCAAGACCAAAACAGAGAAGGGAATGTTTGATAGAATATTTTTTTTCTGTCAGATATCCTCTTTCTTTCCAGATTGCTTCATGGGCATATAGAACAAGGAAAGCACATTTTGAGTAAATAAAAACATCGTCTGGCCTGGGGTCAGGTACTAAGGTACAGGTTAAGACAAAGCTTGTCCTCTCCTTTCATCAACATACAGAGTGAAAAGTTTTTGTAGATAGTGTAGGTCTAGTGCTGGGGTATTGGTCAAATTAGGTTTTAGAATCTCAAAAACTTTAGCTTGATTTGGACTCCATTCTAGAGGGAAGAAGTCAGGGCCTTGAGTAGAACCATAAACGAGTTCAGCAATAAAACCAAAATTACAAGTCCAGAGTCTACAAAATTCAGCCATGCCTAAAAAACTTGTACTTGTTTCTTAGTGGTTGCAAGACGAAGAATCCTTTTGTCCTCAGAGGTTAAGCACAGAGAAGTGGGAGTGTGTTCACGGTCCATGTATGGGATAAAAACACCCTTACTCAAAATTTTAAATTAATGAAGAGGATTCTCAATAAGAACGGAAAAATGATTTATTACAATTCTTGCAAGAAAGGAATGTCCTTCCACTAAATCAGGGCATCTGATGGAAGGAGGTGACTTACAGAAATTGAAGCACAATTTTTATACGCTAACGCAGAGAATCCCACCTCCCCACTATCCCACCTTTCCATTGGCTGGGAGGCGGGCTCAAAATCTAAGCATGAAAAACTACACAAACCCTGGGAAATCTTCACCTATCCCAACACAATTACCCCATCTAATATCTAACTTAACTGCTGATGTGGCTTTAGAAAGGAGGGGAGGGGGAGAAGCTGGAGTGGTAGTGTTGATGTGACAACAGTACAACAAAAAAAGGGGAGATTTGAGTAACTTCCAAGTTTTGGCTACAGCGCACAGCACTTTCACAAAGAAAGCTGGTAGCTGGTAAGCGTAGGGGGGAACCAAGTGACGGTCCACAAGCCCTGGATACCTGAAACTCAGGTAATCAGGGAGAGAGGCCTTATGGAAAAGAGGTTTTATTAAGAAAATCCAATATTCCCCATATTTTTATTATGAAATGTCTTCACAATCTCCTCATCCCACTCAGTCCAAATACTTTATGAACTGGAATACTATGTAGACTTTGTTCTAAGAGACCCTATAGCCTCAAGTGACTAAGAAATTAAGGGCTTCTGTAACAGCAGCCAAAGAAGCCTCCGAGGTGGGGCTATAAATAAGAATATCATGCACATACTGAATTGAACTACAATCTGCTAGTTTCAGGTCCTCTAAATCACTTCCCAAAGCCTGGCCAAATAAATGAGGGCTATCTCAAAACCCTTGGGGCAAGACTGTCCATCTTAGCTGACATGGACTTGATTCCCCTGGAAGAGTCCATTCAAAGGCAAAAATAAATTATAAGTATTGTCCATGAGTCTTTTTTTCTGGGAAGGATTGCAGTGTTGCAAGGAGATGAACAAGAGACAAGGATTTTATACTTAAAGAATTTTTCAGTTAAAGTTTTAGCCCTTCCCAGGCCTCAGGCTTAATCAGATACTGGCTGAGATGGGGAAATACTATAGGTTCTGGGAGTCTGGGGTAGAAGAAGTAGCTTGCCCTGAAATTCCTGGAAACCAAAAAATTGACTTGACTGTCTCCCACTTTCTTGAGTGAAAATGGGGAGATTTAGTGAACAGAGGGTAAAGGGAGATGGAAGGATTAGCTAAAGAAAATTGTCTCCCTGATATCACCATGAGGTCCCTTTCCAGAAAGAGGGCAGGGCTAGAAGAGGGCATAAGGAAGGAGTGTTTAAACAACAGATCCTCAAGTAGGCTAAGGAGGGGGTATGTCTGGAAACATTCCTTAGTTTCCCCTTCAGTGTCTATGATCTGAGAGCTCAATGGGCAGATAGGGCTAGAGTAACTGGTTAAAGCAGAGAACTTAGCCATATCAAAATGGGTAACCTTACCTTCAGCCTCAATTTTTGCCCAAGGCTTGGAAGAGAGAGTTGGAGAAAATGGGAGCACTGCCAAGTCCCAGGCTGTCCCCTTTTTCTGAATCTTGAGAAGACTGGAGGACATGATACTGTGGGGCAGCTCCACCACTTTTCCAACCTTGGGGACAATGCTTCCTCCAATGTCCCTTCTGGTCACATGGGTACAGTTCCATAGGCATCAGTTCCTGGGATTCCCTCTGGGGGAGGGGGGGTACCCTTGGGACTCCTTGGACAAGTGACCCTCCTTGTGGCATTGAAAGCAGGTTTCCCCACTGCCCAATTCACCAGCCTTCCTCCAAAGGGGCATCCTGAGGGGTACCCCCTGGGTCTTTTCCTGTCCATGGCAACAGCCAAAAATTGAGCATATTTCCTGCCTCCTCTAACACTTGTCCTTCCTTCTCTTTCCTCTGCTGAAACTAGATCTCTGTTGTTAAAGACTCTAAAGGCCATCTCCAGTAATTGGACTTAAGGTGTTTGGGATCCCACTGCCAATTTCTGCAGTTTCCTCCTAATAATGATTAATAAAATGCATCCTAAGGATTGCTGACCCTTCTGTGGAGTCAGGATCCAAATTTGTATGCTTTTTAATAGCTTCTACTAGCTGGTCTTGAAAAAGGGCAGGGTTTTCCTTCTCTCTTTGAGTAATTTCCCTAACTTTTTGGAAATTTACTTGTTTTTGAAATGCAGTTATTAGGCTTCCTAACAGGCACATTACCATATGGTCTCCTTTTCCTCTGTCCTCACTCTTTGGGTAATCCCATCCTAGGTCACTAGTGGGAACAGCACCTGCTCCTGGGGGGTATTTTGTGGGATCATTACTAGCCAAACCATCCTGAAACTTTTGGGTGTGTTCCCAAATTGTCCTCTTCTCCTCAATGGTACATCAGGCAGAGAAAAGAATATGCAGATTATTCCAAGAAAGTTCAAATTGTAGGGATATGTTCCTAAATCCCTCAGTAAAGTTGGTGAGGTCTTCTGAGTATCTTTCTAGTTTCTCTTTAACCTGAATGAGTTCTGAGATGAGGAATGGGACATGCACTCTAATAGTCCCACTAGTTGCAGGCACTTCCCTCAGGGGAAGAAGCCTTGAAGGTGCTGTGAGGCCAAGGGCTGGTTTAGAGAAATAGAAAATCTCACTTCTTGTGAGGGAGGGGCTGGGGAATGCTGACTCAGCTGGATTGTGCTGCAAGGTCTAGGGATCAGGCTGGCAGGGGGAAAGATAAGCTGGCACCTGAGGAAGAGTAGAGGGAGGCATCTCAGAAAGACCCGTGACTGGAACCTGAGCAAGGGTCACCAAAGGGAGAAGGGACATGGAAGGAGATATAGGGTAGAAAATGTGGAAGGTAAATGAGGCAGGAATTGAGGGGCATTGTGGTAGAGGAAAAGAGAAGGGAAACCAAGGGAAAGAAGGGATGGCCAAGGACGGGGAGGCCAGGCTTGGGTGAGGTAAGAGAGTGGCAGGAGGGGCTGGAGGAGATTGGGGTGGGGATAGAAATTGAGATGGTGGGAACAGAGATAGGGAAGGAGGCTGAGGCCCCAACATCCAATTCAGCCCCATTGCCTTTTTGTGTGGCAGCTCTGTATATAAGCATCTTACAAACTTTTCTGAGAATGGGGTCCTGAGAGAGCTTGATGAAGGCCAGTATGTAAGTTATTTCTATCTATTTTCCTTTTTGGTGGCAAATGAAACTCTAACTGTAAACAATTATTACATTGTAAGGTCCCAAAAAAGGGCCATAATTCATGGTCCTCCCGGTGAAACTGAGGCCAAACAGTGCTGCAAAAGTACACCAACTTTTTCTTGTTAAGTTCTTTAGGGAAGCTATTTTTTTTTTCCAGTTTTATAAAAGACAACCCAAAGGTGAACCTTTGGGGATTGAAGAAGATTGACCCATTACAGGCCTGGAGTTGGAAGTCACTCCCTCCATAAAGGAGAATGTGGGAGCAAACCTTAAAAGAAAAGAGAGAAAAAAAGTAACTGACATTTTCCTAATTCTGAAGGGCCAAGAGAGTTGAGAGTTGGGCATACACTTCCTGATAGGGTGTCCGTCTTCGTCTATGCTTTAGACGCTGTGCCCAGGGACATGGACTTGAATGCAGCCACTGGACCAAAATACCTGAGAGCATCAGGCTGAATGCAGGATAGACTTCTAGCTGCCTGACCTACAGGGACCTGAGAGAGCAGATCTGAAAACCCCTTCCAAGGTGCTTGGAGATTGAAAAGGGGATAGTGAGAGGGGAAGGCTTATATGCTTTCCAGTCTTGGCAGAAGAACTTGAGATAAGCAGTTCCTCCCAGTCTGGGAACCATATGTTGAGTTTTGGAGTGCTGGGGGACCCCAAAATACCAACAAGCTGGGTCCTGTTCAAATGAATTCCACAGAAGTCTTCTTAAACTAAAAGAAAAACAAAGTTTATTAAAGATTCACCATACTGTGTTGACTTTTAAGGAGCTTAAGCATTTGTAACACCTGTATTAACAAGCAGACCAGATAGAGTCTCAGCTACACAGAGTCCGAGCTGAATTGAATCTGAACACCTTAATGGAAGTAAGATGGAACTTAAATGCAGAAAAAGACTGAGGGAAGAATTCAGGTGTCGCCAAGCAGTCTCAGGTCTCAGGAATGGCCTAGATAGGGGAGATAAATGAAACCCAAGGAGGACCCTGATGGGAGTGGTGGGTAGTCCAGACAATTCACAATCCTGGCTGGGTGACTTGGACCTCAAAAGAATGCTAATAAAATCAAAGGGAGGAATATCAAAAGAATGTTAAATCAAGTAAGGAGAAATCCAAGGAGCCCTCCAAGGCCAGGCTTTTCAGGGCCCTTCAGACAAATGGGACCAAAACCCTCCCAGTCCAAGGGACAAAGGTCTTGGCTTGGACTTCTACCCCATCATTGCCAGTTGGTACTTGTCCTTGTAACTATAAACTTATATGGGACTGGATAAACTCTGAAATGGAACTGTTTCTCTCTCTTGCCCTGATGCCTTTCTTTTTGCCTCTGATTAAGTACTGGAATGTTCCCCATTTGTTCTCCTGGCCAAACCTCATCCCCTCCATCTGCACATCATTTTTTTCTGTGTATCTATAATGACCTAGACTGAAAAATGATTTATTTTGACTTTTTCTTGGATTTTTCTTTTAGTATTTCTTCTGATCCATTTTCCAAGTCAGTTTGGAAGAGCTTCCCAGAGCAACTCATTGTACTGATTTCTTCCAATATGACATCTTGGCTCTTCCATCCAGATGTTTTCACTGACCTCAGCCTTTTTCCCTGATGATAGCTTTATCATTTTACCATTAATATTCTCCTGATGAAGCAAGACTAAGAATTTTTTTCATATCACATTACAGAAAGAATTAAAATTCTGCAGAATACAGAATTCTCCAACAGAGAAAATATCCTGCAGCCTTCACTTCTTTATTTCTATTATCTTTCTATCCCATTTCTCTTTGTTTTCATTCCTCAAATTGTTCAGTTCCACCCTGGTAAATCACCATTTAAGCTTGTCTGATCACAAAGCATACAGATTCTTTATCAATAATCAAGATTTTAGCATTTGTATAAGGACATTTTCCACCAAATTCAGAAATTCTACTTATACTCCCTAGGGACATGGAGATGACTAGGTGCTTCAAGGTTATGCCAATGGGTCTAGAAATCTTGCAGGTTCTTCTTAATTAAGGCTTAAGTCATAGTTTAGCTTATGTTCTCTATGTTTGGGGACAATCTGAATTTGGTTTAGATCCACTCATCATCAGTTTCTCTTCAGAATGAAGATTTTTTTGAGCAAAGGCACACTGGAAGATGATCTAATAAGTTAGATGAGGGTTGCAACTTACATCAGTGGAAGGGGGATTCATAAAAAAAAAGTAACTTCATGCCCTTGGAATATTGCAGGAATGCATTATTCTAGGGAATCTTGTACTCATTTCTTTGCTTTGTGAAAAGAATATATTTATTTCATCTCAATTAGGACACAATTAGGGCTATTAAGGAAGCAAGAAAAATATTCTTGTTTGGCTTTGCAATGAATTGCTAATTATTTTGAAGACTTAAACTCTCTCTGTTTAAGCAACTTAGATCCCATGTTTGACTCATGAATCTTTATGAGTGAACTTCTAAGTTTTTCTGTCAATACCTATTTTCCATGTTTTTCTTGCTCCCTTTTCAAATGAAATAAACTATGTAAAGAGTTTTGTAAATTTGAAGACATATAGATGTGAGGCATAATAAACAAGATATGACACTCTTCACTGATAATATATAAAACATATCTATGCAGATAAAACATATAATTGTCTGTTAAATAAAGGAAGATTTACATCACTCTTTGTACTATTTCATGTGTAGCAATCTTTTAAAAACATTGTTTATTTTCAGTTTTCAACATTCACTTCCATAAGATTTTTAATTCCAAATTTTCTCCCCATCTCTTCCCTACTCCATCCAGGACAGTGTGCACCCCAATGACCCCTTTTCCCAATCTGCCCTCCCTTCTTTTACCCCCTTTCTCCCATCTCCCTGTCTTGTATTTCCTGAAGGACAATGCAGATTTCTATCTCCCCTTGCCTGTACAACTTATTTCCCACTTCTGTGTAAAAACAATAAAAAAAAAAACAATTTTAACAAATTTTAACAAATTAACATTTTTAAAACTTTGAATTCCACATTCTCTCTCTTGCTCCCTACTACTCACCCTCACTATGAAAGCAAGAAATTTGATATGCAAAAGACTAACCACATTTCCCTCTATCCTGTCTTGCCCTCTATTTATTCCATTCTCTCCCATGAACTATCCCTCCACAATAGCGTTTGCTTCTGATTACTCCTTTTCCCAGTCTACTGCCCTTCTATTATCTTCCCTATCTTATCTCCTTACCCCTTGCCTTCCTGTAGTTTAAGATAGATTTCCATACCCAGTTGAATGTGTATTATTCCCTCCTTAAGGCAAACCTGATGAGAGTAAGGCTCACTTATTCCCTTTCACCTCTCTCCTCTTTCCCTCCACTGTAAAAACTCTTTCCTGACTCTTTTACATGAGACGATTTACTACATTCTACCACTCTCTTTCTGTTTCTCTCAGTACCTTCCTCTCAACAGTTAATTTTAGTTTTTATATATACATATACATAAGCAAACACACATGCACATGTATACACATATACATATATGTACATGCATACATACACATACCTATGAGTGTGTTTCCTCTATCTGTAGTGCCAACATGATATTCACTGTGCCTGTGGCTGCCATAAATATACCAGCACAATTCTGAATCACGAAATACAAAAGACTTTCCACATGAAAGACAGACCAAAACATTTGTTCAGATACCAGAAAGTCAAATCCATCATAGTAACAAAAATCTACATACAATAACCACCCAGAGGCAACCGCATCCCGGAGCCTTCCCCCTGCTAGGCTTCCCAAAAATCGGCTCCCTTAAACAAATCACAAGCAGGCTGTCTTGAACAAAATCACAAACAAGCTCTTTCATTCATGCTAGCCAGCTGCCTGCTTGCCTGCATACTTCCTAGCTCTGACTAAACCCAACCAATTACCTCTCAATTCTGGTCTAGTTCTGCCTCTTCCTATTCCACTTTTCCTGTTGCATACATTCAACTAATTTCTCCAACCACAGGTTCCATATGACCCAGACTGATATGACTTAGGCTTCCATGTGACCCAGGCAGGTGGATCATATAGACCTATTAATGAAGGGGAAAGAAGTCCCTATTTAAATTACCATTACATGTGTCCCCAAGATCTTTAGTATTCATTACATAGGTTGGTAGGGCAACTGGTATCAATAGAATTGTAACAGGGATAACAGGCAATAAGGATATAAATGATATTTTGGGCAACTGATGTCAACAGAACTTTACAACAATATAACAGAGATCACACAAAATAAGCATATAAAATGATATCTTAGAGTGGGGCTTGAGCACAAGCATGCTATCATTCCCCCCTTGAACAAATGAGGCCCAAAATCTTGGGATAAGGGGTGAAGGTCTCTTGTTTCATAGCTACTTCCTGCTGAAATTGGATGTAGAGCTGTTACTCCCCATTTAAGGGATCACTTCTTCAGCTGGGATCTAGAGCTTGATTGATGCCAGGTCCAGGGGTGACACAACATATAATACAGGGGGTGACATCCAGCTTAAGTGATCAGGCATCCGCAGGTGGACAGTATTAAGCCTGCAGAAAACAAATCTTTCAAACCAGTTGAACAGACAAAAAGTCAAAAAGACTCAAGGAGACAATATCCAGAAGCAGGGTAGATAGAGGCAGCAGCACTTCTGGAGTCCATGAACCACATCACAGCCTCATTCACTGCTGTTTACTGTTTTCCATTTTGCAGTTTTGAGCTCATCATTCCAGATAGAGGTATTCACTTCTCTGCTCAGTCTAAAATCAAGCTTCTTTCCTCAATACGTTTTATGAAGTTCATTAATTGGAATGCCATCTATTCTTTCAAAATCTACCCTTCCTCTCAACAGAGCAGGAAACAGTCATTTTCTTCTCAGTCTATTCTGACTTTGAATCCATTGGCTATTTATTCTTCTATTTTGAGGAAATTTTTCTTTTTCACTAATTCTCACCATCCAAGGTATCAATGATTCTCCCATCATTCGGGTGAACTGACTCAAAATATCTGTGACCTCTTGCTGAGTAAAATCTCAATAACCTCCCCAAACACTGTGGGGGGCCTTTTGATTCTTCCGTTTCTTAGTACTGGTCAAACCTCAGTTGGCTCATTTATTTTATTCTCCTCCCTCACATTGTCCTGGCCTGTCTTTGGGCCCCAATCAAGCCCAGCCTGCACAAGGGCTAAATTCACTTTCCTATTGTTAACTTTTTGCCTCCTCCTGAGAGCCACACCAACAATTTTTTTCCCCACCACCTGATACATATTAGCTTGCTCTTCTAAATGAGAGTTCAGCACAGAAAGCTTCTCTTGCAAATCACCTAACTCCTTTTCCATGTGAGTCTTTTTCTCTAGAAGCTTGTCTCTACTTTTACATATAATTTGATAGCTTATTAACAATGCTCATCTACTTCTATGTACCTCTGCCATTTCTTTCCCTGGTTCTATGGGTATTCCCTGCAAACATCTTTCTAAGTCTCTGGGTTCTCCCTTCTGTAGCCTCTGTCCCCAGTTTTCACAGTCTTATGCTTTTAGCCTGTTCTCTTTCTAGGGAGGAATATGACAAATATTGCCTCTGGGAAATACATTTCCTCCTCTTTCTCCTCTGTCTTTCTGTCTCCAAACAGAGGTGTGATATTTCGTGATTCCATTCTTGTTGCCATTTGTAACACCAATGTGATATTCAAAGCACTTATGGAGGCGGAGCCAAGATGGCAGAGTAGAAAGATGCACATACACATAGCTCTGAACCCACAACTCACAGAACGGCTAGAGGGGACCAACTCACCGTGAATTCTGCACCCAGAGGCCACGGAATATTGGAGCGAGGGAGATTTCTGTTCCAGAGAGACCTGCAGACCTCTCGCGGGGGTCCTTCGCGCTGCGGACTTGGCCCCGGGACTGGGAGCTGAGTGCAGCCCTGCAGCAGCCGCAACACCATAAGGAAAAGATCAGAGTGGGCTACGGGGACGGGACCTCCAGCTGCCACGCAGGTCCCTCCACCCACAGAGGGACCTGCAAACCTCTCGCAAAAGGTCCATCGCGCTGCAGACTCCGAGAGGTACAGATCTGAGCAGGCTTCAGGGACGGGATCTCCAGCAGCGGCACAAGCCCCCCCACCCACAGGTGATGAGGGTCAGTGAGAGAGTCTCTTTGGCGGGTCGAGAGGGGAGTGGGGTGCCCCCATGGCTCGGCTCCCCCCCAGGAGATAGAAGCTGAGAGGCGGCTGCAGACAGGGGTTCCCCAAGCGGGCGGGAGCCTGGATCCATTGTGGATGGTCTGTGCATAAACCCCCTGAGGAAACAGAGCCTGAGACGCGGCCCTGCCCTGACCTGACCATCTGAACTTAATTCTCACACTGAATAGCAGCCCTGCCCCCACCAAAAGCCCTAAGGCGGGAAGCAGCATTTGAATCTCAGTCCCCAAACGCTGGCTGGGAGGACCAGGAGGCAAGGTGGGTGTAAGGAGAATATTCAGAGGTGAAGCCACTGGCTGGGGAGAATGCCCAGAAAAGGGAAAAGAAATAAAACTATTGAAGGGTACTTTCTCGGAGAAAAGACACTTCCTCCCTTCCTTTCTGATGAGGAAGAACAATGCTTACCATCAGGCAAAGACACAGAAATCAAGGATTCTGTGTCCCAGCCCACCCAATGGGCTCAGGCCATGGAAGAGCTCAAAAAGAATTTTGAAAGTCAAGTTGGAGAGGTGGAGGAAAAACTAGGAAGAGAAATGAGAGGGATGAAAGAGAAGCATGAAAGGCAGATCAGCTCCCTGCTAAAGGAGAACCAAAAAAATGTTGAAGAAATTAACACCTTGAAAACTAGCCTAACTCAACTGGCAAAAGAGGTTCAAAAGGCCAATGAGTAGAAGAATGCTCTCAAAAGCAGAATTAGCCAAATGGAAAAGGAGATTCAAAAGCTCATTGAAGAAAATAGATGTTTCAAAACTGGAATGGCACAGATGGATGCTAAGGACTTTATGAGAAAGACAGATATCACAGAACATAGAGTGAAGACTCGAAAAATGGAAGATAATGTGAAATATCTTATTGGAAAAACAACTGACCTGGAAAATAGAATCAGGAGAGACAATGTAAAAATTCTGGGACTACCTGAAAACCATGATCAAAAGAATAGCCTAGACATCATCTTCCATGAAATTATCAAGGAAAACTGCCCTGAGAGTCTAGAACCAGAGGGCAAAATAAATATTCAAGGAATCCACAGAACACCGCATGAAAGAGATCCAAAAAGAGAAACTCCTAGGAGCATTGTGGCCAAATTCCAGAATTCCCAGGTGAAAGAGAAAATATTGCAAGAAGCTAGAAAGAAACAATTCAAGTATTGTGGAAATACAATCAGGATAACACAAGATCTAGCACCCTCTACATTAAGGGATCGAAGGGAATGGAATAGGATATTCCAGAAGTCAAAGAAACTAGGACTAAAACCAAGAATCACCCACCCAGCAAAACTGAGTATAATACTTCAGGAGAAAAAATGGTCTTTCAATGAAATAGAGGATTTTCAAATTTTCTTGATGAAAAGACCAGAGCTGAAAAGAAAATTTGACTTTCTAACAAAAGAATGAAGAGAACCATGAAAAGGTGAACAGCAAAGAGAAGTCATAAGGGACTTACTAAAGTTGAACTGTTTACATTCCTACATGGAAAGACAATATTTGTAACTCTTGAAACATTTCAGTATCTGGGCACTGGGTGGGAGTACACACACACACACATGCACACACGCACACATACATAGAGACAGAGTGCACAGAGTGAATTGAAGAGGATGGGATCATATCTTAAAAAAAATGAAATCAAGCAGTGAGAGAGAAATATTGGAAGGAGAAAGGGAGAAGTTGAATGGGGCAAATTATCTCTCATAAAAGAGACAAGCAAAAGACTTATTAGTGGTGAGATAAAGAGGGGAGGCAAGAGAAAAACATGAGGTCTACTCTCATCACATTCCTCCAAAGGAAAGAATAAAATGCACACTCATTTTGATAGGAAAACCTATCTCATAATACAGGAGAGTGGGGGACAGGGGAACAAGCAGGGTGGAGGGGAGGATGGAGGGGAGGGCATGGGGAGGAAAATGCAATCTGAGGTCGACACTCATGGGGAGGGAAAGGATCAGAAGAGAATAGAAGTAATGGGGGACAGGATAGGATGGAGGGAAATATAGTTAGTCTTATACAATACAACTAGTATGGAAATCATTTGCAAAACTACACAGATTTGGCCTATATTGAATTGCTTGTCTTCCAAGGGGAAGGGGTGGAGAGGGAAGGAGCTAAAGATGTTGGAACTCAAAGTGTTAGGATCAAATGTAATGTTCTTACCACTGGGTAACAAGAAATACAGGTTAAGGGGTCAAGAAAGCTATCTGGCCCTACAGGAGAAAAGAGAAGATGGAGACAAGGGCAGGGAGGGAGGATAGAGGGGAGAGCAGATTGGTCACAGGGGCAATTAGAATGCTTGGGTTTGGGGGGGGAGGGGATAAAAGGGGAGAGAATTTGTAACCCAAAATTTTGTGAAAATAAATGTTAAAAGTTAAATAAAAAAAAAAAAGCACTTATGGAGCCCAAGTATATACTGGCAAAATTATTAATTCTGAAATACAACAGATTATACATGTGGAAGCAGAATCAAGACATTTATTCATATACTAGAAAGGCAGATTCATCATAGTATCAATAATATATACACATTAACAATGCAGAGGACACCACCATCCCCAAGTCTTCCCCTTCCTAGGTTTCCCACAAACCATTTAGATTCAATAGTATTCTAATACTGAGGAAGGTCTCATGAGTTACAAATATCATCTTTCCATGTACTCAGTTCAACTTTAATGAGTCCCTTATGGCTTCTCTTTCCTGTTTATCTTTTCATGCTTCTCTTGTCTCTTGTATTTGAAAGTCAAATTTTCTATTCAACGTTGGTCTTTTCAACAAGAATGCCTGGAAGTCTTCTATTTCATTGAAATCCCATTTTTTCCCTGAAATATTGTGATCAGTTTTGCTGCTTAGGAGCTTCTTGGTTTTAATCCTACCTCATTTGACCCATGGAATATCATATTCCCAGGCAGCTGATCCTTTAGTTTTGAACCTGCTTAATCCTGTGCTATACTGATTGTGTTTCCACAATACTTGAATTGTATCTTTCTGGCTGCTTGTGATATTTTCTCCTTGACATGAGAACTCTGGGATGTGGCTACAATATTTGTAGGAATTTTCCTTTTGGGACCTCTTTCAGGAGGTAATTGGTGGATTCTTTCCCTATCTATTTTAATCTCTGGTTCTAGTTTATCAGGGCAGTTTTCCTTGATAATTTCTTGAAAAATCATCTATAGTCTCTTTTTCTGATCATACAATTCAAGGAGTCCAATAAGTTTTAAATTCTCTCTCCTGGATCTATTTTCCAGGTGAATTGTTTTTCCAATGTGATATTTCACATTATTTTCTGGGTTTTTTTTATTAATTTCTTGATTTCTCATAAAGTCATTAGCTTCCATTTTTTCCATTCTAATTTTTATGGAATTATTTTCTTCAGTGAGCTTTTGGACCTCCTTTTTCATTTGACCAATTCTGCTTTTTATGGGATTCTCCTCCTTTTAGCATCTCTTTTGCCATTTGGGTTAGTCTATTTTTAAGCTGTTATTTTCTTCAGCATTTGTTTAGGTCTGCAAAAAACCAAGCTGTTGAATTGTTTTTTCATGATTTGCTTACATCATTCTCATTTCTCTTCCCAATTTTTCATCTGCTTCTCTTTCTTGATTTTCAATTTTTTTTTGAGTTCTTCCATGGCCTGAGAACATTTCATATTTTTCTTGGATTCTTTGGAGGTAGGAGCCTTGACCTTCCTGTCTTCCTCCAAGTGTGCGCTTTGATCTTCCTCATTGTAAGAGAATACTTTTTCACCAGGAAAGTAGCATTCTATAGGCTCTTCTCTCACTCTTTTGGTCATTTTCCCAGTCAATTACTTGACTTTTAAGCTCTTTCTTAAGTGGAGGATGTACTGTCTCAAGTTTTAGGGGCTTTGTGCAACTATGTTAAGAGACATCTCTAGGGACTTGCACATTCTCAGTTTCTCCAAAGTGATATAGTCAACATAGAGGAGTAAATGCCTCTCGTGGCCTGCATTTTGATCTGTCAGCAACTATAAGCATTCTTCTGTCCTGGAACTGCAGGTAGGATTCCCACTCTACAGCTGCCACCAGCTTTGCCATTGAAGCACTTCTCCTTGACCCAGACTGCCACCCAGGATGGTGACCCAGATCAGCTACAGGATTCCCCCAGTTTATGATGGCCAAGAGTTCCAGAAGCAGCTGTCACTATAGCAGTAGTTGCTGCCTCCTTAGGGCTGGGGCTGGGATTAGGTCCAGACAATGTTCCTTGCTCATTGAGGTGACAGAGTTCTTCCATCAACATCTGAAGCTTTCTTTGGCATTTGTGGGTTGAGGAGCCTGGAAACCACTACAGCTGCCAGTGAATCAGTGCCCTGAAGCCTACTCCAGTCCTGTCTGTGCTGCCATAGCCTAAGCTGGGTTATGCTCTCGTCTGAACCTGCTGCAATAGATTCTTCCTGTCAACCTGTCAGATATTCTTGGGCTGGAAATCTCTTTCAGTCTGTCATTTTGTGTGGCTTCTGCAGCTCTAAAATTTGTTTAGAGTCATTTTCACAAGTATTTTGAAGGGGAGAGGTCAGGCAGGTCCCTGCTTCTGCCCCACCATCTTGACTCCACCCTCTGTAACAGTGTTTCTGCTAAGGCTTGGAATGACTTCTTAGCAAAAAGACCTAAAATTCTAAGAATTTGAATTTCTCCTAAGCTCTGGAAGAGAGGATTCTGAAGAATGATGGTTTCTATTACAGTATGGGGTTTTAAGAATACTCCAAAGAGAGAATTGGGGCTCAGAATGAGGAGGGGATAGCAGCATTTCCCCAAACCATGCACTACAAAAGAAAAAAAAAACCAGCAGTGGAGGAAGTCATTCCAAGACTTGTCCAGTTGTGCTTGGAAATGTTAATTTAAAAATGACTTTCATTTATTTTGCTTATTATTTACCAATTATATACACAATTTTTTACCAATTTTTAAGAATTGAGTTTTAAATTTTCTCTTTCTCTCCTGCACCTACCTTTTTTCTTGAGAAAGCAATATGATATCAATTATGCATGTAAAATCATACAAGACAATCAATGAACTTTGAGATTACAGAAAACCAGAATCTTTCCTTTGGTAGTTCCATGTAGACATGACCTCACTAAAGGTCAATAATTGTTAACTTTATTTAGAGTTTGCCATCTTTTAAAAATTGAACATACTTTCATTTCCGTAGAGAAGATTGCTGAATTTCAAGGTTTAGATAATCATGCAGTGAGATGAATAGTCTATACTGCATTATCTTTTCTTTTAATCTTTATTATTTGATAATTTTAGCAAACAAGAATTAGATTTGTTCTTTAAGTATCTTGTGGCTCTTTTGAAATATCAATAATATCAATATCAACAAGTATTCCAATTTCATGTTTATGTTCCTTTTATTCAATCATAAGCTTTTATTGTTTTATCTCTCCTTATGATTGCAGAGGCTTATGACTGCTTAACCTATTCACCATTCTTACCATATCTTTCTATCCTTCCACACTCAATTTTTTGGCAGACCATCACTCCAGCACTGCCTACATTCTCTTCCTTCCTCTGTCTCAACTCTTTGGTGGGGAATCATTTCAACTCTATGTCTTTTGCCTAATTGGATAAGATCATTGTCTACTGTCTCTTATATGGAAGAGCATAAATGTTCATATGGCAATCACCGTGTGCCAAGCATTGTGCTAAGACTTTTTTGCAAATATTATCTCATTTTATCCTCATAACAAACCTGTGATAAAAGTGTTGTTTTTATTCTTACTTCTGAATTGAGGAAGTAAAGAAAAGATTGCTTTTTAACTTGCTCAGAGGTACACAAGAAGTAAATGTTTAAGGCCAATTTGAACATAATTATTCCTATTCCATGCCCAGTGTATCACTAGGTATCTCTAGTACAAGGGATTAAAATTGAGTCAGTACCATCACTGGACTTTTAATATAGGTTTGATATTTATTTTCTGGATGTTACTACATTGTAAGAGTTATACCACAAATAACTGTTTGACCATATTAATGATCATATTGACCAAAGCATTTGAAAAGAGACAAAAGGTAATAACTCAAAGGAATATGGACTGTTCATGCACTCCCTATGTGTATCTGTGGTATATAGTTCATCCAAAAAATAAGTGAGCATTAAAAAGAAGGGGGAACACAGATTCGATCCTTTTTATGATATTGGAAAGCTTTTTCATTTTCCTTTTTTCCCCTAGACCCAAGTTTTCTTATGAAAGCAAAACCACAGCTCTTCAATACTAATATTTTACTTGTTTTTCTATGTGGCAAAAAGATGTGAACACCAACTGCCTCCAAAGAGCTAAAGATTAGTAGATTAGTATTATGCAGAGGACAATGGAGAGACATATAATAAATGTGATTAGGCTGCAACATATAACAAATGAGATCTGAAGAACAGTAAAAGTCAACAATGAAGAACAGAAAAAGTAAATGAGGTAGTTATATGAGAAGAGGAAGGGAGAGTGGATAGACACCTGAATTGCTACATTGAGAGCCGTTAGATGCCAGGAGAGAAAAACGATCAATTTCAGTGTATTAAATGGTCAAAGTTTAGGTGAACATGAAGAAAATGTGCATAAGTTTAGTAGGTTTTAATGAGTTTTGTTCTGCATCAGTGAAGGAAACTTTACTAGTGATGAGAACATAGGTCCATTACATTTTATTTTTTCTTATACAATTCAAAACTATAGACTCATACATTTAGGGTGATCCCAGAACTGCAGGGATAGCCAGACTCGATTAATATTGAATGCTGACTAGAAGTTATATTTTGGTAGGGTCTGGATTACACAAAGAATATCACTAGATGGGATTAGACTTGTGCTGTATTATCCAGAGAGCAGAAGTAGAAACAATCACAATTTGCAAAAGCAAAGAAAGCTTATGTTTAGCATTAGGAAAAACTTCCTAACAAATATAGAGTTATTTAAAAGTAGAATGTGATATGTTGAAGGCTATGTTTTCCCTCTTGTTGATATTTTTCAAGCAAAATCTTGATGACCATTTCTTTAGTATATGGTAGAGAGGATTGTTGTTTAACCCTGCCTTGGATTATATAGCTATTAAGACTTTCTTTAATGCAAAGCTTTTGTGATTAAACAGCTATTTTTTTTTATTTCCAAAGTCTCTTATATTATTCTTATGGAAATTATAAAGAGATTAGTCTCAATAAGGATAAAATGTAATATTTCATAAATAATGCCCCAACTTTAGGAATAATCATTAATGGTTTGATGTCTACTTGGAAGGAGGTGTTAATATAATACTACATTTTACTATATGCTATTCAAAAAGTTTCTTAATGGTTTAGATAAATGTTTAGATGTCATCTTTATTAGATTTTCAAATAACCACAAGATGAGATGTATAGTTCATTCATAGGATGACTGAGTTAGAAATCAAAAAAGTTCATCAGAGTATTAAACAACAAAACAAAGAAATATAAATCTAATAGCAATAATTATAATGTCTTACATGTAGGTATTAACCGAGAAATTTAAAAAACACAAGATGTGAAATGTATGACATCACATTTTCTGAAAAAGTTTAGAAATTTAGATATCAGTAAACTCTTCATGCATCCACAGGGTGAAATGAGAAACATAACATCTAATGAATAATTAACATTACTGGCTAGATTGTCTAAGAGATAGGGTACAGGATGTGGAGTCAAAAAGATTTGAGGTAAAATCTGGACTCAAGCACTTTAGCATATCTGAGATATTGGTGTCATTTAAATTTTTTCAGCTTTAATTTTCTTACCTGAAAATATCATTGAATTCATGAAGATCAAATGAACTAATACATGCAAAGCACTTTGTAAACCTTAAAGTACTAAGTAAAGTTTAGCTGGTGTTTTTTTTTAAATTTTTTTTAAGGCAGCTTTGAGATGCAAGATTAGGAAGAATATAACCCTTCAGTATATGTTATTGGTTAGATAATATCTATAAAGTTGCGTTCAGTTCTGATAACACATTTTTGGAAGGAATCAAGAAGTTGGAGATCTACTAATGAGGACAAATAGTGAAGTGATCATTTCATATGAATAGTGGTCGAAGGAATTAGGGACATTAGCTTAAAGAATGTAAGATTTAGGCAAGACCTGATAACTCTCTTCATATATCTGAAGGTTAGGTGGTTCTGTTTGGCTCCAGAGTGTAGAACACGGAGTAATGGGTAGAAATTGCACATAGGAAAGTTTAGAACAGATGTAAGGGACAATCTGCTATGAAGTGGGTCTTTTCAACACCGAAGTATGTTTCTAGTATAGACTGAATGACCATTTTTCAAGGAATTGCAAATTGGAATTGGCTTGAATTAAATTGACTAAGATGAGAACCATGGAATTTGGATTAAATTAAATGAGACGAGCTCTGTGGTGACTATTGGCATGACATAATAAACATAGCGTTGGATTTGACAGAAAAGTTAATGAGTTTTACTGAGTTAAAAACAGATACATTCTTTTTTAAAATAAAAGTTGTCTGAGAGCATTGGGGGAGGGACATATTGTTAAAGGTAGGAGACATAAAAGTAAAACAAAATCATAAAACAATTTAAGCAAATATTAGGATAGTAGGCTAGACATGGAATATCTAATAGGGAGTTATCTAGAGTTTTTCAGCAGTTGAACTACACAATAATTTTATTAGGAAGATTAATTTGTAATTGATGCATTAGATAAGTTAGACATTAGAAGGTGGGAGATATAGTGAGAGGCTATTAAAATAGTCAAGGTAAGAAATAATGCCTTCACACCAGCCTTTGAGTGTAGAGGTGATACTATTTGCCTGGGTTGCTATAACACTTATTCATAGGAAGCATTTCTTCATGAGTTTTGTGATGGTAACCTGTGATGAAAATATGATGGAAATATCACATTGTATTAGAGGGATAATTTCAGCCATAATTGCTTATGACTTCAGAAAGAATATTACATAATAATACCTTTTAATGATGAACAGAAGTGCCTTTTAAGTCATTCCAAATGAGGCAAGTGAAAATTGCAAATAGGGAACTGCTGGTAAGATACCATAGAGATAGGTCCTTAAATATGTAAATGCTCTGGGAGATGATTCTATTTTATTGCTAATCTGACACCGTAGCACTATCCAGAGAATTCAGATTTATCCTTTTTTCCCTAGTCAGAAATTCGTGATTCACTAGAGATTTTGGTGGTAGGAATAGGCCCATAACATGTAATTTTGCTGAAAAATTTTTCCCAACCTCTTTCTCTCTGAAGCAAAAATATAACCTATTTAGGATCACATGTCATGTTCTTCATAAACTTAGAATAAAGAAAAAAGATATATTAAGTTAATTAGTCCATCTACACACAGGTGAGTTATTCTCTCTGTCTAGTTTATTTTATTAGTCAGTTATTTTAGTCAATTGTAGTTCTCCCAGATTCAATACCAAAAATATGCTTACACATCATTTACAAATGCATGAAACTTTGTGCATCTAACTATCAATTCATATTGGAAGCAACTCAGGTCACAAATGAGTGTTGGTGTAATGTGAGATGCAGCAGAAATAATCTATCAGGCAGTACTGTCTAACTTATGAAAAATTCAATTTCTTCCCATGAAGTGAAACATGAACAAATATGAATTTGAAAAGATACATATACTTATATTCTTGTCTTCAAAAAATCCAAACTTATCGTTGCTCTATATGCTAATTACTTGTTTATTTTTAATAATGTAACATTCTAAAATATCTTCTATTCTAGCATCCCTTGCAACAAGGGGATAGCCATTTTTCAGCTTGCACTTTCCCTTATGTACCAAGAAATGAAGGGGATAAATGAAGACTTAGGGTAACATAAAAATCTATACAGAGAGTCTTGAAAATTCAAGAACATTTTAGGGAGATTAGAAGAGGGAGACAGCATGATTCCTGTGTATGGGTATGTAATTATGTGTCTTTGTGACTGCTTATACTGAATTTTGAGCTGTCAGCATGTGTTTAGTAGAAATAATTCTTTTGATTCAACTGATTTGCCATTCTCCCACTTCAGTCCTAGTGGCAAAACAAGAAAAAGACATGAAAGTCTGATATTGAATAGCCGGTTAAGGCATAACCCAGTTACTAGAAGTTCAAGAAAGAAAAGCTAAGGAATGGGAGTCAAGTGTGATAAGATGATTTATCCTTCCCAAGTGACTATCTTATTGGGAGGACACTTTGGATATGTAGAAAATGACAGATGTAAAAAAAAACAGTTGGAAAGTACACTCCCTTACAAGTGACTATAGCTTACTCAATATGAGTCATTTTAATATTTTATTATTCAATTCTGTTTTTGTTTAATGAACATATTTTATATATGAGTGTTTAGTCCAGGAGTTGGGTCCTCTAGGTCCTCAAGTGTGGTCCTTTGACTTAATCTAAATATATGAGTGTATTGGTATGTGTATACATACAGATATATCTCTGTCTTTTGGTCTCTGGCTTGGTCTTTCCCTCTCTGTCTTCCTCTCAATATATGTGTGTGGGTGTGGGAAAGTGGATGTGTGGGTGTATTTATCTATATGTTTGGGCAACTAGGTGGGCCAGTGGGTAAAATACTGTAACTAGAGTCAGAAAGATGTTAATTTAAATTCAACCTCAGACTTGTGTGACCCTGGACAAGTCACTTAACCTCCATTTGTCTCAGTTTCTTATCAATAAAATGGGAACACATTGGAGAAGGAAAAAGCCATCCAGTATCTTTGCCAAGAAAACTTCACAGACTTCAACTACATGGTCCATGTGATCACATAGAGCTGGCCATGACTGAACAATAGCAACTGTATAATAATTCAACATACAACTTCCAAAGCTGTCTTGCTTCTCATGTATATTTCTTTTTATTTTCTGTGTGCACTTAAAAAATGCTTTGGGAGTCCTATATTTTTGCTTGTTTCACAAACCAATTACTAATCCCACTTGCCCCATTACTTCACCTTCTTAAAACAATTGAAAAACAAAAGCAAAAATAAAAAAAAAACCACCTTTGAAACAAATATAATTCATCAAGTAAAAAAAAAAAAAACTGTGTCAGCCATGTCTAAAAATTCATATTTCATTTTACACCCCAAGCATATCATCTCTTTATCAAGAGGTTGAGTAGCATATTAATGCCCAATCAAGACTGGTTACTGCGTTGATTAGAATTTTAGAGTACTTCAAAAAAAGTTTACAATGTTGTTGCTATGTGTATATCTTGGTTTTTCTCATTTCGTAGTGCATCAATTTGTACAAACTTTTCCTGAGTTTTCTGAAATCTTCACTTTCATCACTTCTTGTGGTGCATCATTATTATTACTTTACAATAAGATACCAAAATTTTCATCCATTCTTCAACCAATGGACAACTCTTAGTTTCCAGTTTTCTTGATGTAACAAAAAGAGATGCTTTAGTTAGATAGAGAGGTTTATATGTATACACACATATGCATGTATATGCATGAATGTTCTTCATTCTTTGATCTCTTTGGGATGTAGGTCTTTTAGTAGTATTAATAGAACAAAAGGAATGCACATTCTAGTGACTTTAGGGTACACTTCCAAATTGTTTTCCAAAATAACTGGACAAATCCAATCCCATTTCAATAATTTATTTAAGTGCTAGTTTTGCAAGAGTATCACCAACATTTGTCATTTTCCCTTTTGTCACAACTTTTTGTTGTTCAGTCATATCAGTTATGTCTGAATCTTCATAATCCCTTTTGGGGTTTTCTTGCTAAATTTAGTAGAGTGATTTGCAGTTTCCTTCCTCCAGCTTAATTTACAAAGGAGGATCTGAGGTAAGTGGAGTTAAGTGACTTACCCATAGTCATTCAGTTAGGAAGTATCTCAGGCTAAAGTTGAACTCAGGAAAATGAGTCTTCCTAATTTCAAATCTGATACTATATCCACCATAACTTGTGGATGCCAATTTTTACCAATATGATTATTATGAGGTGAACTTTTACCATTGTCATAGATTGACATATATCCTCACCCTAATACTCCATAGTTCCTAAGTCTTCTATGACTCGTGAAGGTATCACTATTCATCCAGTTACTATGACTCACAATTTCAGTGTGATTCTTGAATCCTCACACTCATTCACTTCATATGATCAATGAGTAAAGTAATTATTGAGGAGTTTCTATGAGAAAAAAATCGTGCTAAGCACTGGAAATATACATTGGAAAACAATAAGGTAGCTAACATATAGGAAGGTTTCAACTACAAATTAAATGGAAAGGTCTTAAAGTCCTTAGGGTTCAGTAGCAAAGTGAATAATGATGCCTCTTCTTAAATGTCACTTCCTCCAATAAAATGATAAAACTTTTTGATGTTTAACCACTTGACAGTGCTAAGGGTTTTTGTGGCAAGAAGCTTCCTGTGTTGTTTTGTTTTGTTTTGTTTCGTTTTTCTTCAAATGATGAAGCTTTAATACCTGAAGAAACAGTTATAAATATCTTCACAGGGTTTGGCAGCAAAAACTAATTTGAAGGTATTGTTCTTGGTTCAGAGTCCCAGGCTATCATCTTCAGAGGCGGAAGGAAGGTGCTGTGAAGTTGGTGGTGATAGTACCGAACTGAAGTTTCCTTCTTTCTTCTCCTCAAGGTACCTTCCTTATTCAGTTAGGCTAGCTTGCATAGCCCACATGTGGCAGATGATTAGCAGTTGGTAAAAATGTCTGGTCCTTTTCTGTAGGAGTTAGTTTCCCAAATGATGGTTGTAAGTACTGGATTAGAAGTAGAACTGGTGGTTTCAAAGCTGTTCAGAGTAGAATTGTTGCAAAGATTTGACATTTCTGACTTCAAAACATCTCTCCTTTTCTCCATTCTCACAGGCACCAAATACAGACTCTCATTACTTTGTTCTGGGACTATAAAAACAGCCATATATTTGGCTTCAAAACTCTCATCATTCCAATTCATCCTCTATTCATCTACCAAATTTATTTTCCTAAAGCAACATTCAGATTACATTAATCTCCTCCTCATGAAATAAATGCCAGTAGATATTTGAATTTTAAAACTTTTAAATATGATCCCTTCCTATCATTTCAGTCTTCATATAGTTTTCAGTTGGTTTTTTTTTTGGAAGTTTTTGTTGAATAGCAAGTCTTTACTTTAGATGGTAGCTTTGGGGGCCTTTAACAAGTAATATAATGCTAGGTTTATTTACTTCCATATATGGTACACATAATCCATCCTATATCAAAATTTCTGTATTTTTAGCCAATACCAAATGACATAATCTAGCACTTTGCTTATTTATTCATTCATTCATTCATTCTTTCATTCGTTTGTTCATTTATATATTTATTTGTTCATTTACTGATTCATTCATTCATTTATTGATGTATTTAATCATTCATTCATTTGTTTATTTATTTATGCTTTTCAACATTCATTTCCACAAGATTTTGAGTTCCAAATTTTCACCCCATCTCTCCCCTGCCCTCATCCAAGACACCATGTGTTCTGATTACCTCTTCCTCCTATCTGTCCTCTCTTCTATCACACCCCTCCCTTCCCTTATCCCCACCTCCTCGGGTTTCTTGTAGGGCAAGATAGATGTCAATACCCCATTACCTGTATTTCTTATTTCCCAGTTCCATGAGAAAGCAAATTTTAACATTGTTTTTTAAACTCTGAGTTCAAACTTCTCTCCCTTTCTTCCTCCCTACCACTTCCCACTGAGAAAGCAAGCAACTCAATATAGGTTATACATGTGTAGTTATGCAAAAGACATCCATAAATGTGATGTTGTGAAAGACTAACTGTATTTCCCTCCATCCTATCCTGGGTGCCTTTTATTCTATTCTCTCTTTCGATCTTGCCCCTCCCCAAAAGTGTTTACTTCTAATTACACCCTCCTCCCATTTGCCCTCCTTTCTATCATCTCCCCCCATCCCATTTACCCCCTTCTCCCTTACTTTCCAGTAGTGTAAGATAGATTTTCAGGGGTGGAGCCAAGATGGCAGAGTAAGGGGGCAGAACCAAGATGATGGAGCAGAAGGATGCACCTCTATAAATTTTCCCTACAGAGCCCATAAAATACCTGTAAAAAATGTCTCCAAACAAATTTTAGAACAGCAGAAGCCAAAAAACGACAGAGTTAAAGACATTTCCAGCCCAAGGCAGCCTGAAAGGCTGACAGGAAAGGTCTATTGCACTGGGAATGAAGAGGAGCAGAGCCCAGTTTTGGCCATGTTGTGACAAATATAGGACTGGAACAGACTTCAGGGCACCACCAGGAGCAGCTGCAGGTTCCAGATTTCTCAACTCACAAATACCAAAGATAGCTTCAAAGGTCAGTAAGAATGTCCTTTCATTTGGGTGAGAAGGGAACACAGCAGTATAGCCCTGGTCCCAGGCAGTGACAACTTCCATTTTTTGAGCCCTGGCCTAAAGACCATGGGGAAATTGAGCAGCTGATATGATCTCAGCCCTGAGTGGTGGACTTGGGGTGAGGAGAAAGTGATGGAGTTGGCAGAGGCTCTGGAGACAGAATGCTACTCACAGATCAGAGTGCAGGCCAGGAGAGGAAAAAACTCCTCTCCCTTGATTGTGCCACCTTGGAGGAACTGAGGACTTACAGGTCCCCAGAACACACTGTCCTTTTGACAAAGAATTCAAAAGTTAAGTAACTAGCTGGAAAAATGTCCAACAAAGGGGAAAAAAATAAGACAACAGAAGGTTATTTTCTTAGGGACCAGGTATTCTCTTCCATCCTTTCAGATGAAGAAAAACAATACATACTATCAGAGGAAGACCTAAAAGTCAAGGTTTCTACATCCAAAACCTCCAAAATAAATATGCAAGGGTATCAGGTCATGAAAGAGCTCAAAAATGATTTTGAAAATCAAGCAATTGAGGTGGAGGAAAAATTGGGAAAAGAAATGAGAGCAATGCAAGAAAATCATGAAAAGCAAATCAATAGCTTACTAAAGGAGATTCAAAAACATGCTGAAGAAATTAACACCTTTGAAAATATATTAATCTAAATGGCAAAAGAGTCCCAAAAAGTCAATGAGGAGAAGAATCCTTTAAAGTACAAAATTACCCAAATGGAAAAGGAAGTTTAAAAGCTCACTGAGGAAAATAGTTCTTTAAAAATTAGAATGGAGTGCACAGAAGCTAATGAATTTATAATAAACCAAGAAATTACAAAACAGCACTAAAAGAATGAAAATAAAGAAGACAATGTGAAATATCTTGTTGGAAAAAACAACTGACCTGGAAAATAGATCCAGATGAGACAATTTAAAAATTATGGTGCTACCTGGGAGCCATGATCAAAAAAAGGAGTCTAGACATCATCTTTCATTAAATTATAAAGGAAAACTGCCCTGATATTCTGGAACCAGTGGGTTAAATAAATATTGAAATAATTCGCTGATCAACTCCTGAAAGAGATACAAAATGAAAAGCTCCTAGGAATATTGTTGCCAAATTCCAGAGTTCCCAGGTCAAGGAGAAAATACCGCAAGCAGTCAGAAAGAAATATTCGATTATTGTGGAAATGCAAACAGGATAGCACAAGATCTAGCAGTTTCTACATTAAGGGATCAAAGGACTTAGAATATGAAATTCCAGAAGTCAAAGGAACCAAGATTAAAACCAAGAATCACCTACCCAGCAAAATTGAGTATAATATTTCAGGGGAAAATTGGTAATTAAATGAAATAGAGGACTTTGAAACATTTTTGATGAAAAGACCAGAGTTGAATAGAACATTTGACTTTCAAACACAAGAATCAAGAGAAGCAAGAAAAGTTAAACAAGAAAGAGAATCATAAGGGATTTACTAAAGTTGAACTGTTTACATTCGTACATGGAAAGATAATATTTGTAACCCTTGAAACTTTTCTCAGTATTTGGGTAGTTGGAGGGATTATATACACATATATAGACAGAGGGCACAGGGTGAGTTGAGTAGGAAGGGATGATAAAAAAATAAAATCAAGGGTTGAGAGAGAGGAATACATTGGGAGAAGAAAAGGAGAAATGTAATGGTGGAAATTATCTCTCATAAAAAAGGCAAGAAATACTTTTATCAATGGAGGGAACAAGGGGGAGGTGAGAGGGTGAAAGTGAAAGTTACTCTCATCACATTTGACTTAAGGAGGGAATAAAATGCCCATCCTTTGACTTCTGGAATATCATATTCCAAGTCCTTTGATCCCTTAACGTAGAAACTGTTAGATTTTGTGTTATCCTGATTGTATTTCCACAATACTCAAATTGTTTCTTTCTAGCATCTTGCAGTTTTTCTCCTTGACTTGGGAACTCTGGAATTTGGCAGCAATATTCCTAGGAGTGTTTCTTTTTAGATCTCTTGCAGGAGATAATCTAGTAATTTGCTTTTAATAATATTTTATTCAAATTACATTTAAAATAATGTTAAATTTTATTTTCTTTATTTTGATTTCCAAAGTCTCCTCTCTCCACCCTGTGTGATAGCAAGCAAGTTGATGTTGATTATATATATATATATATATACATATATAATATATATGCAATTATTCAAAATATATTTCCATATTAGCCAAGTCGTTTTAAAAAACGAAAGAAAATAACTCAACCAAAAATAAAGAAATTGAAAAATAGTATGCTTTGATTTTCATTCAGATTCCACCAGTACTTTCTCTGGAGGAGGATAGCACTGATCATCATGAGCCCTTTGGAATTGTCTTGGATTATTGTATTGCTGTGTGTTGGGATTGGAAGCTCAATTCCGTGTGGACAGTCTCAGGTGGGTAAAGGTAGGAGCTTCTAAATCTTAGAGCTCTCATGAGACCCTCCCAGGAAACGGCAGGGAATAGAGGTGAACCGAGCTATCTCGAGTAATTCCGCCTCTTCCCGTGAGAAACGTGATGGGAGAGAGATCTCCCCGCCCTTGAGATGGTCCCGGATCTGGGCACACTATTGTTATCTAACAGCATGGTATTGAGATGCAAACTGTGTGGCTGAAGGTTAAGTAGGATTGAGGAAGCCTGAAAGCTCTCTTAGCACGTGAGGAGCCAAGAGGACAGTAGGCTCTGCTTTCTTCTTTCCTCTCTCCCCTCCCCCTCTCTCCCCGCTTGTACTTCTACTTCCAATCCCTTAAGATCCTAGCCTCCTTAGGAAATCTCCCCCTCTTCCTCCTAAGGAAGATCACCCTGCACTTGTAACCGAAACCCTGAAATAAAGCTCAACCCTTGTTCGACTCTGGAACGTCCTTTCTCTCATTTGAGCATCTGGTTTTGGCCAACTGAAGACCTCGGAGGTGAGGTAAGAAGACTCGGGTAGCCCACACAGGCCTCTAGGCCTGGCAGCTGTGAACAGCTAAGTCATTTACAGCTGATCATTGTCCCATGTTACTTTTACTATATACAATGTTCTGCTTCTGCCTACCTCATTTTCCATCAATTCATGTAAATCTTTCCTGGTTTTTCTGAAAGCATTCTGCTCATAATTTCTTACAACACAGTAATATGATCCTAATAATCAAATCACATTTGGTAAGATAATATACTAGAAACTGAGGTTCTTTCCTGAATTAAACTGCCAAGCATTCAAACTCTGTTTCAGAGAGCGCAACTCCAATGGGCTGACCCTGTGGTTTAAAGGCCAAACATATGCTTAGCAAAATGACTATTTTAAAGAGAACCCACCCAAGGCAAGTACTCACAGGGTGGTCAGAAAAAGTGAGACAAGGTGACTTTTGAGGTTTCTCTTATGAACTTTGAAATTGATTTTGAACATGGGAAATACTGGCACAAGACTGCCCAGAATAGCATACCCTCATCAGGCAAGGTGCTATGCTCTATGAGAAAAGCAGAATTGAAATAGCTCAGAAGAAATCAAGATGCACAAATTTAGAAAATCCATCCCCAATATTCACACAGATCATGTGCGCCTTACCTATGTTAGAGCATTCCAAGCTTGTATTGGTCTGATCCATCATAGTTCGACACATTCTAATTTGACTCTAACATACTGATAGTATTTTGGTCCTCTATAAGAACAAGGTACAACAACCAACCAACCAACCATGCTACAACTTATTCAGTTATCCCCACTAGATGAGCATCTCCCCAATTTTCAATTCTTCACCACCACAAAAGCAGCTGCTATGAATAACTTTTTGTGCAAATATGCCCTTTAGCCCACCTTCACCCTCTCTTTTAAACTTCATTAGGAAGTAAAACTAGTAGTGGTATTACTGGCTCAGAGAATATGCAGTTTTATAGTTCTTTGGGTATAGTTCAAATTTTTCTACAAAATGATTAGATCACAACTCCAACAACAAGTATATTAGTCAATCTGACAGATGTTTGACAGTTCCTTAGAATTGTTTTAATTTTTATTTTTCTAATCATTAATGATTTACAATATGTTTTCACATGATAATTGATAACTTTGATTGTTTCATCTGAAAACTGCCTGTTCAAATCCTTTGACCATTTATTAATTCAAGAATGACTTGTATTCTTATAAATTTGAGAATGTTCTCTACATATTTGAAATATGAATCCTTCATCAGAGATCAGGTTTTATATATAGTCAAAAACTTTTACTTAATCTACTGAGATGACCAAAAAATTTCTATTAGTTTTTTATTGATATGATCAATTGTGCTGATATTTTTCCTAAGGTTGAACTGCATTTTTGCTATAGATCTCACATCATCAGAGATATTTTATCAAGAAAATCCTCTCGTTTTTGGTTTTCCTTCTAATCTTTTGTTTGTGCAAAAAAAGCTAAACAAATAATCCATTTTACATGTTGTGATCCTATCATTTGTTTGGTTGTAAATTCTTCTCTTATTCATAAATCGGAAAGACAGATTAATCCTTGCTGTCCTAATTTGCTTATATCATCACCCTTTATGTCTAAATTACGTACTTATTTTGACCTTATCTTGGCATATGATGACAAATGTTGATTTATATTTAGCTTTTGACAAACAGTTTTTCTGGTTTCCAGTAATATTTTGTCAAATAGTGACTTCATGTTCCAAAAGCTCAAATCCTAGATTTTAATGGTCATTTGCTGCTATGTAATATGTACCTAATGCAATCTACTCCACTAATAAACCAATTTATTTCATAGACAGTACATGTTGCTTTGATGATTCCACTTTATAATATATTTTGAAATCTGGTACATAGTTGGGCTACTTTGCTTCACATTTCCCCCCCTCCCCCCAATCAATTCCAGTGATGTTTGTGACCTATTTTTTCTTTTGGGTAAATTTTAATATGTTTGTTTAGCTCTATAAAATGATTTTGGTAAGTTGGTATGGCACTGAATAATTTAATTAATTTAGGTAGGATTGTCATTTGATTATGGTGGTGCCACCTATCCATGTACAACTAATTTTTCTGATTCTTTAAAATCGACTTTATTTTTCTGAAAAGTGTTTTACAGTTATGTTGGTATAGTTCCTGGGTTTGTTTATGCAGGTAAATTCCACGTCTATTTTCTACAGGTATTTTAAGTTCAACTTCTCTTTTTGTTTCTTTCTGTTGGACATTGTTGGTAATCCATCTATCTACCTATCTCTCTCTCTCTCTCTCTCTCTCTCTCTCTCTCTCTCCATCTACCTGCATACATACATACACATACATACTCATGTATGTATACGTACATATATGCATGTATATGGATGTGTACACATGCACGCACACACACATTATATATATATAATATGTATATGTATGGCAAATTCAAATTGAATTTATTTTCCCTTTCTTTTTTTTCATAACTGACATTTCTAGTGCAAGACTGAATAATAGTGGTGATCATGGGTATGCTTTCTTTACCCTTGATCTTATTTGGAAGGTTTCTATCTTATCCCCATTGCAGAAAATATTTGCTGATTCTTTTAAATAAATCCTGCTTATCAATTTATGGAAAGATCTATGTATGCCTCTGCTTTTCAGTGTTTTCAATAGCAGACAGGTTTCATATTTAGTCAAAACCTTTTACTTAATCTACTGAGATGACCAAAAAATTTCTATTAGTTTTTTATTGATATGATCGATTGGGCTGATATTTTTCCTAAGGTTTAACTGCATTTCTGCTACAGATCTCATTTAGTCATATTGTATGAAACTTTATAAAGGTACCCTGTATAGCTCTGAGTTTGAGATATATTCCCTTCTGTACCCATTCAGCAACTACCATTTTTCTATCATCTTTAACTGTTTCTAAAATTCTGTTGGTTTATTACTATTTTCTTTATATTTTTGTTAAATTTCTCTTTCTGAAGGGATAGATTTACTCCTCCATAACTTTTAAAAAGTTCAAGGATGTGGTTTATGTACAATTAATAATTTTATTAATATTGCTAGCCATAGTTAATAAAAGGGGTCACTAACACTCTTGAATACAATAGAATGCACTCTATGTGCCCTGGAAAGAGTGGGTGTTCCTGAATATGGTAATTGACTTCAATTGGTTAACAATTAATTAGAAGATTGACTATAAGACTTGCACATATGCTAATCAGAGGAGCGGGGACATAACTCATCACTCAGTCTTGGTCAAAGAGATTAATCTATACCAATATCCTCAGATCTAGGGTAACTTAGCCAAAAGGATCTATCACTCTGCCCAAACCTGCCAGAGTGGAGCACAATGGGCTGAAGTTCACTTGAGATTAAATTTTTTGTAAGGTTCTTTTTTGGGGTGTGGTATCAACCTCCACCCAGGATAAAAAGGCATATATTCCAGGAATTTGAGCAATCTTATCCATTAACCATATCCTTCAGATGCTGGCTTGGCCTAGTAGACAATGAGGATCTATGAAGGAAAAAATCCTGGGTCTCCCCAATAAGAAAATTTTTCATTTAATAAATAAATAAATAAATCATTTATTTAATAATCATTTCAATCACCTTCAATCAATTTCAGTTTTATTTTCTACCTTCAATTTGATTAACTTTCCTTGAAGTAGTTTGTCTCAATGCTATTCAATAGGTATATATATTATAAACCATTTTGTACATTATGTTCATATTAGTCTATGTCTATTTCACTCTGAATGCTCAGGCTAGATAGATTTGGTGCCTTCCATCCATTCTACCTCATCTTTGCTCAGAGACTCTGCACATTTTCAATCCTCTTCCTGGACAGCGTCATACCTGAAGAAGGAACAGGTAGCTCTTTTTGTTTACATTTGTTGTTTTTGTTCTTTTTAATTTTTAATTATTTTAAAGATGTTTAGACTCTTCTAGGCTTGAAGACAATGCCATATTATTCAAAAATTCCAAGTAGGTGTTCCAATCATATCTCATTTAATACATAATCATTTTGTATGAGGCATGTGCCCTTATCATATAGGCATAAATGATTTAAAGTAATGCAACTTAGAATAGAAATGATCGAGCTCATTTCTTAATTTGGTAATATTTTAATTGATTAAACCACAACTATTTTATAATTCTAAAATATAATTGTTTACTACTGCAAAAAATTAGCATACATTTGAGCCTAGTTATAATCTAATTCCTTTAATGTATTATTTTGAATATACCAGAACTCAGATCTTGTCACCAGATTACAACAGGCACAGAAACATATCTTTTATTGACATCAGTGTTCTAAGAATGCTTAGAATTCTTTCCCTAAGAGAATCAACTGTATTTCGAAGCTAGATTTCAAAACTACATATTTGCTTGGACTTACTGTCATTTGATTACTTTTGAATACAATTTATACATGATTCAAACTAATACTGCTTCTCCTAAATGAATTTCATTTTCTGTCTATTTATCAATGTGTGTATAGATAGTACATATACACATATGCATGTGTGCATGAACACGATTTTTAAATAATTTGGAAGAAAAAATCTACTTCAGACTCCTTTTTATTTTGATATGACTTTCTTTAAATACAAAAAATAAACTTTAGTTATGTAGTTGTTATAAACCCTTTGTTCAAATATTTATAAAAGGGGGGAGTTCTATCATTGAATCATTATTGGGAATACAGAGTTGTGTTTTTTTTTTTTTTATACCATTTGGACATTTATTTATGGTGGATGAATTCCAAGTACATGATCTATGTCAGAAAAAATCCATGTCAAAAACAGAGAACAGCAAATTATTTGCATAACCGATTTCCAATTCCTTAATAATGCAGAGAGGCTAGTTCAGCATTTATGTATAGAAATCCTCCTAAAAAATAAAGATATCCTCAAAGGGAATGGACTACTTCTGGAAAAAGTAGTTTCTGCCTCCCTCATTAGACATTGTCAATGGCAAACTGGATTACCACTTGTTGAAAATATCACAGACAGAACATTTATTCTTGAACTGACTAGGTGGCATAGCCTTAGAAATTTTGAAATTTTATTATAACGTAGATAAGGAGGTCAATAAAGTAAGTAAGTGATCAAAGGAAATGAAGTTAAAATTGTGTTCAAAGGATCATAGATTTATATCTGGAAGGGACGTTAGAAGCTATCAAGCCCATCCACCTCATTTTTTAGGTTTAAAAAAAATGAAGTACACAGCATTGACATTAATGGATTAATGTCATGTAGGTATTAACTGTCCAAGGTGGGATATGAGCCAACATTTTTGATTCATGCCTAGTGTTCTCTCCACTATGCTCTGCCTTACAGTTAACTGTCTAAGTTGAAGAGAAGGTGCTCATCTGTGTTGTTAAAAAACCTGGAAACTGCATATATTGATTAATTAACAAGTTATCATTACTATTTTTTATATAAGGTGGTGAACAAGAAGCACTCTAATGTACTACATAGTTCTAAATTAAATCTCATTATTCCATGATTCTCAGTTAGAATTAAATAACAACCTAAAAATGGGTCAATTAGAAGACAGGGGACCTGAACCTAGAGAATAAGCAAGTTAATTTTTTTTTTTCCTTGAAAGAGATGTTTTCAGTACTTCAGAAATCAGTGATTTCTTTGGTCCACACATTTCCTCTATCATCTCATATTACAAACACGATTCCTTAGCAAATGTTCTTAGAGAGATGCTTTGACCAAACAATGTCATCACTCGGAGTTTGCTAGTGAATCTCTCAGAACTTACCTGTGCCTCTAGTCTAAAGATGATAGACATGCAGAACATCAGTAAGCATGTAATAAAAAGTTTATAAGGTTGGAGGAGTTTGTTAGACTTTGTGCTTTTTTACATAAGCTTTAAGAATCCAGCATCGGGGGAGGAGCCAAGATGGCGGAGTAGAAAGACACACATATGCTAACTCCTAACCCACAGCCCATAAAATACCTGTAAAGAAGACCTCCCAACAAATTCTGGAGCAGCAGAAGCCACAGAACAACAGAGTGGAGGAGATTTCTGTTCCAGAGAGACCTGAAAAACCAACATCAAAGGTCTGTGGTGCACTGGACCCAGAGCAGAGACCAGCCCTGCTTGGCTGCATGGCACCAAGGAGAACAGATCTGAGCAGGCTTCAGGGACAGAATCTCCAGCAGCAGCGCAGGTCCCTCAACCCACAAGCTCCAAAGGTCAGTGAGAGGGTCTTTTTGGCTGGCTGAGAAGGGAGCGGGGGTGTCCACATAACTCAGGCCACCTCCGGAGGCAGCAGCAGAGGCAGAAGTAGACAAGGGCTCCCAAAGCAGGCAGGAGCTTGGATCCATTGTTGAAGGTCTCCATGTAAACCCCCAGAGGGAACTGAACCCAGTATAGCAGCCCTGCTCCCACCTGAGCACCTGAACTTAATCTCACACTGAATAGCAGCCCTGTCCCCACCAAAAGCCCTGAGACTGGGAAGCAGCATTTGAATCTCAGCCCCTAAGTGCTGACTGGGTAGAACTGGAGGTGAGGTGGGTGTGGAGAGGAAACTCAGAAGTCAAATAACTGGCTGGGAAAATGCACAGAAAAGGGGAAAAAAAAGAAGACCATAGAAGGTTACTTTCTTGGGTAATAGGTGTCTCCTCCCATCTCTTTGGATAAGGAAGAACAAGGCATACTGTCAGAGAAAGTCAAAGGCCCTCCCTCCAAAGGGTACTTAAACTTGGCTCAGGAAATAGAAGACCTTAAAAAACAAGTTAGCAGCTTACTAAAGGAAAACCAAAAAAATGCTGAGGAAAATAGCAGCTTTAAAAAGAAGCTAACTCAATAGGAAAAAGAGGTCCAAAAAGCCAACAAGGAGAAGCAGGTTTTTAAAAGCAGAATTAGCTAAATGGAGGAGAAGGTTCAAAACCTCACTGAACAAAATAATTCCTTGAAAGAGAGAATTGAGTCTAGGGGAAAGGATGACTGAGTTAAACCAAGAAGTTAGTAAACAAAAACAAAAATTAAAAAAAAAATAAAAGATGAGGTAAAAGAACTCATTGGAAAAACAACTGACTTGGGAAACAGATCCAGGAGAAATAATTTAAAAGTTATTGGACTACCTGAAAGCCACGATCAAAAAAAGAGTCTAGACACTATCTTCCATGAAATTATCAAGGAAAACTGCCCTGATGTTACAGAATCAGAGGGCAAAATGGATATTGAAAAAAATTCATCACTCTCCCCCTGAAAGAAACCTGAACAGAGAAACTTCTAGGAATATTGTGGGCAAATTTCAGAGTTCCCAGATCAAGGGCAAAATACTGCAAGCAGCTAGAAAGAAAAAATTTGAATACTGTGGAAATACAATCAGGATAACACAGGATCTGGCAGCTTCGACATTAAATGAATGGAGGACTTGGAGTAAGATATGTCAGAAGTCAAAGGAACTGGGATTGAAGCCAAGACTCACCTACCCAGCATATCTGAGTATAATACTTCAACAGAAAAAATGGACATTCAGTGATAGAGACAAATTTGAAGATCTCATGTTGAGGAAAAGACCAGATCTGTATTTAAAAATTCGACTTCCCAAGACAAGAATCAAAAGAAGTATGAAAAGCTAAACAGGGGGAAAAAAAAGAAAAAAAATCATAAAAGGCTCTAAAGCTGAACTGTTTACATTACTACATGGAAAGAAAATATTTTTAACTCTTGAATCTTTTCTCAGTATTTGGGTAGTTGGAGAGATTGTATACACACACTCACACACATAAACATGGATAGAGAGTACAGGGTGTGGTATATCAGAAGAGATGATATCCACATACACATACAAAAATAAATAAATAAATAAATAGATAGATAGATAAATAGATAAATAAATAAATAAATGAATGAATGAATGAATGAATGAATAAATGGATAAATAAATGGATAAATAAATAAAATAAAGTAAAGTAAAATAAAATCAAATCAAATCAAAATTAAGGACTGAAGAAAGAAAATTCCAGGAAGAGAAAGGGAATAATGAAACAGGGCAGGCTATAACTCATAAAAGAGATTAAAAAAATCTTATTCAGTACAGGAGATAAGGTAGAAGGGGGGGGGATAAAGCTACTCTCCCCACATGTGACTGAAGGAAGGAATAACATGCTCACTAAATTTGATATGGAAATTTATATCGCACCACAGGAAAGTAGGAGAGGAGACAACAAGTGGAGCAAAGAGAATGTTAGAAGGGAGGGCTAATGGGAGAAAGGAGTCACTAGAATAAACACTTTCGAGAAGGGACAAGGTCAATTGTAGGGGGGAAAATAAGGGGGATAGAGTAGGTCAGAGGGCAATATAATTAGTATTACACAAATAATTACTATGGAAGTCTTTTGCAAAACAACACATGTTTAGTCTGTATTGAATTGCTTCCCTTCTTAGTTGGACTGGGGAGGGAGAGAGGTTGGAATTCAAAGTAGTAGGAAAGAATGTTGAGAATTTTTACTGCATATAATAGGGAAATAAGAATTACAGGGATAGGGGTATGGAAATTTATCTTGCCCTGCAAGAAAAGAGAGAAGATGGGGATAGGACAGGGGTGGGGTGTGATGCAGGGGAGGGTACACTGAGGGAAGAAGCAACCAGAATTCAAGGTATTAAGAAGTGGGGGTAGGGGGGTGATGAGGAGAAAAACTGGTCATGTTACAAAGTGAGGTAAAAGCAATTAGTATTAAAACAACAGACTGAATAGCTGAAAATAAATCAATGACATCTTTAGTTTGGAGAAAAGAATTTCAGTCTAGCTTTCCAAGAGGAAGATAACCTCTGATAAAATTTGGCATTGATGAAAAAGTCAAGGTTTTAATGGTAAATTTGAATTTAAGATTGCCATTTAATCAGGAACTAGAACATGTATAGAAAGACATGTAAGCCGCTTAAGACTTGCCTAAAAGATGTTCCTTAGCCAACGTGAAACTATAATCATATTTTAAACCTGGTTATAGGAACTTTCAACTTTCAGATGCTATGGAACTACTAAGTGACTGTTCTTCTGAGTCTAACTCCAGGTATGGGAAGCAAGAAAGGTGATCTGAGCCTCCATTACGTGATGCCAGTATGCTCATGAGATGCTAGTATGAACTGCATAGGTGATCTCAAGGGAAGAGTGGGAGAGCAGCTGTTCAGCATGGGCTGAGGTGGGATTCTCCAGACTCAGTTTCCCCACTGACACCTGGCAGACTTTAAGCCTGCCTGAATGCAAGTGGACAGTCTGCTCCTGCCTGGAATAGACATGAAGTTGGGGAGATATTGTTTCCCTGCAATGTCCTTACTCTTGGCAGTAATTTCCTATAGTCAAAATGTTTGTAAGCTTAATACCAGATCTATTGAATTATAGATTATGAGTAGAGGAACATCCGAGGCTGTTTAAAATTAAGATATTAGGCATACAACTTTAGATCAGCAACATTAAGTTAGGATCCTTTTATTCTTAGTAATACTGTGGAGGTAGTTAGATCAAGAGATTGTGAAGTTAGCAACATAAATATTATCTGTGTCTCAGTTGGTCTATGTTTAAAAAAAAAATTTTTTTTTTGGTCCATATTGTAAATGCTTTAAAAAGATGTATCACCTGACCAAAAGTTTGAATTGCTTTATCTGTTATAAAATGCAAAAAAAAAAAAAGAAGGCAGCATCATCTAAACTACTTTACAATCTAAGAGCATGGCTGAAAAATATTTTCTATAGTTCTTATAAGGAGGTGAATTGAAAACTCCAGGAGCTATTCAATTGATTTCAAAAATGTGCTTATGATTATGACAAACATAGATTCAAATTATTTTCTTGAGAATCCTGTGGAATCACTCTCCATTTAAAGGGTTAATAAACGAAGGGAAATAGGTGAGCCCAAAGATATGATAAAGCTGAAAGATTTGTCAAGATAATACCAGACCAACATTTTGGACAAAATAATCTCTCTTGGCATCGCATTTATTCTTCTTAAACTATCCTGCCTAATTCCCAAAGATACCAGCTTATTATTTGTAAGCATTTGCTTTTGTAAGTGCTTTCCACAGCTGTTGATGCTGGATAAAATACAAGTTGTAACACAATGCCATTCTCCATGACAGAAACATTACATATAAAACATGGATTTTGACATTTCTAATACTCTTTGATGTTTCTTACTGGGCTTTAATAATAAGTTATGACATCCAGACTCTTGATGTTCATTCATTAGATAGTCATTTTAGTTGCTATGGCAAGCAGATGATTTGATTTCCATGTATATGCTGTGAATTTTATCAAATTTTATATCCTTGTTTTATTTTAAACAATATTTATCATGTTTCAAGCATTCAATAGATCACACAATTATTTTTACCAGCATATGAGGGACATTGCCATGGGGAAAGAAAATGGAAGTAAGGACATTAGACAAGAAAGAAATCAAGAAGGGAGGAAAGCAAAAAGGTAAGACAGAAGTCAGGAAGGCAGGAAGGAAGGAAAGAAGGAAGGAAGGAAATAATGAAGGAAGGAAGGAAGGAGATAAAAAAGGAAGGAGGGAGAGAAGATTACCCCTGCCCATGCCTTACATATTTTTCCCCTCTTACTTCCCTCTGAGATGAGATAAAATTTGCATATGTTATTACCTCTGAGACAATTCTTATGAAAATAAGGTTCAAGCAATGCCCACTGTCCAGTCTTCCATCTTCCCCTCCACTGTAATACGTATTTTTCACCTCTTCATTGAGGTAATTTGCCCTGTTATGCCACTCCTTTCCTTCTGTTTCAATTGTAATCCTCTTTCTCATCCCTTAATTAATTTTTATGTCATTCCCTCAAATTCATCTTATACCTATATCTTCTGTGTAGACTCCTAACTACACTATTAGTGACACAGTCCTTAAGAATTACAGTTATCAACTTCCTATGTAAGGATGTAAACAATTTAGTCCTATTGAACACCTTATGTTTTCTTTTTCTTTTTTCCATATTTTTATGATATTATTGAGTCTTGATACAGAAAATCCATTTTTCTTTTTTTACTCTAGTCTTTACCTTAGGAAAACTTGAAAACCTTCAATTACATTGAATGAAATTTTTTTCCATTAAAGCATTTTGCTCAGTTTCACTGGGTAGGTTATACTTGATTGTAGTTCTTGCTTCTTTGTCTTTTGGAATATTGATTTTCCATGATCTCTAATCATTTAATGCTACAGCTACTAAATCCAAAGTAATCATGATTATGGCTTCCCAATATTTGGATTGTATCTTTCTTCTCACTTGTAGTATGTTTCCTTGACCTGGGAGTCTTGGATTTGGCTATAATTTTATTTGGAGTTTTAATTTTCGGAGATCTTTTTGGGGATAATTGGTGGATTTTTCACCATTTCATCCTCTGATTCTGGAATATCATGGCTGTTCGATAATTTCCTGAAGTATGATGTCCATCTTCTTTGGATTATGGCTTTCAGGTAGGCCAGCTATTCTTAAATGATCTCTCCTTGATCTGTTTCCTCGGTCAGTTGTTTTTCCAGTGAAATATTTTATATTTTCTCCTATTTTTTCATTCTATTGATTTTGGTTGATTGGTTCTCTTTTTCCTTTTTTGATAAATTTGTTAATTTTAGTCTTCAACATATATTTCCACAAGATTTTGAGTTTGAAATTTTCTCCCCATCTCTCCCCTCCCCCATCCCAAGATGGCATGCATTCTGATTACTCCTTCCCCCTTTGTGTTCTCCCCAATATCACTCCCCATTCTCCTCCCCCTCACTTACTTGCAGGGCAAAATAGATTTCTATATCTCATTGCCTGTACAACTTATTTCCCAGTAGCATGTAAAAAGAAGTTTTAATATTTGCTTTTAAAACTTTGATTTTATCTTGCTTCTTCCCTCCTCACCCAAGCAATTCAATATATTTTATACATGTGTTGTCATGCAATACACTGCCATAATACTCATATTGTGAAAGACTACCTACATTTCCCTTCTCCCTATCCCATCCCACATTTATTTTATTCTTTCTTTTGACCATGTCCCTTTTCAAAAGTGTTTGCTTCTGACTACACCCTCCCTCAATCTGTCCTCCCTTCTATCATCACCCTTATCCCATTCTCCCTAATTTCCTCTTGGATAAGATACCCAATTGAGTGTGTATGTGATTCCCTCCTAAAGCCAAATTCAATGAGAGTAAGGTTCATTCATTCCCTCTCACCTCCCCACTCTTCCCTTCCATTGTAAAAGATTTTTCTTGCCTCTTTTATATGAGATAATTTACCCCATTCTATATCTCCCCTTCTTCTTCTCCCAATATCTTCCTCTTTCATCCCTTAATTTTATTTTTTTAGAGATCATCACTTTATATTAACTCCCTATACCTTCTGTCTCTCTCTATACACATACACACACGTGTGTGTACATATATGTAGGAATGTAAGTAGTTATGATTTCTCTTTCCTATTTACCTTTTCATGCTTCTTTTGATTCTTATATTTGAAGATCAAATTTTCTATTCAGTCTTGGTCTTTTCATCAAGAATGCTTGGAAGTCCTCTATTTCATTGAATGTTCATTTTTCCCTGAAGCAGTATACTCAGTTTTTCTGGGTAGGTGATTTTTGGTTTTAATCCTAGTTCCTTTGACCTCTATGATATCATATTTCAAGCCTTCTAATCCTTTAGTGTAGAAACTGCTAGATCTTGTTTTACCCTGATTATGTTTACATGATACTCAAATTATTTCTTTTTGGCTGCTTGTAATATTTTCTCCTTGACCTGGGAATTCTGGAGTTTGGCTAAAATATTCCTAGGAATTTACCCTTTGGAATCCCTTTCAAGAGGTGTGATTCAGTGTATTCTTTCAATTTCTATTTTACCCTCTGGTTCTAGAATTGTTTGATTGCTTCTTGATGTCTCATAGGGTCATTAGTTTCCACTCACCCAATTCTAAGTTTTAAGGAATTATTTTTTTTGCCCCTCTCTCTCATTTGATCTTTTCCGTTTTTTAAAGAGTTGTTTTGTTTTTTTTTTTGTACACTTTTTTTCCATTTGGCCAATTCTACTTTAAAACATTTCTTTTTTCTAAGTTTTCTTCTTTTTCATGATTCTCTTGTATCACTATCATTTCTTTCTACAATTTGTCTTCTACTTCTCTTCTTTGATTTCTTGCCAAGCCTAGAGGCCTGTATTGGGCTACCCGAGTCTTTCTTACCTCACCTCCCGAGGTCTTCGGCTGGCCACGCCGGATGCACGTATGAGAGAAAGGACGTTCCAGAGTCAAACAGGGGTTGAGCTTTATTACAGGGTTTCGGTTACAAGTGCAGGGGGTCTTCTTTCTTAGGACGAAGAGGGGGAGATTTCCTAAGAAGGCTAAGCTTAAGGGAATGGAAGTAGAAGCACAAGCGGGGAGAGAGGGGGAGGGGAGAGAGGAAAGAAAAGAAGCGGAGCCCTACTTTTCTCTTTGGCTCCACACGTGCTAAGAGCGCTTTTAGGCTTCCTGAATCCTACTTAATCTTCAGCCACACAGTTTGCATCTCAATACCATGCTGTTAGGTAACTAGGTGTGCTCCAATCCGGGACGACCTCGAGGGCAGGGAGACTCCACCCATCAGGTATCTCCGGGGGAGAGGCGGAAATACCCGAGCTAGCCGAGCTAGCTCGGTCTGACCTTCTCGAACCCCCGCTGTTCATGGAGGGCCTCGTAAGACTCTAAGATTTAGAAGTCCCACTTTTACCTGCCCGAGACTGTCCACACGGAATTGAGCTTCCAGTCCCAACAATTTCTAAAGACCTTTTGGAGCTTTTCTGTGAGTTCTTTCTGGGCTTGAGATCAATTTTTTCTTTTTGTTTTTTTTTTTTTTGGGGGGGGGGGAAGAATTCCCTATATGTGTTTTGATTTTGTTGATCTCTTCTGAGTTTATTTCTTGAACTCCCCTATAATCATAATAACTTTCTAAAGTCATATTTTTATTGCACCTTTTTGCATTGTCACTTCCAGCCTTTTCCCTCACTTTTAAATTTGAACTCTGCTCGTGAGATGGAAGGGGTTCTGTACCAAGTTTTGTGTGCTGGAGGCTTTAGTTCCAGATTATTTGCCTGGTTCTGTATTGCTCTCAGACCCATAGAGGACCCTCTTTACTTGTACTGCACTGATAGGGTAAGGTGGGCATGGTTGGTGCTGCTGGAGGCAGCAGGGATCTGGGAGTTTACGTACTGCTGAAGCATATGGTAAGTGCCAGAAATTTCATTTTCCTGGTTATGCTGAGGTATTTGGGGAGTCTTGTTGTTGGCATTTGCCATATGCTGGACTGAGGTTCAGAACCTTCTGTTAGCTTGCTGAGGCAGGGTGGCTTCTAACTAGCTGAGATAGTTTTATTTCATGGATGCTGTTCCACTTTTCCTCAAGTGAGGCAGACCTTTCCTGCTGACATTTCAGGCTTCTTGTGTTAGAAGATTGTTTCACCTCATTTTTTTTTTCTACTTCTACTACAAAAGAAGAATAAAACACAAAGAGCACAAATTGTGGTGGGATATTTTTCATAATTTGTTATAAAACCACATTAGAGAGTAAAATTTAAAAAAAAACTTATCAGGAAGTATGAAACAAAGGTTGTTTGGGGTCTATTAGATATATTGTAAGATAATTAATTTCAGTATATTTAGCATGGAAAAAAGAATAAATAGGTAAAGGTGAAGTGATGGTGGTGGTGGCGTGTGCAGGGTGCACATGAGATGGGGTGATGAGAGGTGGATGTTATCTCTCTTTGAGTATTTTAAAAGATATATTATGAAAGTGGGATTAGAATTTTTCTGCTTGGAAGAAAAGCAATAATAGGAGCAGTGGGGAAATTTTGTAGAGAAGCATATTTTGCATAAATAGAATGAAAACTTGCTAACAATTAGAGGAAATGGAAAAATTAAATGAGCTTTGCTAGAGAAAGTTATGTTTACCCTATGTTGGAAGTCTTAAAGCAAAGGCCAGATGCTCCTTTTTTGATATATTGTAGAAAGAATTATGGTTTTTCTCAGGAATAGGCTGGATTCAATGACCTCTGAGATTTATTATATTTTTTTAGGATCTGTGATTTTGTGGAATACATGAAGTTACTTAATATAGGGCATGGAATTTCCCATTACCTCCTTTATTAGGAATATTTCCTGTATAACTATTGAATTTGATTAATACTCTTGATAACAGCATAAGATAGCAGGGATAATAGTAAGAATGAATCAATAAATTAGTACTTACTATGTAACTAATGTATACTAGGAAAGCTGAGTAATAGCCAGGTATATAAATATCAATATTGCCACAATTTCTGTTTGTATACATACTAAGGATTATATCAAGATGTCATACAATCATACATATCTGAACTACATCCAACAAGATAACAAGAATTATTTTCTATAACAATAACAATGATAATCATTACATTATTAGTATGATAAAAAACAAATGTCTTAACATCTAATCAATCATCTACGTCACAACGTGGAAGGTAATAGTGAATTCGGACAATGAGAGCAAAGGAATTGTAAAATGAGGACTTGAGATTATAGTAATCCTATTACCGTAAACTTAGAGCTGGATTAGATATTAGGAGTCATTGAGTCCAACACTTAATTTTATATATAAGGAAAATGAGGCACAAAGATTTTAAATGACTTGTGTAGGGCGACAAAACTAAGAATATCTTAAATGGAATTGATGATCCCTGAGACAAAAAGGTAGCTGTGATTTCATTGGTAAAGGGAATTCCTGTGTATGGATTATAAATCAATCAATCAATCAATCAATCAATCTATATATATATATATAGATATATATATATATATATAGATATATATAGATATAGATAGATAGATATAGATATATAGATATATATTTATGTATGTATGTATTTGCAGACATACATGTGTTCACATACCTAGAAGTATATTTTGTTTATGGTTGTATGTTTAATCAGGATAAGACGACATAAATACATGATGTAAATTTGTCTGCATTAGGCAAATTCAACTTTACATAAAGAATTCGGAAATCTGCATTTAAACAAAATCACCTATGTTATTTTTACTGTACAATAGTATACTTTCTCTTTCTCTCCACTCCCATGACCTCCTACCCTCACACCAAAAAAAAAAAAAAAATTAAAAGAACACCACCTCTGCTCACCTTGATCAGCACTTGACTTTAGCCCTCTGGCATCCAGAGAAAAGACCTTTCTTTTTCCACTCCACCCATCGATCTAGCAGGTCAGGTCTGCTTGTTTTCCTTCTGTCTCTAAATGGTGGGTATCATTTATCAGTCCCTAGAACTGTCACCTCTCCTCTGTTATCTGTGCCCCCATGTATCTAACCCCCTCACTTCTTCCCCCCACCATCCCTATATTCCCTCTACAGGCACTGGTAACTCTTCTGTCTTTCTCCCTCCCTCATGTCTCTGGGCAAATTCACATTAAGTAAAAATAAGTGGCTTTATGAGATATCTGAAGAACAGTGAAAGAACTGTCTGCATATCAAAAATCAGAGACACGTATGTAGCAGCCACAGAGATCCTTGCTTCCAGAAGTGAGAAAAATGGCAATTTTTTCTCTCTGCTGTAGACTGGGAAAAATTTTTTATTGACTCCTTTTAGTTCAAAGAAAAGACAGAGATCCATTAAGTTTTTAATTTCACAGGAAAGAAAAGGAATAAATAACAGAATCTTCATATAAATTGAACTTTCGAAGACAAGGAAAAAGATTTTTTCTCAAAGTGAGATAGTATGAGAGGGAATATAATATAATATATATATATCACATTTGTGTGTATGCAAATGCATATATTTCATCTATAATTTTAACATTTATGTCTGTACAATTCCTTCTGATGTTGTCAGAAATAGTTTCAGAAAAACAAAAAAAATCTATTAAATATTTGTTTATTGAAGTTCAATTTTTGTTTTCATTAGTTTATAGAAAGATTTATAAAACTTTTTGAATACTTACTCATTCAAGTGAGAATCAGGCAAGTTTATTCACAAAGTATTACTCTCTGTGTTACAGATTGCCTGTTAACAAAAAAGGTAGAATGGTCAGAAGCAAATTTTATATTAATAGGGTCAGAATCAAGGTAGGATTGATGTAACTGACAGCCTCATTGTTCTTGCTACCCCATACCACTGCTTTTGTCTCCCAGATTTGTGGCTGTCATTATACTTATGACCAAAAGACAACACAGAGATTAGGTGAGTTGACTTAGGTGTATGTTTATACAGGCTTATCTATAGGTCTTCTATCTATCACAGAGCTCTTTAAAAGGAAATTAGAACATTATAGATTGTTTTCTTTAAAGTGTCTCTTAAAACAGAGGTTACAAAAAGTACTCAAACACATGAGGTAAACTCATATTTTCAAATGCTTCTGTAAAGTTTCTGTGTCCATATAGAAAAAAAAATGGATTTATAGGGAATATGTTCTCTATAAGACAATATGTATATATTTACATGTCTAAAGAATAGATTTTTTGAGGTATTAAATATATAAAGACAAATGTACTAAATTGCTTTTTACTTTCTGTTTCAAGTGCTCATTGGAATATGGGAATGTCCATTGAAGAGCAAGTGATAATTCTTTAATAATTATAAAAGAAACTTAAGTAAAATATTTTATAGTATTTGGAGTATCCCCTCCTAGAAGACTTTACTAAATAAGATCAAGTCAAAGTTGTAACTTGAGGATGGTAGGTAGTCAAAACCAGAAAATGTGTTAGAGGCAATGTAGTCTTATGAAATGAACCCAGAATCATGACCAGAGTGGCCTTCAAATGTCTCATTTTATGTGATAATAGCAAATCTGAAAATTGATACCTTTGGGCTTTATGAAATGGGATGTGGATGAACTTTTTCGTCTTCTGCTTAATTCCAGATAGTAGAGATGTTTCCCAAATGTGTTGCATGGCTGTCAATTCTTAAATGAGCTATTGAATCTTTAATTTCATTACAATACTGGATGTGAACCACTGGCATAGTCAGACAAGCCTGCTTTATAGCGCAGATGAGCTGAATCCCTAGAGGAAAATTATAAATTATTCAAATTCAGATGTTCCACACAAAGACTCCAAGATAAGGGAAAAGGTAAACCTCAGGGTGATTAGAGGTGAATAGAAAGGTGATTAATCCAGTTTAAGTGCCAGGTTGTGAATTCTAAGTTATTTGATCATATCTGTGTTGATAAATCCTGCAGTGGAATTGATTCTAACCCTTTTATGATTAATATTTTTTTCTCCATTACATAGCTACCTTCCCATTTTAGACCATTAATTCCTCTCAAATGAACTTCTTACTTCAAGTACTTACTTGATTTGCCTACCCCTCAGTCTCTCTCCTCAGTGATCTAACCTCCACACATTCACCAAAGTTATTTTTCTAAAGTAGAAGTCTGATTTTCAAAGTGAACCCTTATTACCCTCCTCTCTTCTTGATCTTTCATCTTCACATAAAAGTGCCTACCATTCCAAATTCACTCTATATTTGATTTATATGTGCATTGTATATATGCCTATCCATATAGGTGTTTCCCCAAATGGAATGTAAGTTTCCTGAAAGCAGGAACAATTTTATTCTTGTATTTGTGCTTAAGTACTTGGCAAAATTCCTAGCTTGTGCTGAACAGTTTTTAAAAATTCCATCTGAATGATTCTGATTTATGTTGAGTAAGTATGGGGGATAATATATAAGCATCCATCACATGCCTCAGTCTATTCTTCTTGCTTCTTCTTCTAACTAGTGGTTCTCAGAATGTTTATGAATTATTTCTTCTTTTTACTACATGACTAAAACTTTTCCTTTTTTGATCACAATACCTTTGATAATGTCTTCCACATTACTTCTCATATGAAAGTCCCCACTGGCAATAAAATATGTATATAATATCATAAAGAATTATGTTTAAATTTTTAATAATTTTTATCTAAAAGAAGATAAAATGAGGAAATAGAGAAGCCTACAAGAGAGAAAAATAACTAACTAAAGCAGTGATTTATCACTTCAATAATCATTTCCCCAATGAAGTAGGTGGGGTATGCAGAGGACAGAGCAGTGTACTGAAACATCAAAACATCTGAGTTGAAATTCACCCTCAAAAATTATGAGTGGGGGGTAGACCCAAAATGGTGGGGAAAAGGCAGCTATTCACCTGAGCCCTCCTCAAAATCCCTCCAAGTACTTTTAAATAATGTTATAAAATAATTCCTGGAACAGAAGTACTCACAAAAGGTCAGGTTAAAAAAATTTTCCAGCCAAAGAAATTAGAAAGTCAGCAGGAATCTCTATCATACCTGAGAGCAAGTGTGGCACAATTCAGTGCAGGATGCCTAAGCAGAGACTTAGCCTCAGAAAACCAGGAGCTGGCCTTGGGAGCCACTGAACCAGGAGCTGCAGAAGTTGTTTCCAGAGCTCTCCTTCCACAGATGATAAGGGATCAAAGAACTGGTCAGAAAAAGATTATAGAGACTTCTTTGTGAGCACTGAAGCAAAACTCTGTGAATTTCTCCATACTTCTTTCCAGGTCACAGTCCTTCTTGCAGTTCCAGTGTGAGGAGGAGTACTAGCACACCAAAGCTAGTGTCCATAGTGGAGAAGGGATCCTTCTTACAATTCCAGGACTGAAAAGAGTCCTTGCGGTTACTCACAGATGAAAACACAGGCCAGAGCAGGAGAAAAGACACTTCTCCTTAGAGCATACTACTTTAGAAGAACTAAAAATTTGCATGTCCCTAAAAGTATCTCTGAAAACAGCTGCAAAATACCAACGAAGCTTAGGTCAGTGCACCCTCCACCCTGGAAGAAGAGCCCTACATTAACAAAGAGTTAAAAGTCAAGAAATAGATAGAGAAATGAACAAATCACAGGGAAAAAAACAAAAACAAAAACACTCTGACAATTGAAAGTTACAGTGGTGACAAGGAAGATCAAAACACACATTCAGAAGAAGATAACAAAGTCAAAGTTCCTAAATCCAAAGCCTCCAAGAAAAATATGAATTGGTCACAGGCCATGGGACAGCTCAAATATAATTTTGGAAATCAAGTAAGAGAAGTAGAGGAACCATTGGGAAGAGAAATGAGAGTGATGTAAGAAAATAATGAAAAAAAATGAGTTAACAGCTTAGTAATGGAGACACCAAGAAATACTGGAAAAAAATACATTAAAGAAACAGATTAGACCAAATGGTAGAAGAGTTTAAAAAAACAAAAAAGAGAACAGCACTGAAGAAAAAAAAGAACTCTGTAAAAACTAGAATTGTACAAATGAAAGAGGAGGTACAGAAGCTCTTAAAAATCAGAATTGAACAAATGGAAGTTAATGCTTTTATGAGAAATCAAGAAAAAATTTTAAAAAGAATGAAAAAAACTGGAAGACATTATAAAATATCACACTGTAAACACAACTGATATGGAAAATATTTCCAAGGGAGATAATTTTAAACTTCTTTGACTGCACAAAAGCTAAAAGAAATATGAAGAGATGATATAAAAATAAAATTAAAGAGTGAGAGAGAGGAAAGTACTGGGAGAAAGTGAAAGCGAGAGGTAGAATAGGATAAACTGTCTCACATAAACAATTAAGTAAAAAGCTTCTATAGAAGAGGAGAAGATCCTCTCATCAGATTTGACTCAAAGAGGGAATAACATACACACTCAGTTGAGTATAGAAATTGTAATACCTTACAGAAAGCAGAAGGGGAAGAAGTTAAAAGAAGACAGGGACAATTATAGAAAGGACAGACTGGGAGAAGGTGTAGTCAGAAGCAAAACACTTTTGAGGAAGGACAGGGTGAGAGAGAGAGAATTGGATAAACAGAGGGGATATAGGATGGAGGGACATGCAGTTAACAGTAGTAACTGTGAAAAAGAAATTGAAGGTAGTTTCTCTGATAAAGGTCTCATTTCTCAAACATATTGAGAACCAATTCAAATTTACTCCTAATTGATAAATGGTCAAATGATAAAAAAGTTTTCAGATTAAGTAATCCAAGCTATCTATGAATGCATGAAAGAAATGTGCTAACTTACAACTGATTGGAGAAAAGCAAATTAAAACAATTTTGTGATACTACCTCATATCTATTAGATTGGTTAAGAAGACAGAAAACAAAAATGACAAATGGAAGGAATGTGGGAAAAATGAGAAATTAAATGTACTCTTGGTGGAGTTATGAGCCTATTCTATCATTCTGTAGACCAATTTGGAACTAAGCCCAAAGAGTTATATATCCATGCATACCCTTTAACCTAGCAATACTATTACTAGATATGCATTGCAAAAGAGATTTAAGAAAAGAAAAGGATACACAAACATATGCATATGCATACACACATATATGAGAATATTTATAGCAGCTCTTCTCTGGTGGCAAAGGAATGAAAATTGAGGAGATGCTCATCAACTGGGCAATGGCTGAACAAATTGTGTTATGTGATTATGATACAATACTATTGTGCTATAAAAATTGATGAGCAGGATGCTTTCAGAAGAGCCTGGAAAGGCTTACATGAGCTGATAATAAGTGAAATGTACTGTGTACAAAGTAACAGCAATATTGTAAGATGATCAGGTGTGAATGACTTAGCTATTCTCAGCAGTACAATGATCCAAATTGTCTCTAAAGGACTTATGATGAAAATTGTTACCCACCATCAGAGAAAGAATTGATAGTGTCTGAATACAGATTGAAGCATACTTTTTTGCAACTTTATTTTTTGACAGATGTTTTTTATTTTTTGGTCTAAATTTTCTTTCACAACAGGAGTAATAGGGAATGTTTTCCATTCCTACACATGTGTAACTAATATTAAATTGGTTGCCTTCATAATGTGTGTATGTGGGGGGGGGGGGAGTGGAAGGAGGATTGGGAAGAGAGAAAGGAAGAGAATTTGGAACTCAAAATTAAAAAAAAGTTAAAATTATTTTTAGCATGTAAATGGGGGAAATAAAATACTAAATATTTTTTTTTTAAATAAACTAATGGGGCGGAGCCAAGATGGCAGAGTAGAAAGACGCACATACACATAGCTCCGAACCCACAACTCACAGAACGGCTAGAGGAGACCAACTCACCGTGAATTCTGTACCCAGAGGCCACGGAATATTGGAGTGAGGGAGATTTCTGTTCCGGAGAGACCTGCAAACCTCTCGCAGGGGGTCCTTCGCGCTGCGGACTGGGTGCCGGGACTGGGAGCTCAGTGCAGCCCTGCAGCGGCCGCGACACCAAGAGGAAAAGATCCAAGCGGGCTATGGGGACTGGACCTCCAGCGGCCACGCGGGTCCCTCCACCCACAGAGGGACCTGCAAACCTCTCGCAAAAGGTCCGTCGAGCTGCAGACGCAGAGCCCAGTCCAGACCTGCGGCAGCCGGGGCTCCGAGAGGTACAGATTTGAGCAGGCTTCAGAGACGGGATCTCCAGCGGCGGCACAAACCCCCCCACCCACAGGTGACGAGGGTCGGTGAGAGAGTCTCTTTGGCGGGTCGAGAGGGGAGTGGGGTGCCCCCATGGCTCGGGCCCCCCCAGGAGATAGAAGCTGAGAGGCGGCTGCAGACAGGGGCTCCCCAAGTGGGCGGGAGCCTGGATCCATTGTGGAAGGTCTGTGCATAAACCCCCTGAGGGAACTGAGCCTGAGAGGCGGCCCTGCCCCGACCTGATCATCTGAACTTAATTCTCACACTGAATAGCAGCCCTGCCCCCGCCAAAATCCCTAAGGCGGGAAGCAGCATTTGAATCTCAGTCCCCAAACGCTGGCTGGGAGGACCAGGAGGCAAGGTGAGTGTGAGGAGAATATTCAGAGGTCAAGCCACTGGCTGGGGAGAATGCCCAGAAAAGGAAAAAGAAATAAAACCATTTAAGGGTATTTTCTCGGAGAAAAGACACTTCCTCCCTTCCTTTCTGACGAGGAAGAACAATGCTTACCATCAGGCAAAGACACAGAAATCAAGGATTCTGTGTCCCAGCCCACCCAGTGGGCTCAGGCCATGGAAGAGCTCAAAAAGAATTTTGAAAATCAAGTTAGAGAGGTGGAGGAAAAACTAGGAAGAGAAATGAGAGGGATGAAAGAGAAGCATGAAAAGCAGATCAGCTCCCTGCTAAAGGAGAACCAAAAAAATGTTGAAGAAATTAACACCTTGAAAACTAGCCTAACTCAACTGGCAAAAGAGGTTCAAAAGGCCAATGAGGAGAAGAATGCTTTCAAAAGCAGAATTAGCCAAATGGAAAAGGAGATTCAAAAGCTCACTGAGGAAAATAGATGTTTCAAAACTGGAATGGCACAGATGGATGCTAAGGACTTTATGAGAAAGACAGATATCACAGAACATAGAGTGAAGATTCGAAAAATGGAAGATAATGTGAAATATCTCAATGGAAAAACAACTGACCTGGAAAATAGAATCAGGAGAGACAATGTAAAAATTTTGGGACTACCTGAAAACCATGATCAAAAGAAGAGCCTAGACATCATCTTCCATGAAATTATCAAGGAAAACTGCCCTGAGATTCTAGAACCAGAGGGCAAAATAAATATTCAAGGAATCCGCAGAACACCGCATGAAAGAGATCCAAAAAGAGAAACTCCTAGGAGCATTGTGGCCAAATTCCAGAATTCCCAGGTGAAAGAGAAAATATTGCAAGCAGCTAGAAAGAAACAATTCAAGTATTGTGTAAATACAATCAGGATAACACAAGATCTAGCACCCTCTACATTAAGGGATCGAAGGGAATGGAATAGGATATTCCAGAAGTCAAAGGAACTAGGACTAAAACCAAGAATCACCTACCCAGCAAAACTGAGTATAATACTTCAGGAGAAAAAATGGTCTTTCAATGAAATAGAGAATTTTCAAATTTTCTTGATGAAAAGACCAGAACTGAAAAGAAAATTTGACTTTCTAACACAAGAATGAAGAGAACCATGAAAAGGTGAACAGCAAAGAGAAGTCATAAGGGACTTACTAAAGTTGAACTGTTTACATTCCTACATGGAAAGACAATATTTGTAACTCTTGAAACATTTCAGTATCTGGGTACTGGGTGGGAGTACACACACACACACATGCACACACACACACATACATAGAGACAGAGTGCACAGAGGGAACTGAAGAGGATGGGATCATATCTCAAAAAAAAAATGAAATCAAGCAGTGAGAGAGAAATATTGGGAGGAGAAAGGGAGAAGTTGAATGGGGCAAATTATCTCTCATAAAAGAGACAAGCAAAAGACTTATTAGTGGAGGGATAAAGAGGGGAGGCAAGAGAAAAACATGAGGTCTACTCTCATCACATTCCTCCAAAGGAAAGAATAAAATGCACACTCATTTTGATAAGAAAACCTATCTCATAATACAGGAGAGTGGGGGACAGGGACACAAGCAGGGTGGGGGGGAGGATGGAGGGGAGGGCATGGGGAGGAGAATGCAATCTGAGGTCGACACTCATGGGGAGGGAAAGGATCATAAGAGAATAGACGTAATGGGGGACAGGATAGGATGGAGGGAAATATAGTTAGTCTTATACAATACAACTAGTATGGAAATCATTTGCAAAACTACACAGATTTGGCCCATATTGAATTGCTTGTCTTCCAAGAGGAAGGGGTGGAGAGGGAGGGAGCTAAAGATGTTGGAACTCAAAGTGTTAGGATCAAATATAATGTTCTTACCACTGGGAAATAAGAAATACAGGTTAAGGGGTCAAGAAAGCTATCTGGCCCTACAGAAGAAAAGAGAAGACGGAGACAAGGGCAGGGAGGGAGGATAGAGGGGAGAGCAGATTGGTCACAGGGGCAGTTAGAATGCGTGGGTTTGGGGGGGGGAGGGGATAAAAAGGGAGAAAATTTGTAACCCAAAATTTTGTGAATATAAATGTTAAAAAAATAAAATAAAATAAAATAAACTTATTAGTTATGTGACCCTCAGAAAGTCATTTAATCTGCATTTGCCTCAGTTTTTTCACTTATAAAAAAGAGGTTAATAATAGTGGTAACCCCTACTGATGTTATCAGGATTAAATGAGACAAATATTTTTAAAACAACTAACATATTGTCTGCCACATAGTAAGTGCCTAATAGATATTCCCTTCTTTTCTTCCTTACTTATAATGGGAAATGATAATTATCAGGTATGGCAACACTTTAATAAGCAATAGAGGAAGAGGTCCCACTGTTTTGTTTTGCTTTTCTATCTATTGTTCTGTTATAAAGTTGAGAAAAAAATAAACTGGTAAGGAAAGTCAGCTGAGGCCTTACATAAACTTAGTTATACAGAGAAGCTGTAATTGTTCAAGTGTCACTGAATCCTCAATTGTTATTAATTACAGCAGAAAAGCCATCAAAATAAAAAAAATTGTGCAGCAGTAAAATGTGTAATTAAGTTCTCTTCCTAACTGAATAAGAGAAGCCTACCTTCCAGTTGCAGCCTTCTAGAAAGTACATTAAGCCAGAACCTAGAGGAAAGAACCTGTGACTAAGGGAAACAAGGCATAGTAAAGCTTCATCACATGGGAACCAATGGTTCCCTTAAATAGCAAATTACTAAATCTAATTTTCCAGCTGAGGAGGAGTCCTGGCAGGAAGTGTTTGAGTATTGGTCTTTGTACTTTTTATTGTTTATTGATAGCTAATAAAGAAAAATCACATAATAAAGAAACATATTTCTTTTTATAATTTTCTAAAAGGCTGACTTAAAGGCTTATATTGATCATGAAGTGGACTGGAAATCAGGAGCCTGGTTTCATGACAATTTCCTTAAATGGTCTAGACCTCAGTTTCCTCATATGAAAAATCAGTAGGTTACATTTGATAATTTCTAAAGTTTCTTCCAATATTAAATCCTATTATCACTCCAGCTCTACAGTTGCCTGAGTGTTGAGCTCTTTTCCAGGTAAACCATACCTGGGCTGGGGTGGGTGGGGAGATTTACTCTCCCCTCTTCCACATAGCCTAAAAAAGAGTTACTGATTTGTAGTACTCCTTAACATATTGATCATATAGCCCAATGTAACAGTAAGTACCCCAGTATACTACAGGGTCATTGCTATCACAGTTTCTTTGACTTTCTAAAAGGAAAGGCAACTTTTGAGGCGTTAACCATCATTTTAATCAAGCACAGGTATCAGAGAAAATAAAAATCAAAATTTCAGAGAAATAAGAAGTCAACAGACATACTTCCATGTCTGACCATTAACATACATATATAGTAACCAGAGAAGGAAGCACCAATATCTGAGTTTTCAAAGTGGGGCAGTGGGAGAGGCGACTGCTTAACAGCTTCCCAGACTGTCTTCTGGCACTCAAATCTTTTTTACAAAAACTAAGCCCCAGAGTGAAATCTCACCCTCAGAATATTTATACACTTCAGAACCAGAGGCATAACCCTCTGTCTCAGTGCCTCAATAGAAAACACAAAAGGTACTTTGTACCCTCTTACAAAATAACTCCCCTAATCAAGCTTCCCTCAATAGTCAAGTCCATCAATAAGTGGAGAAGATCTTCTTTAATCACATTATTCAATCAGAGGCACTTTTATTTATTTTCATTTATTATTTTGTATTTATTTTCAGATTTCCACAATCACTACCATACAACCTTGATTTTGTCTTTCCCTCCCTCCTTCTACTTCTGCCCACCTCCCCCCTCCCTCCTGAGATGGCATACAATTTTATATAGGTTCTATACATACTATATAGTATTAAATACATTTTCACCATAGTCTTGTTGTATAGAAGAATTAAAATGAATGGGAGAAATCATATGACAAACTCAAATGTAATACAAAAGAAAATGATCTGCTACAATCTGTGATTGAATACCGTAGTTCTTTCTCTGAACGTGGAAGGCATTTACTTTAAAAGATCATTGGGAATGTTTCAACTCCTTGCATTGAAATGAAGTTCTAAGTCTACCAGAAAAAATCCTCACACATTGCGTTTGTTGCTGTGTACAAAGTTCTCCTGGTTCTACTCCATTCACTCACCATCAGATCATCTAAGTCTTTCCAGGCCTCTCTGCAGTCTTCCTGTTCATCATTTCTTATAGTGCAATAGTATTCCATTACATTCATATACTATAATTTATTCAAATATTCCCCAACTGATGGGCATCCCCTTGATTTCCAGTTTTTGGCCACCACAAAGAGTGCTACTATAAATATTTTTTTACATGTGGGGCCATTTCCCATTTTTATGATCCAATTCTGGGCACCTAGGTGATACAGAGGATAAAGCACCAGGAGGATCTGAGTTCAAATCTCACCTCAGACACTTGATGCTAACTAGCTGTGTGACCTTGCACAAGTCACTTATTGCCTCATCCTGGGTCATCTCCAGTCATCCTGATGAATATCTGGTCACTGGATTCAGATGGCTCTGGAGAAGAAGTGAGGCTGGTGACCTGCACAGTCCTCCCTCACTCAAAAACAAAGTCAAGTGCAAATCATGTCATTAGTTCTCTGATGACATAGTTTTCTTCAGCAATGAAGGACAAACACACATACACACACATTTAGTTTCAAATTAATTTTTGGTCTATCTTTACATGGCATTTTATTACATGTAATTTTTATTGCATTATTATATGAAAAAGATGCATTGACTACCCTGGTTTTTTGCATTGGATTGTGAGGTTTCTATGCCCTAGTACATGATCAATTTTTGTATATGTGCCATGTACCACTGAGAAAAAGGTACATTCCTTTCAATCCCCATTCAGTTTTCTCCAGAGATCTAGCATATCTACCTTATCAAGAGTTTTATTCACCTCTTTAACTTCTTTCTTGTTTATTTTGAAGTTGGATTTATCAAGTTCAGAGAGGGGGATGTTGAGGTCCCCCACTACTATAGACTTGCTGTCTACTTTGTCCTGTAACTCTCTTAACTTCTCCTTTAAAAATTTGGATGCTATACCACTTGGAGCATATATGTTTAGTAATGAAATTGCTTCCTTTGCTATGGTGCCTTTTAACAGGATATATTTTCCTTCTTTATCTCTTTTGATTAGATCTATTTCTGCTTTTGTTTTGTCTGAGATTAGGATTGCTACCCCTGCTTTTCTTACATCAGCTGAAGCACAATATATTTTGCTCCAACCTTTTACCTTTACACTGTGTGTATCCACCTGTTGAAATGTGTTTCTTGTAAACAACATATTGCTGAATTATGGCTTTTAATTTATTCTTCTATCTGTCTCTGTTTTATGGGAGAATCCATCCCATTCACACGAACAGTTATGACTGTTATCTGTGTCTTTCCCTCCATCCCTTTTCCCACTGTTTGTGCTTTTAGTTCTCCTGTCTCCCTCCCCCTCTTCAACAGAGTTTTCACTTGTGACCACCACCTCCCTCAGTTTTCCCTTCCTTCTTTCAGGCCCCTCACTTTTACTCCCTTTTATCCTTTCTACTTCTTCCCTCTCTTTCAGTTTCCCCTCCCCTTTTTACCTCCATCCCCTCCTACTGTCTATAGAGCTAATTAGATTTATGTACTTAATTACAGTTTATTATACCCTCATTGAACCAAATCAGATGAGACTACCTCTCCAACAATGCTCATCTCCCTCCCGTTTCCCTTTACTAAAATACAATTTTGTACTTTTTTCTGTGATGTAATTTACTGTTTTCTGCGTCCTCCTTTTCACCTTTCCAGTTACAATTCCTTCGTATGCTTAAATGACATTTTTATCATCACGTCATTTACTTTATATGCATTCCCTTTATCTATGCATATCTCTTTTATATTTCATAATAGATGTACAATTCTCAAGACTAACAAGTATCATCTTCCCTTATCAGGAGGTAAACAGTTTGCCCAAATTGAATTACAAGTTTTCTTTTCCCACATTTACTTTTTTATGGCTCTCTTTTTTAAAAAATTTATTTATTTAACTTTTAACATACATTTTCACAATATTTTGGGTTCCAAATTTTCTCCCCATTTCTCTCCTCCCCTCACCCCAAAACACCAAGCATTCTAATTGCCCCTATCACCAATCTGCCCTCTCTTAGAACATCCCTTCCTTCCCTTGTCCCCATCTTTTCTTTTGTCCTGTAGGGCCAGATAACTTTCCATACCCCATTACCTCTATTTCTTATTTCCTAGTAGTAAGAACAATACTCCACAGTTGTTCCCAAAAGGTTGACTTCCAGCTTCTCTTCATCCCTCCCTCCCCACCCATTCCCTTTGGGAAGCAAGCAATTCAATATAGGCCATATCTGTGCAGCTTTGCAAATGACTTCCATAATAGTTGTGTTGTGTAAGACTAACTATATTTCCCTCCATCCTATCCTGCCCCCCCATTGCTTCTGTTCTCTCTTTGGATTCTGTCCCTCCCCAAAAGTGCTGACTTCAAATTGCTCCCTCCTCCCACTGCCCTCCCTTCCATCATCCCCCCCCATCCTGCTTATCCCCTTCTCCCCCACTTTCCTGTATTGTAAAATAGGTTTTCATACCAAAGTGAGCGTGCATTTTATTCCTTCCTTTAGTCGAATATGATGAGAGTAAGCTTTGTGTTTTCTCTCACCTCCCTTCTTTTCCCTCCATTGAAAAGTCTTTTGCTTGCCTCTTTTATGAGAGATAATTTGCCCCATTCCATTTCGCCTTTCTCCTCCCAATATATTTCTCTTTCACCACATAATTTCATTTTTTTCAGATATGATCCCATTCTATTCAATTCACTCTGTGCTCTGTGTGTGTGCATGTGTGTGTGTGTGTGTATGTGTGTGTGTGTGTGTGTGTGTGTGTGTGTGTGTGTGTGTGTAATTTCACCAACAACACAGATACTGAAAAGTTTCAAGAGTTACAAATGTTGACTTTCCACGTGGGAATGTAAACAGTTCAACTTTAGCAAGTCCCTTATTACTTCTCTTTGCCATTTACATTTTCATGCTTCTCTTGATTCTTGTGTTTGAAGGTCAAATTTTCTTTTCAGCTCTGGTCTTTTCATCAAGAATGCTTGAAAGTCTTCTATTTCATTGAAAGACCATTTTTTCCCCTGAAGTATTATATTCAGTTTTGCTGGGTAGGTGATTCTTGGTTTTAGTCCTAGTTCTTTTGCCTTCTAGAATATCCTATTCCACCCTCTTCTGTCCCTTAATGTAGAAGCTGTTAGATCTTGTGTTATTCTGACTGTATTTCCACAATACTTGAGCTGTTTCTAGCTGCTTGTAATATTTTCTTCTTGACTCGGGAACTCTAGAATTTGGCCACAATGTTCCTAGGAGTTTCTCTTTTTGGATCTCTTTCAGGTAATGATCAGTGGATTTTTTCAATATCTATTTTGCCCTCTGGTTCTAGAATATCAGGGCAGTTTTCCTTGATAATTTCTTGAAAGATGATGTCTAGGCGCTTTTTTTTGATCAAGGCTTTCAGGTAGTCCCATAATTTTTAAATTGTCTCTCCTGGATCTATTTTCTAGGTCAATTGTTTTTACAATGAGTTATTTCACATTATCTTGCATGTTTTCATTCTTTTGGTTTTGTTTTGTGATTTCTTGGTTTCTCATAAAGTCATTACCCTCTATCTGTTCCATTCTAGTTTTTAAAGAACTATTTTCTTCAGTGAGTTTTTGGACCTCCTTTTCCATTTAGCTAATTTTGCTTTTTAAAGCATTCTTCTCCTCATTGGCTTTTTGAACCTCTTTTGCCAATTGAGTTAGCCTATTTTTAAAGGTGTTATTTTCTCCAGCATTTTTTGGGGTCTCCTTTAGCAAGGTGTTTACCTATTTTTCATACTTTTCTTGCATCTCTCCCATTTCTCTTCCAAGTTTTTCCTCCACCTCTCTAACTTGATTTTCAAAATCCTTTTTGAGCTCTTCCATGGCCTGAGACCACTGAATATTTATTTTGGATGTTTAGGATACAGAAGCCTTCACTTCTATGTCTTTCTCTGATGGTAAGCATTGTTCTTCCTCATCTGAAAGGATGAGAGGAAATATCTGTTCACCAGGAAAGTAGTCTTCTATGGTCTTATTTTTTTTCCCCTTTTTTGGGCATTTTCCCAACCAGTTACTTGACTTTTGGGTCCTTTGTCAAGAGTAGAGTATACTCCGGGAATCTGTGAGATCTCAGTTCCTCCAAGGTGGCAAAATCAAGCACGTACTACTCTAAATGCAGAGAGGGATTTTTGTGCCCAGAATCTTAGCAGATACCTCTTCACAGCCACTTGGCCTCCAGTTCCCAAGTCAGCACTGGGGGCTGATTTTCAGATAAGCTGGATGGGCAGGGCCACCATTCAGTATGAGAGAAAGACTAGCTTGGCCAGGTCCTCCACCCAGGGCTGAGGTAAGACTCAGCTCTTCAGTGCCCCCAGGGGTTTTTACGCTCCAGTAATGGAGCTTCTGTAGGGGCTGCTGTGCAGGCTCTGTGGCTGCTGCCTGCTTCCTGGAGCTATGAGGAGGCCCTTCTCCCTTCCTGGCCAGCTGATAAAACCCTGTCACTGATCTTTAGCACCTGTGGGCCAAGGGATCTGAGGACCTGCTACTGTGACTGGAGATTCTGCCCCCAAGGTGTCCTCCTCCCAGAGTCTCATCACTCCACGCCTCTCAGCCAAGGCTGGGCTGGGCTCCACGCTTGGCTCTGTGTCTGGTGCACCCGACATTTCTGTGGCCTTTCAGGTCACCGTGGGCTGGAAATCTGCTCCACTCTGTTGTTCTCCACTTCTGCTGCTCCAAAATTTGTTGAGAGTTCCTCTCTACAGGTATTTTATGGGCTGGGGGGAGAACCCTGTGTAAGTGTGTCTTTCTCATCCACCATCTTGTCTCTGTCCCCATTTTTTATGCCTCTCTTGAGACCTGTGTTTGAAGATCAAATTATCTATTGAACTCTGGCCTTTTTGTCAATAAAGTCTGGAAATCACTTACTTCATTGAATGTCCATCTCCTTGCCTGAATGATATGCTTAGATTTGCTGGATGATTGATCCTTGGTTGTAGTCCCTGCTTCTTTGCCTTCTGGAATATCATATTCCAATTCCTTTAATCTTTTAACATAGATGCTGCAAGGTCCTATGTGATCCTGACTGTAGCCCCTCGATATTTTTGTGGTTTCTTTCTGGTTGCCTGTATCATTTTCTTCTTCACTTGATAGTTCTGGAATTTGGCAACAATATTTCTTGGTATTTTCAGTTTGGGATCTCTTTTGGGAGGTGAATAGTGGATTGTTTCAACAGCTATTTTGCTCTCTGGATGTAGCACTTCTGGGCAGTTTTTCTTGATGATTTCTTGGAAGATATTGTTCAGACATTTTTTCATCATGGCTTGCTGGTAAGCCGATAATTCTTAAATTTTCTCTAATGGATCTATTTTCCAGGTCAGTTTTTTTTTTCCAATTAAATATTTTACATTTTCTTCTATCTTTACATGTTTTTAGATTTTGTTTGACTGAATCTCGATGTCTCATAGAGTCATTAGTTTCTACTTGTCCAATTCTAATTTTCATTAAATTGTTTTCTTCAGTTAACTCTTGTGTCTCCTTTTCCATCCGTCCTATTATTTCTTTTAAGGAATTATTTTCTCCAGTTAGTTTATGTGCTTCCTTTTCCATTTGTTCAATTTTCCTTTATAAAGAACTGTTCTGTTCAGTGAATTCTTTTTTCATACTTTTAAAATCACTGTCCATATTTTCTTCTATTTCCTTCTTCTGCTCTTTCCAGAGTGCTATTTGTGCATGTGAGCAGTTCATAGTCCCTTCTGAAGTTTCAGGTGGGAGTACAATCTCAGTATTAACCTCTTTGATATTCGTGTTTTGGTCCTTGTCCCTGCAGAATGATTCTATGGTCTTTTCCTTCCTCCTCTGCTTCTTACTCAGATAGTGAGGTTTTGTGTGTTGTGGCCTTTGGTTCTTTCAGCTAGAAGCTAATGAACATGGTGCTGAGCTGGCTGGTGTGAGAAAGTTAAGGCAGGTGAATTTTTTTTGCATTTCCCGGGATTAGCCCTGGAGCTAGCTCATTAAGTGTAGGGGAGGGATGGTCTGATCGTGGGAGATTTCCTCATCTGAGGTAGGGCAAAGGCAACCTCAACACTTGGTGATCCTGGCTGCCATAATTTCTTCCTGTTTCCCCTGGAGGCCTGCGGCACCTCAGTACTAGTGTTGGTGGTTGCAGGCTCCCCCCCACTGGACTCCGTATCTCTTCTTGGTTGGTACACTGAGGTGGAGCTATTTGGGACAGTCTGATCTTCTACCACAGTAAAAGGAATATTCCTTAGCGACTTTCCTACCTTCAGCTGCTCCAAGACTGTTTGCCCCATCTGCTGATCCCACTGATCCAGGATTTTTTGGGGGAAATATTTTATGGTTCTTTCAAAGTCAGCAAGGGGAGGAGGAGAGAGCATTTACTGATCACTCTGCCATTTTGACTGCTGAAAGTTCAAGTAGGTATGTTACATACATTTAATTCACGGGCTAAAAATCTTAGGTGCTGCTGCTGCAGATACTTGGGCCTCCTTCCACATCTCTTATTCACTTGACTCCACTGGATTCCCACCCTGAGCTGTTATCCTGCTGAGCAACCACTTCCTCAGACCATGCCAGGACCTTCCTGCTTGGCCCTGCTTCAGCTGGAGCATGCTTTGCTGTGTACTCTGTCCTTGTCCACCCCCATGAAACAGATTCTTTCTGTAGGTCTTCCAGCCTGTCCTGGGCTGTGAAACTGCCACAATCTGTCTCCTATTGGATTCTGCACTTCCAAAATTTTTTCAGTTTTTCTTTTTAGAGGTATCTGAGGGAGTTTGTCTAACAGCTTAGGTGAATAGCAGCTCTCACTCTGCCATCATGGCTCTGCCCCCACAGAGGTACTTTTAGTTAAACAAAACCAGCAAAAAATCCTAATTTGATTGCTGTCACACCCAGTTAGCAACATCTACACTTTTTAATAACATAGCAAGCTACATGCATTATTTCACTTATTTGCTCAAAATCACTAGGAATTAAATAGAAACACTATTATCCTCATTTTAGAGATGAAGGCATTAAAACTTATTACCTTTCCCAGAGTTACACAGTTGTTATGATTGTTGGCATATCAAGAAAATGGTTTCTTTTCCACACATAAGTGTAGCATTTTCAAACTGTATTCACTTTCCATTTCCTGTTTCATTTATCTTGTCAATGAAAAGTATTGTATCTTTCACATAGTATATTTATTACAACATTCAACTTTAAACTACATAATTGTAATGAACTTAAAAATGTAGGACAAAAACATAAGCTGCATCATATCATCTAAAACTTTCTAAGTGGCATACATATACCCACGCAAATCTTAACTCATATACCCACATTCATGACCCCACCTCATACATATATGTGTGTGCATGTGTGTAACCTGTGTGTGTGTATATATACACATATACATATATACATAATATATATATACATATACACATATACACAAATCCACATATACATATATTTTATATATATTTATATATAAACCCACATGTATATACCCATATATATATACATATATGTACACCCATATGTATATGTATGGATGTAGGTATGTATTTTAAACTATGGATGTATTGGTTTGAGACTTTGTGTGTATCATGCACTAGTTATGTGAATACAGTTAAGACAAAATCTCTCAGTACTCCATAACATCTTCTGAAATAAGATTACAAGTTGTAGAGAAGGTGACAAGCTACATTGATAGGAATTTCTTCACTGTGGAATAATAAGAGTAAAACCACAATTCTAGTTCCTATCTTATTCTTTACAGACATTTATACATATTCATCCATCTCTCTGTACATATATGTATATATATATACACATACATGTGTATATTTATGTCTGTTATGTGTGTATATGCATGAATATACAATGACTATAGTCAATCAATGAAGAGCCAGCTTATATTTGCAATGCTATTTTTTTCCAAATTGGAGTAATGGGAAAAAAAAATCTGTATTTTTGTCATTATAAACTTTTTAAAAAATCAATTTTTTTTCATGTTTGTCCAATTAGGTTCAAGAGAACCTAAAGAGAATTAATTTTATTTTAAGCATCCCCATTACTTTTCCTAAATCATTCATAAATTCAAGATTATTATTTTTTCTTTACTTTCATTATTAGGGAGTGTTACTACCATCACCACCACCACCATTCCTACTGCTACTACTTCTTTTGGATTTTGAACTAAATGCATATTAATAACTGTAATATCTGGCATCAAATAACATTTTAAGGATTATAAATCTCTTTGCATCCTTATCTCATTTACATTTGCAGAGCAACCTTATAAGGAGGTTGCTATTATTATTTCTGTTTCGCACATGAAGAAACTAACTTGCCCCAAGTCATAGAGATATTAAGCATCTGAGGCAAGAATCAAATTTGATTCTTCTTAACTCCAACTCCCTTTTCCTTATCATTGCATCACCACCGCATACCTTCTCTTGTCTCTCTTCACATTTAAATAAATTTTGCTGCAATTTCATCAAATCTGAGTTTAGGAAGTCAGTTTTCCTTATTGTTTCTCTTTATTAATCTGTAATACATTGTAGCATAATTTGGAATTGAGATAGTAATGAAAAAAGCAGTACACTTTTGCCTGTAAATAATAAAATTGATTTCTAGTTTCTTATGATATGGACTCATACAATAGATGGACATCTTAAGTCTATTTCATGTGCATTTGTCTTTTACATGCTTTTCTTGTCAAGCATTCCACACCAAAACATTGGTAGGTACCATATCTATACTTCTGGTTTATTCACGTGTATTGTTTTGTTTTGTTTTGTTTTTTTCTTATGGTACCAAAGGATGAAGGGTAACTACTTGCTCCATGGTCTTTCATGTCAAGGTCCTTATTATATTGGTTTTGAGTAGGTCCAGACAGGAAACCTAAACCACCAAATCAATATCACCTTTGGTGAGATTGGAAATCTTATTAGTGGTGATAGATAACAGAGCCCAATTGTCTGAAGTTTCAAGGTTCCTTTCATATAGAGACTTCAGAGCATAGGGAATCTCAACTGTATATTTATTTTACTGATAGTACTTTCCTTTACTCTTTTCCTGTAACCCTCACAACATGGACAATGAATTGGACTTTAAGCTTAAGATAATTATTGCAATCATTCTATTCTTCTCAACTTTTTTGATGGGTTTTAGATACAAGCAGTCCTGGGAAGAAGTACTAACCTACCCTTGTTCTTTTGTATTCAGTGTTCTCAAGACTATTGCAAGATGGTTAACATAACTGCTTTTTTTAATTGAATAAAAGTATTTTCCTGTATTTTCATCATCTATAGTGTCATTACAAGCATATTTAGCACATCTACAGTAAAGCATAGGGCTGATGTGTACCTCATTCTCATTCCCAAAAGATTTAAATATCTATTAGGTCTCCACGCTTCAAAAGTTTCTCCTTCAGATAATAAAGATTCCAAATATTTGTTGTTGTGACACCCATTAAAAAAGATAGTCTTAAGGGTTTTTTTGTTTGTTTGTTTGTTTCATTTTGATCAGTCTTACGTCCAGGTGATTGTGGTCAGTAAGTTCAAGATGGTGCTGTCTAGTTCCAGTTTATTGGTTGAATCCTCCAGAATATTTTGAGGAATGAATTCTATATAAGGATTTGCTCTTAGTCCATGAAAAACAAAGAGCCTTTTTATTGACATATCTTGATAGGTGTTTCATGGAGGCTAAATATTTGTCATTATTTCACATTGAAATTGTGTGGGATACAGTGACCCTTACTTAAATTAAACTCAGATGCTTCTCAAGGTAGGAGGCAAAAAGGAATTTATTGCAATCTCATGAGAAGAGGCACTTCTAGAAAGACCATGGGTGGTGTCAGCAAGGGAGTGCACATGAGCAGGGAAGAGTAGAGCATTATATAGTACCTAATGTGGAAGCCCACTAGCCTCTTTTCCCATTGGCTGGGAATTCAGGTGTACAGTCTAAATGTGGGTATCTACCCCAGAGACAAAGAAAATAGTAAGTATCATTGCTCACCAATAAGGGTTTTTGTTACCAAATATGGAACTTAAGGGAAGATTGCTGATGTGACTGGCATAAGGGGTGGTGAAGGGGAAGGGTATATCAGGTCACATGACCAGAACTTTGGTGGTTGTCCTCCATTCTGGAGCACTTTATTTGCCTAAGGGAGATAGTAATATTAGCTTTGGCAAGAAGGGTGGGGATTTGGGGGAATTCATGCCTGAGGGATCTTCACTTAATCTAATTTCACTCAATCCCTCCTCTTATTTTTGTCCCTCTGAAGACCCCTCACACCACTCTTGGAAGGATGCCTCTGCTGAATCATCCTCCCTATCTTCTTCTCCACTAACCTCGAATGGTGTCTAGCCTTGACTCTTTAGGACCATGATTCTAACTGACACTTCAGCTTTAGTTTCCAGCCTAATTATTTTTGAAAGGGAATCTTATACTAGTCAGGTTATTAGTTGTATCATGCAAGGGAGAAAAATTGGGAGCAGTATAACTCCACTGATGACAATGAGCCCAAACCATAATAGAGGTTTCCACCAGCTATCTCTAAAACAGGACCAAAAAAAGTATTAAATGGTGATGTCAAAATCTGAACCAGAATGTGAGCCAATTTTCTAATATTCCCAGTGATTTCTTTTTACTGACTTTCCATTGTCAGATATTTTCATACAACAAGTGGAGAGATTTAGTTTCCCACAAACTCCCTTTTTTCTTTATTAAAATTCTTTTTTCCACACTTAAATCCAACAAATACCTCCTCACATTCTTTCCTCTGTGAATTCTTACCTTCATCTATCTCCCCTTTATATGAATATGAGAAGGGAGCAAAGTTGACTGAAGCACTGACCAATTACAAGGGAGCAGCCCCCTTTCATAAGCACAGATACAGATATTCAAAATACAAAGGTAGATCAATGAAGTATCCATTCAGAGGTTTCATCTCATATAGAAGTCTGGGGAGGAACATCATCTGGTGCAGTTTTCTGGTCTGGATGCTCCTTCAGGCACTCTTCAGCACAGCACCTCTGCATCTTCTTCCTTTTATCTTCTTGTGAAAATCCAGATGTCCACTCTGTTACAAAACTGACCTTAATACCATTTAGATAACCATTCCTTAACTTTATGCACTTATCACTCTCACAAAATCAAAACTGGAACTTTGGCCAATTGTTGTGTTTAAGAAATTCTTATTAGAACCCAGATTTTACAATTTACATTCCCCCATCGGAAGATGAGATTTCACTAAGGAGTCAATAACAGGCTCTAGTACTTACATAAATACAATAAATAATCATTTTTAACACAGTACATATCACATCATAAAACAATTCCAACTTCTGGTCATATGATGCTTCTTTTAAAACATTTACAATATAGACCACAAACTATTTTTCTTTTAACATTAACCAAGACGAAAAAATAATTATGTATGGTAACCTCCTAAGCCCTTGACCTGATTGTCTCCACACCATTACTAAGAATTAAAGGGCCCTAAACTATTGCTGTTAAGTCTGAAATCCAAAACCTAACAGCTTAATTTTTGACTTAATCTCAGATGCTCCCCTACCAACAATCTATTATTTAATAGATCTGGTATTACGTTTACAAAATTTTTGATTATAGGAAATTGCCACTAAGAGTAGGGACATTTCGGGGAAGCAACATCTCCCTAACTGCATGTCAGTTCCAGACAGTAGTAGATTGTCAACTGGCATTCAAGCAGGCTTAAAGTCTGCCAGGTGTCAGTGGGGATATTCAGTCAGGATAATCCTACCTCAGCCCAAGCTGAACAGCTGCTCTCCCAGCCTTCCCATGACATCACCTTTTTCAATTCATACAAACATCACACAGGTTTACTGGTATCATGGATTGGTGTCTCAGACCACTTTTCTTGCTATCCACACCTGGAGTAAGACTCAGAAGAACAGTCAGTTAATAGTCTCATAAAATTTTAAAACAGCAAGCTCCAATAATCAGTTTCAGATATGATTATAATTTCACATTGGCTAAGGAACATCTTTTGAAGCAAGTCTTAAGTAGCTTACTTGCCTTTCTATAATTGTTCTAGTTCCTGATTAAATAACAATCAGAAAATCAAATTTACCATTAAAACCACAAGATATTGCTCTAATAGATTTGCATCTGTTTCCCAGACTACTCTATCTCTTTCTTCCCCTGCTCAATCTAAAAGAATTAGCTACACATATGATAAATTCAATCACTAACTTCAACTTACGTTCATGAAAGGAATTCAGATCAAAACAGAAACATTTAACTTTTCCATCAGTGTAAAATACTACCAGAGTTTACCTGTCTCTAAGAAGCTTAGACTGTAATTCTTTTCTCCAAACTGAAGATATCTCTGATTTAGTCTCAGTAATTCATTCAGTAAATTATATTTACCCAAATACTTTTACATCATTTTGTAATGGAACCTTTGTCATTTATCCCAAAAGGAGTCTAAAAGGATGCTGGAAAACCTCACCTTGAAAGTTCCTTGGATTTTCTCATATGAACTGGCTCTCTAGAGGCCCATAGAGGCATGTCACTATGCCCTATCAATCCAAATCTCCAGGTCATTGCCATTCTCATTAAGACCATGCCTGAAACCTCCAGACCACCTGGGGCCACCTTTCCTCAGTCCCTTTGTACATAAGATAACAAATTTTGACCTTCTTTAGCTGAATGATAGCTTGAGTTGAATTTATTTAAACAGGACCCAAAATATTGTCTTTGGGTCCTCAACAATTTTATACCATTATAGTTCACCTTTAAGCCCAATTTTTTCTATGGAACAATGATACATACTTTACATAAGAGATTACAATTTTAACAAAGTGAGGGGCCACACCACTTAGATCATTTTAGGCTCTTCTGCCCCTGGGTGGGGCTGGGGCCACTCCTTTCCTTCCACAATAGAAATAGTTAACATCTCTTCTCTGAGTATCTCCCATTCAGATTAGATCTTAAGAAGTCCTTCAGTAATGGCTGGACTTCAAAAGGAAAGGGGGATGGGGCCAGGAGTCTTTTTGTCATCAAATTATCATAGAGCTTTCTGGAGCCATAAAATTCTTGATCTCTCTTATCTTGTCCCTTATCTTCCAGCCTCCCATAAAACCTAACAAATTAGCTTACAAATATAAATTTGGTAGTTAGGCCTTTCAAAAATCATACAAAAGATTTTACAAAACATTTCTTCATACAATAAATATCTTCTTCTTTTAAGAACAAATTATAATTTATCACAAAACCCTCATGAATTTAATAGGCAAAAATTGCAAAAGATCTAAAACTAAAGCCTTTTCGCATTTGGCCCTAAGTTTCCTTTAACAAATATAGATTTGTAAATGCTCAATTCATAGCAAAAACAATTTTAGTTAAAACTTCTTTCTTAACAGTAGAAATAAAAGTTTAACATAGTTAATACATCCTTAGATGGAAATAAAAGTTTAACATAGTTAATACATCCTTAGATGGAACAGGCTTGAAAATCACAACCATATGTAAAAAATGTACATGTATGTTTTTTTCTAAGGACTCTCATTTTCTCAGTAGGAATTCTACAACACAGAAACTCTTACACAGAATTCATAACAACTTTTTAAACCAATTCATCATTAATTTAACAATGTAGCTCCCAATATAATGACATCTAGATTTACTTAAAAATTGTAAACTATTTAATTTACTTAAAACTTTAAATGAGCTGTTACTCTATTCAGCTTAATGCATTTCCATATCACTTTGCACAGTAATTCATGTCCTTTACCACCATATGGGCACACTATCTCCTGATCAGACAGCTCAAATTTGATTGAGCTATTAATTATATTAAATCAAGTTACATGATTTTTCTCACTTCTTACAATACTTCCTCACACTACTTACTAAAGCCATGTGAAACTGACTCATCCAGAACTATTCAAACTTTATTCATCTTTCCAAGTTTCTCAATCCTTTTACTCAGATTATTCGTTTCCTCCACATATTAACTATAATTGCCTGCACTGGAATCCCTGTCTAGCTTAAATCTACCATTATATAGCAAATATCAGCATTTCCACTGCTTATTTTTAACCAAACATAAGTTTCAAATTATCAAATGTCTATTACGTCCTTTTAAAACCCCAATCTATATATATTGTTGACCTGAAAACTTTTTTAAGAAAAGGCAACAGGCTAATGCATACATTTTATGATTTAATTAATTAATTGATCAATTCCCTATTAAAGACAACGGTAACATAATGCATTATGGAGCCAGAAATGTTCTGGCTACCCAGTGCAGAAATCTTCTGGCTGATATACATTTTGCCGTGAGAAAGGAACTCTCCTAATTGAGCAAATCGTAAATTCAGTAAGACAGGACAATTAACAAAGCAATGTTGGTCAGGCCTTGGGATTCCAGGCTGGATAAACATATGTCTCGGAAATCCCACCACTAGTAAGTGGCAGGCTTCCTGCCCTAAACAGATAACTGACATAGGAAAGGGTAAACAAAGTTCAGTAAAAATTACGACCTAAGATGTCTATATTTTCTTTACCATTAACATGCCATAACATAGTGTATGTCTATAAATATTAAGATATGGAAAACGTCCCATTATTCAAGATAGTGTCTTAGGTTAAAGGTCTCTTAAGGAATGTAGAGTCAGCCTTGGCTGGCTTTGTTGACATAGGAGAGGCATTCTCTGAGTTTGCTTCAGAGAGAACAAAGAGATTATTCCAAAATTTTATATTAAATGTTATCTCTCTCTCTCTCTCTCTCTCTCTCTCTCTCTCTCTCTCTCTCTCTCTCTCTCTCTCTCTCTCTCTATATATATATATATATATATATATATATATATATATATAGATATAGATATAGATATAGATATAGATATATACATTTATACAACATACTCCAAATTTTAAAATCATGTCATGCGGCATCTAATATATACCTATCCTTATGTTAAACACGTTACAATCATAAATGCCAAATAACAATCTCTTTTCTGCTTAATTCTTACAGGTAAAGCATTCCCAGATGCTACTTGTTATTTCAAGACAGATTTTAACTTGAAATTATATCAAACCTGGGTTTGTAATCCCTAATGATAAACATTTCGATCCTCCTCTTTTTTTTTCAAATATTCCTGCCACTGAAAGAAATCTTTATTTATAACTTTTCATAATCTCTTTCTTTTTTTTGCTCTACTTCCTTAAAGAACTGAAAAGTCTTCTTCCAGTTTCCCTCCCCTGAGGTCCACCAGACCAGGAGCTTTCCCAATTAACTCAGACTGGTAAAGGGCAACCTCCCCTGAGCACATGGTCTTGGCATACACATGGATACTGCTATCTCATCCATATCCTTCTGCCCTGGGAATTCCAGGCTCTAGAAAGAGTTGAAATCCCACCTGCTCTCCTTAGGTTAGCACAAAATCCAGGCAGGTATCCGAGGAACCTCTGTACTCACCCTAGTTATTTTCATCCTTCAGAATCTGGAGAGTTAATGCCTCCAAAAGAAATCATCGAAATTCCAAAGTGAATTTGCAATTTTAAACACACTGCCCAGTATCAGATACACTGACCCAATTCAAACCTAAAGTATAGATTTTAGTTTGAGATCTCATCAAATCAAAGCCCAGCTTTTTCCTGCAGACTGCCTGAGGTTTATTTTCCCTTATCTTTCTTTTTCACATTCATAACTATGTCCAGGTGTTAAGAATGCAGATACAAAGATTTCTTTTAACAACTTTCAAAAGTTTTCCAACTCTCTATTAACACTACTCATGGAACAGATCAAGCCAAACAATTTACCACAAATTTGCCTGCCTCAGGGAACCATAGGGCTGCATAAGAGCTTTCTCCCTCATTAAGAGGCTTTTTGGCATTCACCATCAGATTTAACAGTCACACACCCAGTCCTCAGAGGAACCTTACCTTGGCCAATTTGCATTTCCTCCCAGTGGAATCCCTGCCCAAACAAAACACCAATACTTAATCATTTATTTTTCCCTTTATATTTTGGTGTTTCATCGCAATTCCTAAGTCTGGGGCTATCATCTTGAATGTCTGGATATGAATTTTTGGGACCAGTCACCTTTAATTGCCCCCTTACCATGGCTTACCAGATCTTGCCTCCAAAAAAGCTCTCTAGATCTTGCTAAGAGAGGCCCAGAGGGGGTGGTGGAATTTACAACCAACCCCATCTCTGCCAGTAACCCAGGGGTCCTCACTTGATCTTGCCTGAGTTAACTGCTCAAGCTCACAAGATCTCCCTTGCCTGGGTTGTGCATGCACAACTCACTGACCAATATTCTGGCTGGTCTTCCTGGCCTAATTAATCAGCTTGTCTTCACTCTGGAGTGTCTTTGTTTTTCTCTTTACTTTCCTTTTTTGCCTCCTCCGAGTTCCTCTCTTGAGGTGGTTACCTGATTGGAGATGGAAATGGATCTTGCAAATCAATTTCAAGGACCTCTGAGAAAACCTCAGTTGGAGCCTCATCCCTGTTAAGAGTTTAGAAGACCCCTCGTGGAGGGGAATAATCCAAGGATTAGCTGCTAAACTGTGTGGGATACAGAGAACCTTACTCAAATTAAACTCAGATGCTTCTCTAGGTAGAAGGCAAAAAGGAATTTATTACAATCTCATGAGAGGAGGAACTTCCCGAAAGACCATGGATGGTGTCATCAAGGGAGTGCAACTGAGCAGAGAGGAGTACAGAATTATATAGTCCCTAAAGTGGAAGCCCACTAGCCTCTCTTCCCATTGGCTGGGTATTCAGGTGTACATCTAAGTACAGGAAACTACCCAAGAGAGAAAGAATATAGAAAGGATGGTTGCTCACCAATAAGGGATTTTGTTACCAAATGTGGAACTTAAGGGAAGAATACTGATGGGATTGGCATAAGAGGTGGTGAAGGGGAAGGGTACACCAGGTTACGGGACCAGAACTTTGGTGGTTGTCCTCCAACCTGGAGCATTTTATTTGCCTAAGGGGGATACTTAATTAACTTGGCTTTGCCAGGAAGGGTGGGGGTTTCGGGCAATTCATGCCTGAGGGGTCTTCACTTAACCTGATTTCACCCAAAATGTTGTCATTTCTTGTGCTAATTTGCTTTTGAACTTTACATTATTGTTGTAAGTACTTTCTCATGTTTTTCTCTTTCTTAACACTGAGTATTATTAAAAGAGGAGATTTTTTTTGTTTTTTTCTTTTTTTAGTTCAATGAGGGCAACACAAGGGACATATTACAAATTCAGGGAAAAATTAAAAAATGAGTGACAAATAAATGCTTTATAAAAATATTACTAAGATGTACTTTAGTGTACTAGATATAGTACTAATTTTGGATTTGGGTAGACCAATGTTTTGCCTCTCAAACTTCTGCTTCTGATGCTTACTAGTTTTGATGTCATGAACATCTAATCAAATCTCTCACCTTCATGGGTAAATCCCTATGGCTAAAATGTTAGAGGGTAATTACCAATCTCTCTCAGTAGAGTCTGTTCGTGGGAGCATAGTGTCAGTGTTTCAGCTCTAGAAAACACATGTGAGATCATGTAGCAACATTTTTTTAAATAAACAAGATAAAGAAATTGAAATCCAGGGAAGTTATGACTTCACAGAATTTTTTCTACTGTAGTATGTTACCTCTTTACTCAAATATAATTACTGTCAGAAAAGCAAAGCAAAACAAAACAAAACCCTTTTCATGTAAATTTTTCATAAACAGAAAAATTCTTCTGTTAAAAGTCTTAAATTTCAAATGAAAACTTACAAAAATAAGGCACTCAATATCCCCTGAGAAGTTCCTAGGATATTAATTATTAAAGGCAGTTATTTCATGGGTAAAAGATGCCACATTAGGCTGACAAGAGATGGATGTTCTCATTAACCACCTCTGTGTTGGGTAGACTACCTGCCAACTTTGGTCCTCTTTGTGAAAAATGTTAATGATAAGTGGCAATTTTTGCTGAGGGAGTACTTGCTGAGTTATTTCAAATAAAATCTGAAAAATTTGTTAGAGAATAAAATACATATTTATAGAGTATCTAAACAGAAATTTTATTTGTATGATGTGACCACAAGATTTGTGGGAAAAAAATGTGCAATAAGATATAAAAGCAGTAATGTAAGTGTTCTGAAAATAAGACAATTTGACAACTTTAAGGTCTTTAAACGTAGCCCTGTGTTACTGTGGCAGGATGAATTTTTGTCAAATGGTGAGGTATTTAAATAAACCATACATAATAACACGACTATTATCTTAGAATTCAGAGCTGGAAAGAATATTAGATATCATCTATGTTAATAACTGCTAACTTTGGTTTTGTTATGCATGGCTTTGTTTACAGTCCAGTGAAGTCCATGGCTTTGTTTGCAGTCTAGGGAGGTTTATGGACCTTCTGTCAGAACGTTTCAAAATAATGTTTTTAAATCCATAAATAAGAATTTTAAAGTAAAACAATTATGTTGAAACGCATTTATCAAAACATATTTTTTAAAATATCCATGTACCCTGGTTTAAGAATTTCTGGTACATTCTAAGCCCCTCTTTTTTACGAAAAGGAACTTCTAAGTCAAGGCAATTTAAATGAGTTTTCCAGGGTCAAGCAGGTAGTAAAATTCCAGAGTTTGGGCAGCTAGGTGGCATAGTAGAAAGAGTATCAGGCTTGGAGTCAGGAAGATTAATATTCCTGGGTTCAAATACAGTCTCACACCTAAGTTGCGTGATAGTGGGCAAGTCTCTTAACTTTATGCTTCAGTTTTCTCATCAGTAAAATGATCTGGAGAAGGAAAAAGCAAACTGCTCTGTTATTTTTGCATGAAAATGCCAAATGGGGTCACAAAGAGCTGTATACAATTAAAAAAGACTGAATGTCATCATCAAAAGTGCGAAAACGGTATTCCAACCCAAGGTTAATTTTTTTTCACTCGAAATTTAAGGAACATTATTTTGAAGTGTGCTAATGTGTAATGTTAATGGATCCTAGCCCCTCAGAAGGAGAAAATTATTGTTCTTGCCCTGTCCTGTTCCTAATCCCTTTTGGAGGATTTACTCAACTTGTTAGAGCACTTTTGTGGTGGTTATTGTCCTTCGTCTTTCAAGAGGACCAAAATAATATCGCTATGTTATAGTCAAATTACAATTCATCTGACTGTGACTGAACAGACCAATATGAGTTCAGAATGCTCTACTGATGAGTTCAGAATGCACTCTAAGAATGTTGAGGTGCCACCAAAAATGAGGGAGAGAAAGTGGATGAGTACTATTTTTCTGAAAGAAATTCACTCAGTCTCCATCTTAAAGAAAACATTTATTTGGGGTGATAAAACCAAGTGGGACCGCTTCCATGTAGGAGAGCCTAGGCAGGAATCTTTGCCCCCTACTAAGGAAGGCAGCATGACCCTGTTTCCCATAGGAGAAAAAGGTGATTATTAGAGTTAGGTATCTGGTTTAAATGCAATTTTATGGAATGGTTGGAAGAAGACAAGAGAATTGGAGGAGTGGATATCAGATCAAGGAGAATAGGAAAGGTAGAAAGGGAGGACCACTCCAGAATGTCAAGTAGTCCATACAGATAACAGGAAAGTGGAGAGGAAGACTTGGTGTGAATGTCAGATAAGGGGGTGCTTTGTGAAAGCACGCAGATAAGACCATGTTGGGGAGCTTCAAAGTAAAGTCTTCTTTGATAACTTTTCTGGTTGGTCACACCCTACATCTTATTTCATATCTTGCATCCTGCTTGCTTCATCTGCTATAGCACTCTTGTCTGCCTCACCTCATCACTACCACAGGTCAGGCACAAATAGTCCATGTAAACATTTGAGATGAATTCTTCAAATTTATGCATCTCACATTTCTTTTGATTTACTTCAGTTCTGCTTTACTCATAAAACATAGTACCTTCTCTGAAAAGGGCATACCTTGCTGTATGGTTCTGTGCTAGTATCTCTCATCTAGGTCAGCTACCTCACTGATGGTTAAATTGTTCAAGAAATAAATCACTTTCACTGGTGATACTAACATTCAAAGGACTCCTTCATGACCCTCAGGTCCCCACCTGATGTTCTCTTTTTTCTACATGACTGCTCCATTTCTATTTTTCAGTTACTGATATAACTGAGTATGCCTTAAAGTCATTCCTCAAACCTCAGTCATTATGGGTAACGTTCTGAAGCTTATTTATATCCACAATAAATAATTCTATTGACCTTTGGGTCACCTAATTTTCAGATTCTTCTGATACTATTGAGAATTCAGAAAATTTAGTTTGTGCCTCTGGGCCATTTTATTAATCACAATTTCCTTATGAGGGTAGGGTGCTGGGGTGGAGAACCTGGCATTTTAAGGATAGATGTGGCATTCTAGGTCCTTCGGAGGAGTCTTTTGACTCCATCCAAGGTTTACTGAGCAGATCTTTTATTAAGGCTATTTGTTCTGTGAAGTTTGGATTCAGTCAAAGGACCACACTTGCAGATCTAGGAGGCCATGTAGCCTTGAGGCCACAAGTTCCCCACCTAACTCCCAGAGCTATTGTGAGCATAAAATGGGATAACATTTGTAAAATGCTTTGTAAAATTAAAGTACTATATTGATGCTAGATATTGTCATTAATATTATTATTTATTCAAGGTAGTTAGCATTGTCAGAAGAATGTTTGCATTAAAAACAAAGACCTTCATGGCAGTGAATGAAGGGAGGCCATCTAAGGGTCTCCAAGTTTCTCAAATGCAATCCAGTGTATTTACTATTTTTTCCTTTTGCAATACTAGATCCAGTTCATTATCCAGGGCCCATGCAAAGTATATTGATGTAGTATTCAAAGGGTTGCCAATTTAACTGTATATCATAGTCAGAACAATCTATCAATCAAGAGATAAAAAAAAAAAAACATACAGATAAACAAATAAATAAACATTTATTTAATAATTTTCTCAAAGCAAATAAAAATTTAGACAGTATTTTTAAAATTCATGGTTATGTCTTTCTTGATAGCCTGTTTACTCTGATGATTTAGATAATTCCTAAATCCTTTAATGACTTACCCTGGAAAACCTGCCATTTTCGTAGTAAAAGACAAGCAAAAAAAGTGTTCTTTACCTGACACAAATTTTTTCTGCACACTGCAGGTGCTGTGTACAGAGGTTTCAATCGCGAATAACTGTAGCACTGGTTTTCTATTTTGAAGTCTAGGTCAGAGTAATTGGTAAATGTATGCCTAGGCACAGAGAATTACATAATTATAAATGAGATGCCATTAAATATAAGATAGTTAAGAGAAACAGATAAATCCTTTAGTTCAATTGAAATAAATTTTTATCTTCCTCCAAAATTATTTTTTACCTCAGTAAGTTCATAGACACATTATAATTAATATAAATTAAGAAATGAATGAAGGAGTAAATAAACTAACTAAATAAAATCTACCTGGAACTACAAGGGGAAAATCTAATGTAAAAATTTTAAAATATATTTGGATTCTCATACTTAAAAAATGGCAAGGGGTAAAACACTTAGCCACTGGTAACATAAGGAGATGATAAATTGGTACACGTACATTTCCCTTTAGGAGATCATTCCTGTGGCAGTAAAGCAAAAATTGGAAATGTTTTGCAGCTACTATGCATATCTACATGCACTATAATCAAAATACGGTACATGAAATGCTGCACTTGGTTTCAGGAATGCCTGGGTTCACATCCTACCTCTGACTCTAGTCAGCCATATATACTGGAAAAGTCATTTAAAATATTTGGCCCTTAGTTTCTTTATTGCAAAATGTATCTAACATTATAATCCAAAAATAATATTCAATGTTGTTTAGATAAGGTCTTCTATCATTTTTATCAATCCAAATTATGCCCCCTTATTTCAAGGAATTCTAAGTTTGGAGAGATAATTTGTTTTATCTTTATATCCTAAGCATTTAATACAAAGACTGGAATACAGAAAGTATCTAATAAATGCTTATTGATGGATTGGCCCTGTAAGATGGAATAGTAGACTATCACTATACTGATCACTATATTGATAGTACTGTACTGATAACTATACTGATAATACAGCAGATTGATGAGTCACCATGGTGTAAAGCCAACCTCAGCAGCACATCTGAGGACTGCTGCTGTGAAGGATTTCAAGGTTCTAATCACATAGTACAACGAGCCCTCTATTTATTCAGCAACAAACTAAACCTTGCTCAATAAAGTTAAGCATAATATTCATAGCAACATCCTTAAGCAAAACATATCTAATACGTATATCTCATGACAATAGCAACATCTTTAAATCAATACCAAATATCCAATTAAAGTCTTTTTTCAAAATACTATATCATCCACTGCTAGGTCATAATAAGAACAATCTTCTTGATCAACATCAAGTGGTCAAGTAAAGTCTTCTCACATGTTGACTTGAGGCTGACTTACGAACCCCATAGCTCCTCCTCCATGGGCCAGCCACTCCCAACTCTTGCTTGGGTTCATACTCAGAAAGCTCTCTGCTCCTGCTCCTTTTCTCAACTCACAGGAACAGTGCCACTTGAAACTCTTCCTGCTTTTGTCTGATGGCAGGATTGTACATAATACCAGCACCATCATTTAATTCACTCATAAAGACCAACAAACAGAACTTCTGTCTCAGAAATTAGCACAGATCAACAGATAGCACTGACATCATGACTATAGAAAGTAAGGTTCAAAGGTGTGAGAAGAGCGATGTGCTAAGAAAAAAGAAAAGTTGAAGGAGAACTTTTTTTTCACTTAATAGAGGCTTGCAAGGAAGAGTTTTTATGATATCGGGAAAATAGGTATGGTGTACAATGCTTGAAGCTTACTCTTATTAGAATTGATTCAAGGAAGGATATATGTGTGTATATACATATATACATACACATACATACACACTTACACAAACTGTCAGGTTGGTATAGAAATATATCTTACCCAACAGGAAAATAAGAGGGGACTGGGATAAGAAATATAGAGTGGGTGTGATATAAGAGAGGACAGATAAAGGGAAAGAGTGGTTAGTATAAACATAAGAAAATGGGATGGAGAAAAATTCAGTAGACACCTCCCCAAACCATTTTGAACCCCTCTAGATCTGAGAAAGGCCTAAAACCTGAACTGGTCAATCAGGAGAAACATTGTTGCCCCATCAGAGCTTAATGCATGATAATGCTTTGCATACTTTAGTTTAAGAGACATGGTTTGTTCTCTAAGTGAGCTGAACATGCCCTTTCCTGTGTCAACACTCATTCTTCTGTTAATGACTACCAAAGACAAGGTGTCTTGGCCAGAAACTACCTTGAATAATGGGATTTTTCTTATCTTAAGTATTTTATGGACATATACTGTGTTATGTCACATTAAGGGTAAAGAAAACAGAGATATTCTGGGTCATAATTTCAATTGACACTTTGTCAAATTTCTTACGTTACTGTATTTACCACCTATTGAATAAAGAAAATTCCTTTCCCATTCTATGGTTAAACATATATGGAGATCATAAATTTGAATCCTGAGATTAGAATTGTTCTAACATATGTTTCAGGTTGGTCATTCTTTTATCAAGCAGTCAGAATTCACATTCTAGCTCCTTGTACATATATGCTTGCTAGCTTTGCCTAACTTTAAGGGAATAAATAATATAGATTTATATGCCAGCTAGACTGTTTGTCTCCTTTAACCAAACTTTCAGGTTGACAATGCACAGTTAGGAATCATAACTATGAAGGGGAATGGGATGAGCTCATCCATAAAATGGAAGCAGATAGCAGAATGGATTAGGAACCAGAATCCAATAACATGTGGTTTATAAGAATTGTATTTGAAACAGAAAGATGAACAGAGTTAAAATAAAGGGCTAGAGCAGAATTTATAATGCTTTAACTGAAGTAAAAAAAGGTAGGGAGAGCAATCATGATCCTAAACAAAGCAAAAATATACGTAATTAAAGGAGATAATCAAAGAAATTATATTTTATTGAAATGAACTGTGATAATGAATGAATATCAAAATTGTAGATTTCTGTAATAAAAACTTCATTTATCAAATATTTGGAAACTGAGTCAAGAGACATTCTTAAATTGATAAATTGTTATTGGATATGAACAAGCAGTTTCCAGAAGAAGAAATGAAAGCTATCTCTAAGTCATATAAAAATATTCTAAATAGCTATTGATTCAAGAAATGTAAATTAAAACATCTCTGATGTATCATCTTACACCAATCAGAAATGACAAATTGTGGAGGGGATGAGGGAAAATAGGCACATTAATCAACTGTTGGTGGAGTAGTGAAGTGACCCAACCATTATGGAGAGCAATTTGGAACTCTGCCCAAAACTGTGCACATCCTTTGACCCAGAAATATTACTAGTACAGTTGTACCCAAAAGAAACCGAACAAAAAGGGAAAGGACATATCTGTATAAGAATTTTTACTGTCCCTCTTTCTGGGGTGCAAAGCATTGGTAACTGAGGTAACATTAATTGGGGAATGGATGAACAAATTGTAGCATGCAATTTTAATGGAGTATTATTGTTTTATAAGACATGATGAGAGGACAAGTTTCAGGGGAAAAAAAGCCAAGAAATATATGAACTGATGCAAAGTGAAAGAAGAAAAAAAAGCAGAGATGATTGGGCACAGTAACAGTAATGTTAATATGATGATCAACTGTGAAAGACTTTGCTATTCTGATCAGTAAAATGATTTGAAAAATTAAAAGTGACTCACATTATAAACAAAATAGAACAAAAACAAAACAGCTACCACCCTCCAGAGAGAACTGATGAATTCTGAAAATAAACTGAATTTTTCTCACTTTCTTTCTTATTTTTCTGTGGCTAATGTAGAAATATGTTTTGCATGATTTCTAATGTATAATTAATTGATATCATTGTGCTTGCCTTCATAGTAGGGGAAGAGGAAGATAATTTGAAACTTTAAAATAAAAATATTTCAAAAATAATAAAATAATCAATTTCTTACAAATTTATAAACAAGAACAAATACGATACTATATATGAGCCTAAAAGTATAACACCTTCAAATTAGGAAAGGCTCATTCAAATTGCAAAAAAGACTTTCACCCAGGTTTCCGTTAAATATGAGCTACTGAAAAGTTGTTTGTGTAATTTATTTCTACAGAATACATTCTACTTCCCCATTGACTGTTATCATCACTTTGGAGAAGTGTTTTCAGATAAAATACAATAAATAACACAAATAAAAATTCATTCTCCCTTAAATGGTATATGCGTGTGAAGTAGACACTCCAAGCTTTGTCTTCTTTCTTGACACACTTACAAAATGACTGAAATCTCATTTCTAAATATAAAGATCATTCACAGGAAATCAGTATCAATCTTTCCTGAATGTCTTGAAGTACTTGCTTGACTTATCTCTGGTTGTATACCTGAGTTGAGAAAGGATACTCAGAATCTTAGATCACTGTTTATAGTGTTCTTTGGGAATTAAGATTTGTTACCCATCAAGCCAAATGGGGAAAGTCTGTTGATACACATGGAATTGACCTTGTCCCATAACCACCTTCTAATTGTTCCAATCAAATTTAAATCAGAAAATCCTGCTGTATACAATTCATTTCAAATCTATTCTCTTTGCTTTTCATGCTTAAATCTCCACAGAGAATATCTTCATAAAGAATGACTCAATTGTACTTCACAAGGTGACAGGGACAGAAGGGATTCATTAAAAACAAAACAAAACAAAAAACACCAAAAAAAACCTGATTTAAAATATTAAGAATAATGGACAAACAGTAGTAAATCAGGAATTCAGGAATTCAAATGTCATTTAAAAATCAACAATAAGATGTAATACATGAAAAAAAAATGGGGGAGGAATAAGATTTTATCAGACAAATGGTCCACTCTCTAGTATTCTTGTTATTGGAACTTTCTGCTCTGATACATACTAATATTATTTAATCTGGTAATTAGTTTACTATACCAGTGAGGTAGAACCTTAGCACAGACTGATACAGCTTTTCATTTTTTTTTCTTCTCAATGCTGCTGACCTTATGAACTGATAGGTCTATTGTCCCAGTGCCTCTGTTTCTAAACCTCTCTGTTGTAAGATTTATAGCATGGCCAGCAGTTCTGCAATTACATTTGCTGAAAGCTCTGTTTTCTCGGCCTCCTTTGGGAATTGCTCTGCCCCTGGCCCCAGGTTGATGCCTAATTCGTGGCACATGTCACCCATTGCTCATTTGGAAGAGAATGTGTCTGCTGACATAAATAGCAGCTGTGATGGCAAAACTTCTGGCCATACTTCAAGTCTCCCATAGTGAAGTTTTAGAGATAGAGTTGCTGAGATAATGGAGGTATCAATCCTGCAGGGATTTCTTTGAAGGTCAAAAAATTCTGATTAAAACTTAGTGTCATGGCCCTGGTTTCATTCTCTAGAGATATGTTTTAGATTTGTTTTATATTGTTTTTGCCAGGTACGTTAACCAAGCAAAACTAAAACAACATCCACAACAAAAATCCTGAATGTTCTAACCTGTACCTTTTCATTCTCTTCTAAATTGTCTTTCAGACTCCAGGATTCTAGGATTGCTATGAAGTTTTAAGGGCAGAACTTTAGTGTTCAGGAAATAAATAATGATGTGTAATGTAAGGGGAGAGAGGAAGAAGGGAAAGATATATTAGGCATGTCAATAATCACACAAGTCGATAAATTACTTATAGCTAGTTTTGATATATAAGATAAATGACAAAGGAAGTTAGTCATCCGGGGGCTGACAATGACATTTTTTAAACCACAAGTGTGCAATGAAGACATCCTTTGAGAGAGCACTCATATCCTTAGGAGGTTACATGAGATCAAGCAGACCAATTTATTATCACAAGCTTTAATAAAGAGGTGATAAGAGTGCCTGTTGTGTGGAATATACTGTGTAAAGCAGAGTTGACTGACAATACCTAGATATATTGAGGATAGCTGGCATTTCAAAGTGAACACATCAATGAATATTAGCTCTACCCTTTATATGCACACAATTGTCACATACTTCAAGATAAAGGCCAATATGGGATCACTCACATTCTAAACTGCTACAATATAAATGCCCTCAGAGAAATTACATTATTTTGTCTTTTGCACCTTTTCACAAGATATGATATGTAGTTTTATTTTTCTCTCTAGTTTTCTTTCTTATTCTTGAAATGTCTGATACTTTTTACTATTTCCCTAACATTCTTTCATGCCAATTTAACTTTTCTTTCTATATTTTGATTTATATTCCAGTCTAGAAGGGACCTATATTTATAATTTTTGTCATTTTGTATGGTGCATGATGTACGATATGGAAACTATCACTGAAGATAATGTTCAGAAACAATATGTTTGGTCTGAAGATTATTAAGATTTGGGAGGACAGAGCCATAGTCTTCAGATACTAGAAGAGGTAGCATATGGAAGAGAGTGAGCGAGAGAGAGAGAGAGAGAGAGAGAGAGAGAGAGAGAGAGAGAGAGAGAGAGAGAGATTAGATTTATTTTTTTTATTTATTGTATACACCTACAAAAAAAATGGAAAAAAAATCAAAATCAAGAGAGAAATTTATTTGGAGGACAACCAATTAAAATTTGGGGAAGAACTTTTTGAAGAGTTTGAACTGATAAATGATGGGATCAGCCATCATAGCAACTGGTGACAGCCTCCTCACTATACATTTTCAAGCAAAGTCTGAAGAAACATTCCTCCATGAATCAAAAGGGAGATTTGATGTGTTACAAAGAACACAAAATATTAGATCTGAAAAGCCAGGTCACAATTATTTACTCTAACCCATCAGAACTGGGGGACCATAGATAAGTCACTCCATAATTTGAACCTCAGTTTTCTCATCTGTAAAACAGAGATAGCATGCATTACCAACATATTGTTGTTATTGTTGTTGTTACTTGTAATGTAAGCATTTGCATTTTTTAATACACACACATATATGGTTTCATTGGAAAAATATGAAAAGTAAATAAGCTTTTTTAAAGATGATTTTCTATAATAAACTGTCATAATTGCATAATAAAAAAAGCAAAAAACATACAATGCTGTTGTTTATATTAATAACAAACATACTTGATTTCAGAGGGTACAATGCAACTTTTATGGTATCCTCTTATGCATATAGTGTATCACACAAGATTTCTTTACAAATTTAAAATTCCTTTGTGTAGTGAATCTCTGGTTACCAATATTAAATGAGAAATAGAATTAGAATTACCACAGGAGTTCACCACTGTTGTAGGAAATGTCCAGAGTGGAATCCAAATGGAAGTGGAATTACCCATAATTGGCAAGGTCCTCAAGATGCTTCTATTCAGAGATAATATTGTATTGAAAGTCTCAAGCCGTGAAATGCAACAAGCTCTATTTATTGAGATATTTGATCACTCAAAATGAATTAGCTGAACAATCTATGCATTATTCTGCAAAAACAAAATGTTACTGAACATATCAGAAACTAGTGGAAGAGTATATCATTAAGGTAATTAATTGTTATGTGTATTTTAGACAAGTAATGCCTATTGATACACAAGTAAGCCCAAAAAATTAATAGATGGTGAATAGTAATTTCAGGCTGAGTAGAGGAAAAGACACATATCTGGCAATGAAGGTGATAAAAAGACAGCTATATTTTAAAATCAAGCATATTTTGCTGAAAAAGTGTGTAATATTGAATTCTGGGAAATGTGCAGCAATCTTTAACGATGCCAAACCATCCTTTATTTCTTTTTTTTTTTTTAATTTTTTTAAATTTTTTTTTAATTTTTTTAATGTTTAACAATCACTGCCATACAATTGCGATTTTATCCCTCCCCACCCACCTCCCACTACCTCCCTCCCTCCCAACGACTGCATACAATTCTGTATAGATTCTACATATACTTTCCTATTGAGTATATTTTTACTATAGTCATGCTAAGTAGTCAGACTAAGATAAATGAAAGAATCCGTATAACAAATCAGAACATGATACACAAACAGATACACATACACAAACATGATCTGCTACATTATGTGAGTGACTTCCATATTTCTCTCTCTGAGTATGGAAGGCATTTTGCCTTGAGGTCCACCATTGGGATTTTTTTTTTTTTTTCAGAAGTTCTTGTGTTATTACAAAAATCTAAGTCTACCAGAAAAAACTCTCACACACTGTGGTTGTTGCTGTGCATAAAGTTCTCCTGGTTCTGCTCCTTTCACTCAGCATCAGGTCATATAAGTCCTTCCAGGCCTCTCTGAAGTCTTCTTGTTCATCATTTCTTATGGCACAATAGTACTCCATTACATTCATATACCATAATTTATTCAGCCATTCCCCAATTGATGGACATCCCTCTGACTTCCAGTTTTTGGCAACTACATAGAGTGCTGCTATAAATATTTTTGTACATGTGGGACCCTTTCCCATTTTTATGATCTCTTGGGGATATAGTCCTAGTAGCGATATTGCTGGGTCAAAGGGTATGCACATTTTTGTAGCCCTTTGGGCATAGGTCCAAATTGCTCTCCAGAATGGTTGGATGCGCTCACAGCTCCACCAACAATGAATTAGTGTTCCAACTCTCCCACATCCTCTCCAGCATTTATCATTTTCTTGTTCTGTCATGTTTGCCAATCTTATAGGTGTGATGTGGTACCTCAGAGTTGTTTTGATTTGCATCTCTCTAACCAATAGTGATTTAGAGCATTTTTTCATATGATTATAGATAGCTTTAATTTCTTCCTCTGAAAATTGCCTGTTCATATCCTTTGACCATTTATCAATTGGGGAATGACTTGTATGATTATACATTTGGGTCAGTTCTCTATATATTCTAGAAATGAGGCCTTTATCCCCGAGCTTAGCTGTAAAAATTTTTTCCCAATTTACTACATCCCTCCGGATTTTGGTTGCATTGGGTTTGGTTGTGCAAAAACTTCTCAGTTTAATGTACTCAAAGTTATCCATTTTGCATTTCATAATGCATTCTATCTCTCCTTTAGTAAAGAATTCTTCCCTTCTCCATAGATCTGATAAATACACTATTCCTTGCTTCTCCAGTTTATTCATGGTATCAATCTTTATACCTAAATCATGTACCCATTTGGACTTTATTCTTGTGTACGGTGTCAGGTATGGGTCTATGCCTAATTTCCGCCACACAGTTATCCAGTTTTCCAAGCAATTTTTATCAAACAATGAGTTCTTATCCCAGAAGCTGGGGTCCTTGGGTTTATCAAACAGAAGGTTGCTATATTCCTTGCCTACTGCATCTTGAGTGCCAAGTCTATTCCACTTGTCTACCTCTCTGTTTCTTAGCCAATACCAAGTGGTTTTGATAATTGCTGCTTTATAGTACAGTTTAAGGTCTGGTAGCGCTAGGCCACCTTCCCAGGCATTTCTTTTCATTAGTCCCTTTGATATTCTGGACCTTTTGTTTTTCCAAATGAATTTTGATATTATTTTATCCAGCTCTAGAAAGTAATTGTCTGATAGTTTAATTGGTATGGCACTAAATAAGTATATTAATTTGGGTAGAATTGTCATTTTTATTATATTAGCACGGCCTACCCATGAGCAACTAATGTTTTTCCACTTACTTAAATCTGACTTTATTTGTGCAAAAAGTGTCTTGTAATTGTGTTCATATAGTCCCTGGGTTTGTTTTGGCAGGTAGACTCCTAAGTATTTTATACTGTCTACCCTAACTTTAAATGGGATTTCTCTTTCTATCTCTTGCTGTTGAACTTTGTTGCTAATATATAGGAATGCAGAAGATTTGTGTGGGTTTATTTTGTACCCTGCAACTTTGCCAAAGTTGTTTATTAATTCAAGTAATTTTTTACTTGAATCTCTGGGATTCTCTAGGTAAATCATCATATCATCTGCAAAGAGTGATAACTTAGTTTCTTCTTTGGCTATTCTAATTCCTTGAATATCTTTATCTTGTCTAATTGCTACAGCTAACATTTCTAGTACCATATTGAATAATAGTGGTGATAATGGACAAACTTGTTTCACCCCTGATCTTATTGGGAATACATCTAGCTTATCCCCATTGCATATAATGCTTGCTGAAGGTTTTGGATAGATACTGCTTATTATTTTACGGAAAGTTCCCTTTATTCCTACGTTCTCCAGTGTTTTTAGTAGGAATGGATGTTGTATTTTGTCAAAATCTTTTTCTGCATCTATTGAGATAATCATGTGGTTTTTGTTAGCTTTGTTGTTGATGTGATGAATAATGCTAATAGTTTTCCTAATATTGAACCAGCCCTGTAGTCCTGGTATGAATCCTACCTGATCATAATGTATTAATCTCGTAATAAGATGCTGTATTCGTTTTGCTAGAATCTTATTTAAAATTTTTGCATCTATATTCATTAGGGAAATTGGTCTATAATTTTCTTTCTCTGCTTTGTCTCTTCCTGGTTTGGGTATCAAAACCATATTTGTATCATAGAAAGAATTTGGGAGGACTCCTTCTTCCCCAATTTTCAAGAATAGTGTATGTAGTATTGGAAGTAACTGTTCTTTAAATGTTTGATAGAATTCACTTGTGAATCCATCTGGCCCTGGAGATTTTTTCCCAGGGAGTTCATTGATGGCTTGTCCAATTTCTTTTTCTGAGATGGGGTTGTTTAAGTATTCAACTTCCTCTTCTGTTAATCTGGGCAATTTGTATTTTTTTAAATATTCATCCATCTCATTTAGATTGTCAAATTTGTGGGCATAAAGGTGGGCAAAGTAGTTTCTAATTATTGTTTTAATTTCCTCCTCATTGGAGGTGAGTTCACCCCTTTCATTTTTAATGTTAGTAATTTGGTTTTCTTCTTTCTTTTTTTTGATCAGATTAACCAAAGGTTTATCAATTTTATTAGTTTTTTCATAAAACCAACTATTGGTTTTATTTATTAATTCAATAGTTTTCTTTATTTCAATTTTATTAATCTCTCCTTTGGTTTTCAGTATTTCTAATTTGGTATTTACTTGGGGATTTTCAATTTGTTCTTTTTCTAGCTTTTTCAACTGCAAGCCTAAGTCATTGATCTCCTCTTTCTCTATTTTATTTATGTAAGCATTCAGAGATATAAAACTTCCCCTAATAACTGCTTTTGCAGTGTCCCATACGTTTTGGTATGTTGTCTCACTATTGTCATTCTCTTGAATGAAGTTGTTGATTGTTTCTATGATTTCTTCTTTAACCCAACCCTTCTTTAGAATTAGATTATTTAGTTTCCAATTGATTTTTGGTTTCTCTTTCCATGGCCTTTTATTACATGTAATTTTTATTGCATTATGATCTGAAAAGGATGCATTGATTATCTCTACCTTTCTGCACTGGATTGTGAGATTTTTATGTCCTAGTACATGGTCAATTTTTGTAAATGTTCCATGTACCGCTGAGAAAAAGGTATATTCCTTTCTATTCCCATTTAATTTTCTCCAAAGATCTATCATATCTACCTTATCCAGAGTTTTATTTACCTCCTTAACCTCTTTCTTTTTTATTTTGAGGTTGGATTTATCGAGTTCAGAGAGGGGGAGGTTGAGGTCCCCCACTAGCATAGTTTTGCTATCAATTTCTTCCTTCAACTCCCCCAACCTCTCCTCTAAGAATCTGGATGCTATACCACTTGGAGCATACATGTTTAGTAATGATATTGCTTCATTGTCTATGGTGTCTTTTAGCAGGATATAGTTTCCTTCCTTATCTCTTTTGATTACATCTATTTCTGCTTTTGCTTTGTCTGAGATTAGGATTGCTACTCCTGCCTTTCTTACATGAACTGAGGCACAATATATTCTGCTCCATCCTTTGACCTTTATCCTATGTGTATCCCCCCGTTTCAAATGTGTTTCTTGTAAGCAGCATATTGTTGGATTATGGCTTTTAATCCATTCTGCTATCCGTCTCCGTTTTATGGGAGAGTTCATCCCATTCACATTCACAGTTATGATTACAATCTGTGTATTTCCCTCCACCCTCTTTCCCACCATTTGTGCTTTTAGCTCTCCCGTCTCCCTTCCCCTCCTCAGTAGTATTCACTTTTCTCCCCCTCCTCCTGCAGCCTTCCCCTCCTTCTTTTAGCCCCCCTCCCTTTTAGTCCCCTTTACTCTTATTGCTTCTTTCCTCCCTTTTAGCCACCCTCCCCTTTCTTCCCCCTTCCCCTCCTACTACCTATAGAGCTAGTTAGGATTATCTGCTTAAGATTATTGTTCCCTCCTTTGAACAAATCAGATGAGAGTACCTCTCAAACAATGCTCATCTCCCTCCCCTCCTTCCCTCTACTATAGTTTTGTACTTCTTCCTGTGATATAATTTGCCATTTTCTGCTTCCCCCTTTCCACACCTCCTATTACATTCCCTTCTCATACTTAAATCATATTTTTGACATGACATCATTTACTTTATGCCCGTTCCCTCTACATATATCCCTTTTATCATAATAGCTGCACAGTTCTCAAGATTAACAGGTATCATCTTCCCTTATAGGGAGGTAAACAGATTGCCCTAATTGAGTTGCAAGTTTTTGTTTTTGTTTTTTCCCCTCTGTTTACCTTTTTATGATTCTCTGGAGACCTGCATTTGAAGATCAAATTGTCTATTGAGTTCTGGTGTTTTGGTCAGGAAGCTCTGGAAATCCCTTATTTCGTTGAATGACTTTCTCCTTGCCTGAAATGTTATGCTGAACTTTGCTGGGTAGTTGATCCTTGGTTGGAGTCCCAACTCCTTTGCCTTACGGAATATTGGGTTCCAATTCTTTCAATCTTTTAATGTAGAAGCTGCAAGGTCCTGTGTGATCCTGACTGTGTGTCCTTGATATTTGAATTGTTTCTTTCTGGCTGCTTGTAGTATTTTCTCCTTCACTTGATAGCTCTGGAATTTGGCAACTATATTTCTTGGGGTTTTGAGTTTTGGATCCCTTTCCGGTGGGGAACGGTGGATTCTTTCGATGACTATTTTGCCCTCTGAGTCTAGTACTTCTGGGCAGTTTTCCTTGATGATTTCCTGGAAGATATTGTCCAGACTCTTTTCTTCATCATGGGTTTCTGGCAGGCCAATAATTCTTAAATTTTTCTCTCCTGGATCTATTTTCCAGGTCAGTTGTTTTTCCAATTAAATATTTTACATTTTCTTCTATCTTTTCATTCTTTAGATTTTGTTTGACTGATTCTTGTTGCCTCATTGAGTCATTAGTTTCTACTTGCCCAATTCTAATCTTGATCGTATTGTTTTCTTCAGTTAGCTTTCGCATCTCCTTTTCCATCTGGCCAATTTTTCCCTTTAAGGAGCTATTTTCTCCATTTAATTTTTGTACTTCTTTTTCCATTCGACCAATTTTCCCAGTTAGGTTTTGGGTTTCCTTTTCCATCTGATCAATTTTCCCTATTAGGTTTTGAGTTTCCTTTTCCATTTGATTAACTCTTCCTTTTAGGGAATTATTCTCTCCAGTTAATTTTTGAACTTCCTTTTCCATTTCTTCAATTTTCTTTTTCAGATTGATGTTCTCATCAGTGAATTCTTTTTTTATAGTTTTAAAATCATTGGCCAGTTTTTCTTTTATATCCTTCTTCAGACGTTCCAGGTAATCTAGTTGCACTTGCGAGAAATTCATAGTCCCATCTGAGGTTTCAGATGGAAGTACAGTCTCAGCTCTGACCTCTTTGGTGTTTGTGTTTTGGTCCTTATCCCCATAGAAAGATTCTATGGTTTTTTCACTTTTCGTCTGCTTTTTCCGATTCATGATGTTGGCTGAGTGTTGCAGCTTTTGGTTCTTTCAGTCAGAAGATACAGATCTTTTAAGTTGAGTTGATGTTTGTCTAGGCTAAAAGCAGGCTTTTTGTTGTTGTTGTTGTTGTTGTTGTTGTTGTTGTCTTCCAGATCAACCCTGGGGTTAGCTTGATAGGTGTGTGGGAGGTGTGGTCTGGTCTCAGGATATCTCCTCAGCTGGCCTGAGGCAAAGGCAAGGTCCGGGGATGGTGATCCCAGCTTCCCTATTGTCTTCCCTTTCCCCTGGAGGGCTGGGGCACGCCTAGAGGCTAATGCGTGTTCCCGCCCCGCCCCTCCTGGGGCTTGTCTCCCGGGCTGAGGCTTGCTTGGGTCTCAGTGCGAATTTTCTCTGCCCTGGGTCGTCTGTCCCTCCAGATAGCCTCCACCACGATGGGAAGAATCCCCCTTTGCCACTTTTCCAGCCTGTGGTGTTATGAGACCACCCGCCCCCTTCTGCTGTTCCCACTGATCCAGGATTAATCTGGGGAAGAATTTTATGGTTCCCTCACGGTCATCGGGGGGGGAGGGGAGAGCACTTACTGATCACTCCGGCATCCCAGCTCCTGGATGTTCAAGTAGTGACCCACTGAAATCCCGTCTTTAGGCTGAAGATTTCAAAGGCTGTTGCGCTGATATCGTTGGCTCGGCCTGGCTTATCTCCTGCTCCGCTGGTCTCGCCCGCCACTCTCGGGCCCCTCGGGTTGCCTCCACCCTGCCGCGCCGACCGCGCTGCGCTGTGCGCCGGGGTCTTACCCCCGCGGAACAGATCCCTCCCGTGGACCTTCCAGTCCAGCCTGGGCTCCGAATCTGTCAAAGTCCGTCTCCCACTGGAATCTACACCTCCAAAGTCTGGTCAGACTCTCCCCCCAGAGATATCCAAAGGAGTTTTTCCAGGAGCTTAGGTGAGTCGTTGCTTTCACTCCGCCATCTTGGCTCTGCCTCCATCCTTTATTTCAAAAGAAAATAAAAACAAAACATTTCTTTAACTATGTTCTCCCTGTGGTGGTATATGGCTGTGAATTATGTGATAGAACAATACCCAAAGAATAAAATTGATGGGCAAATGTGTGTGGAGTGGACATAAATAAGAAACGGTGTATTACCAGTCATGACATGTGACAGAAGTAGTATGATAGTCACTAAGGAAAAGCACTGTTAGAAAATGAGTTGAACAAGTAACATATAAATTGTTAGGGATAACTGATAAACAGCCTGAATATTCATAAACTGATATTGATATAATTTTCAAAGACCTAGAAAGAATATGGAAGGACATTAGATAAACCCACCTATACAGAATTTATGCAAAGATATACGGATAAAAGTAACAGATTGAGAAGATTTGGATGAATAGTACACTTATCAGTGAAATCATGAATTGAAAGGATTGAAATGTTCACTGTAATACTAAAATTCATCTGAACACAAATAGTCTAGTCACTTCCTTAAGAAAACCAAATGTTAGATTTAAATAAGCTTATAATAGGCATCAGTCATACTTTGCTTATGACCACATGGACCAAATATATTGTTTTATTCCATTCAGAAGAATAAAAATAAGGTTTTTGCTTAATAAAATAATGAAAAAATATAATTTATTGCTAAAATAGATGAATCTAATCAATAAACAGGGATACCAAGAAATATTGGGGAAAAGATTTTTTAAAAATCCTACATAAAAGTTGTTATCCTCTCTAACAATTATCAGGTTTTGTCAACCACAGCTTATCCTAAACCTAGTAATATGAATATAATTGATTAGAAAGTTTATTTCTATCTTTATCATGAATCTTTACTTTAAAGGTAATTCTTTCCTGGGACCCTAAAAGAAAAGACATTAGACCAACTAAAGATTAAAAAAAAAAAACAAAGAATAAACCTTTTTGTTTATTGCTGAAATCAAGTGAACTCTTTGAAATTAGACTCTCTTGTTTAATTATATAGATTATCTTGAACAAATCACTTCATATGTCTAAGCCTTAACTCTCTCAATTATAAAATGAGTCTATCAGTTTTATATTTAACATTTTTTTATTACTAAAATTATATCTCAATGAACTCCTGGCTATGAATGACCACTACGTAAAATTCTAGTGTAATGGTATTAGCCTAGCAATGAAAGGTCTCCTTCATGATTTGTAGTCTTTAAAATCTACTTATAAAAAAGCTATTTTTTTAAAATTTCATGTCATTGACCATTATTATTTTGCCAAATTTGAAGACAAGAGCATCAATAAAATGTAAAAATGATGATTTTGAAGTTTTATTGTATTACACATAGGTTTCATAAGAATTAAAAATGTGAAAAGTTAAAAATTAATAAAAATAAAGCTGAAATATATAATTTTAAGATAAATGGCCTGCTCTGAAAAAACAACTATAGCCTGAATGCTTTTACTAGTCTATATTACACACACACACATACACACACACACACACACACACACACACACATACAGATGTGTATGTCTGTGTGCGTAGTAGTGAGCATATGCAGGAGGGCTTGTTGCTCAGGTTCTTAGATCTGCTTTTCTAAATGGAAAGCAACCTTTGAAAGGTCAACAATCACTTTAATCAAACACATACACCAACAGAGAAAATACAATCAGGACCAAGAGGGCTCCCAACTGTCTGATCATAGGCAAGATATACATCATTACCAGAGAGAGAAGCACCAACATCTGGGTTTTCAAAGCCAGGGGTTTCTTAAAACTGCTGCCCAGAGTCTCATCTAGCACACAAACCTTCCAAAACCTAAGCTCCAAAGCAAAACCTCACTTCAGAGTATATATACTCTTTTTAGAACTGGAGAGTGTAGTGTCAATACAATGTTTACAAAGCCTGCAGTGGCCATGAATATCCTAGGGCAATTCTGAATCCTGAAATAGCACAGACTCTCCACATGGAAGATAGAACCAAAACATTTACTCAGACTTCAGAAAGCCAAATCCATCATAGGAACAAAAATCTATACACAAAAACAACTCAGAGGACAACACAAGTCCCAATCTTCCCCCATTCTAGGCTTCCCACAAGCCAGTTCACTTAAAGAAATCACAAACAGGTTTTGCTTAAAAAAAAATGCCCTTCTCATACTCACAGCCAGCTGTGAGTTTGCCTGAGTCCTTCAGTTCTGACTGCTCTGACCAATTTCCTCTCAGTTCTGCTCTAGCTCTGCCTCTTTCTCTTCCACCCTTCCTGTTCCACCCTTTAGCAACAGACTCCATGTAACTCAGATTCATGTGACTCAGGCTTCATGTGACCCAAGCAGGTCACATTGGCCTATTAATGAATATGAAAAATGTCTCCATTTAAATAACCATTAAAGAGGGCGTGACCCCTTGTGACCTAGTGCCTCACTAGCAATCAGCAAAAGATGTGGCTCCCCATACAAACCAAGCGTCCCCTAATCAAACCTCTCTCAATAGCCCCACCTGAGGCCTATTAATGGGCAGGGAAGATTTTTATTTTCCATTACACACACACACATACACACATATGCACACACATATATGTATGTATGTATGTATATCCCAACTTATTGACATCCTTGTAATTTCTAGGCCTTTGCCAGCACAAAAGAGAGTTACTACAAACATTTCAGAGTAGATTGCTCCTTTTTGTTGGACTTCTGGGAGATATGGTAGTCAAGGAAGCAGTAAATTGCTACAACTTTCCCATATTCAACCCCAAAACAAATTCTGGAAGAACAGAATCAGCAAAAACAGGGTGAAATAATCTTTTAGTCACCAAAACATGAAGCATCAGCAAGAAAGCTCTCTCACTTGAATGAAAGAGGAGTGTACCTAGAATGGGAAGCTTCCAAACAAGCCAGCAGCAAGCCCCACATCAGCAAACCAGTGGAATATTTTGAGCTCCAGTGTGGTGGAGCAGACAAATGCTAGCACCCTCCACATGCCTTAGAGGACCCAATCTCTAGGAACCAACAATACTTCACTCTAGCCCTGGGCAAACAGCAATATTCCAGCTGCCAAACCTCCAAGTGCTTTATTGAAACCCTGGCCAAACAGGTAGATATCTACCCTAATGGTGCCTAAGCAAACAAGCACATAGGCTGCTATGCTTCAGTACAGCCCTGACCAAACAGGAAGTATCCAGATGTTCAACTTCACATGCTTCAGTGTAGCAACTACAGAATCCAGAAACACCCTATCAGGCCTCAGAACATGCCAGACACCACCACTACCACCCTAGCTCAGCAGCAGGTAAGTTGCCAGACCCTTATGGACTTCAGTAACACCAGTCAACCCCCATTTCATCCCCAAAGCACAGCACCAGAAGGAAGGTCTCCCATGGGCCTCAGAGCAACATGAGAACAACACCAGGTGAAGAGCCAAGACCTGTAACCACTACCATAAGAGGCCAAAAATGGTGTCCCTTCTACCCTGGGAGCAGAGCTCAAATTTGAAAGAAAGCAAAAAGGCCAAAAAGAAAAGGATTAGCAGAGAATAAAAAAAGAATCTGACCATAGAAAGTGAAAAGGAAGACCAAGACACAAACTCAAATAAAGACAATAACAACAAAACATGTGTGCAAAAACATAAAGAAAAATGGGTAGTGGTCTGAAGATCTCATGTAAAAGCTCCAAAAGGAACTTGAAAATCATATAAGAGCAACAGAAGAATCACTGGAAAAATAAATGAGAGTGATAAAAGAGAATTTTGGGAAAAAAGAGTCAATAGCCTGCAAAACTGCTTAAAAAGTAGAATTGGCCAAGTAGAAAAGGAGACAGAAAAATTCAGTGAAGCAAACAACTCCTTAGAGTACAATTTGCCAAATGGAAAAGAAAGTACAAAAGCTTACTGAAGAAAAACAGATTTAACTGTTAGAAATGAGGAAGTAGAGTGATGAGACATCATGAATCAATCAAACAAATTCAAAAGAATGAAAAAAAAAACATGAAAGAAAATGTAAAATACCTCACGGGAAAAATAACTGACCTACACAATAGAACCAAGAGGGACAATACCAGAATCACTGGACTACCTGAAAGCCTTCATCAAAAGCATGACCTGCAAAGCATCTTTAAAAAATTATCAAGGAAAACTGCCCTGATGTCCTGAAACCACAGGGCAAAAGGGCATTGAAAAATGTACAATCAACTCAAGGAAGAGATCCCAAAACAAAAACAAAAAATAAAACAAAACAAAATAAAGGAACACACAAACAAACAAACAAAAAAGAATATTGTAATTAAATATCAGAACTATCAGGACAAGGAAAAACACTACAAGGAGTCAGAAAGAAACAACCCAAATATCAAGAAGCATAATCAGGATCATCCAGGACCTGGAAACGGCAGCATTAAGGGACTGGAGGTCATGGAGCATGATATTCCAAGGTCAAAAGAACTAAGAATACAAACAAGAATCACTTATCTGGGTAGAAATTAAGCATACTACATCAAGGGAGAAAATGCTCACTAGATGAAATAGAAAGATTTGAAACCCTCATGGGGAAAAGACAAGAACTGAACCAAAAATTTGACTTTTAATATCAAAACCCAAGAGAAGCATAAATGGGTAAAAAGGGAAAAGAAAACACAAGGAATTCAATAGAACTAAATTCTTTACATTGCTACAGGGAACTTAAAAATTTCATCACTAACAATTACAGATAGAAAGACTATATATAGGCAGAGGATACAGATATAAGGTGAATTTGTGAGAATGACAAAAAATTAAGAGAGGAGAAAGAGGAATAGAAAGGGTATAGAAAGGAGAGGTAGAAAGGAGTAATTATTTCACGTGAAGAGATGAGAAAGAACTATTATGATGGAGGGGAAGATGGGAAGTAGGGTGATGAGCATTGCTTGAACTTTACTCTCATTGGTATTGGCTCAAAGAGGGACAATACACATAATCCGCTGAATATGAAATTCTATCTTACTTGACAAGAAGTGGGAAGGGAGAAGATTAAGTAAAGTGGGCGACAGGGACCAACATAAGGGAGTACAGATCAGGGGAAGTGGTAGACAGACGCAAAACACTGATGAGATGAGAAAGAATGAATGGAGAGAGAGGACAAACAGGAGGAAGAATAGGATGGAGGGATATGCAAATGGGATGAACTCTCATATAAAGTGGAAGCAGAGTGCATCAAAACCCAGAATCCTACAATATGCTACTTACAAGAAACACACTTGAATTAGAGAGACACAAACAGAGTAAAGGTAAGGGGGCTGGAGAAGAATCTGTTATGTTTCAGCTGAATTTTAAAAAAAAAAAACATGGATAGCAATCCTGATCTTAGATAAAGTAAAAGCTAAAGAAGATCTAGTTAAAAGTGAGAAGGAAGAAGACTACATGTTGCTAAAAGATATCATAGACAATGGAGCAATCATATTAGAAGAGCAAGAAATAGCCTATCTGTCAGATCTATGGGGAAGGAAAAGAATTCATAACTAAACAAGAGATAGACAGAATTACAAAATATAGAAGGGTTAATTTTTAAGTATGGAATTGAAAAGCTTTTATACAAACAAAACCAATGCAACAAAGATGAGACGGAAAGTAGGAAGCTGGGAATCAATTTTTATAGAAAGTGTCTCTGATAAAGGCTGCTTTTCTCAAATACATAGAGAACTAAGACAAACTTATTAAAATACAAGCCATTCCCTAACTAATAAATGGTCAAAGGATATGAACAGGCAGTTTTCTTCTTTTTTGATGGTTAAATTTATTTTTATGTTTATTTATTTTTAGTTTTCAATATTCATTTCCATAAAATTTTGAGTTCCAAATTTTCTCCCCTTCTCTCTCCTTCATCCACCCCATAATGCCTTGTATTCTGATTACTCCTTCCATCAATATTCCATCACACCTGTCCCTTCCTTTAGCCCCTTCTCTCTTTTCTTGTAGAGCAAGCTAGGTTTCTATACTCCATTACATGTATTTCTTATTTCCCAGTTGTATGCAAAAACAATTCTCAACATTCATTCCTAATACTTTGAATTTCAACTTCTCTCCCTCCCTTCCTCCCCACCCATCTCCACTGAGAAGGCAGACAATTCAATATAGGCTGTATAAGTATAGTTTTGCAAAAGACTCCCATAATAGTCATGTTGTGTAAGAATAACTATATTTCCCTCCACCCTATCCTGTCCCCCCATTTATTCTATTCTCTCTTTTGACCTTGTGCCTCCCCAAAAGTGTTTACTTCTGATTACTCCCTTCTCCCATTTGCCTTCTCTTTTATCATCCCCCCACTTGTCCCATTCCCCCCTACCTTTCTGTAGTGCAAGACATACTTTTATACCAAAGTGAGTGAGCGTGTCATTTCCTCAAGCCATATGTGAAGAGAGTAAGCTTCTCTTTTTCCCTCTCACATCCTCCTTTTCTCTTCCACTGAAGAATCAGCTAACCAAGTACTGAAAAAAGTCTCAAGAGTTACAAATATTATCTTTTCATGTAAGAATGGAGACAGTTCAACTTTAGAAAGTCCTTTAGGTTTTCTCTTACCTGTTTACCTTTTCATGCTTCTATTGATTCTTGTGTTTGAAAGTCAAATTTTCTATTCAGTTCTGGTCTTTTCATCATGAATGCTTGAAAATCCTTTATATCATTGAATGACCTTTTTTTCCCCTAAAGTATTATAGTCAGTTTTGCTGGGTAGGTGATTCTTGATTTTAATACCAGTTCTTTTGACTTCTGGAATATCATATTCCAAGTCTTTCGATACCTTAATGTAGAAGCTGCCAGATCCTGTGTTTTCCTGATTGTATTTACACAATACTCAAACTATTTCTTTCTGGCTACTTACAATATTTTCTCCTTGACCTGGAAATTCTGGAATTTGGCTACAATATTTCTCTTTTTTGATCTCTTTCTGAAGGTGATCTGTGGATTCTTTTGATATTTATTTTGCCCTGTGCTTCTAGAATATCAGGGCAGTTTTTCTCTTTTTTTGATCATGGCTTACAGGTATTCCTATAGTTTTTAAATTGTCTCTCCTGGATTTATTTTCCAGTTCAGTTGTTTTTCCAATGAAATCTTTCACATTATCTTCTATTTTTTCATTCTTTCAATTTGGTTTTGTAATTTCTCAATTTCTCATAAAGTTATTAGCTTCCATCTGTTCCATTCTAATTTTTAAAACTATTTCCTTTTGCACCTTTTTTCCCATTTGTCTAATTCTGCTTTTTAAAGCATTCTTCTCTTCATTGGCTTTTTGGACCTCTTTTGCACATTGAGTTAACCCATTTTTAAAGGTGTTATTTTCTTCAGCATATTTTTTGGGTCTTCTTTAGCAAGTTGTTGACTTGCTTTTCATGATTTTCTTGCATTGCTCTCATTTCTCCTCCCAATTTTTCTTCCATGTCTCTTGCCTGATTTTCAAAATCCTTTCTGAGCTCTTCTATGGCCTGACACTATTGCATATTTATTTTGGAGGTTTTGGATCCAGAAGCCTTGACTTCCTCTGATGTTATACTTTGTTCTTCTTCAACCTGAAAGGATGGAAGAAAATACCTCTTCACCAAGAAAATAACCTTCTATAGTCTTATTTTTTTCTCCCTTTTTTGGGTATTTTCCCAGCCAGTTGCTTGACTTTTGAGATCTTTGTTGAGAGGAAGGTATTTTCTGGGGACCTGTAACTTCTCAGTTCCTCTAAGGTGGCACAGTCAAGGGAGAGGTGTTTACTCCTTTCCTGGCCTACACACTGGTCTGAAAGCAACAAAAAACTTTTCTGCCCAGAATCTGCAATTTAGTTTCCTCTCCAGAGCCTCCACCAGCTCCACTGCCAGTGCTCTTCCTCTCCCCTGGGTGGAGCTCAGAACTGAGAATCACATCAGTGGCTCAATTCCCTCAGGGGCTGCCACTCTGTGCTGTGATTCAATCAGCCCTTCAATTCCTCCAGGGACTCTACGTGGAGTACTCTGAAAATGGCAGCTGCCAGAGCCCTCCTACTGATGTTTGAAGGAGTCTGTGGCATTTGTGGAGTGAAAAATCTTGGCACTGCTGCCAATGCCAACCTGAATCCTGTTCTGGGTCCTGTCCCTGCTTTTCCACATTGCTCTGTGCTCCAAGCTTATCTGGTCTGCACTCCTCATGCCGAACATACAGTTTTCAGATGAAGAAATCAAAGATATTTATGGGAATCTGAAGAGGTGCTCTAGATCACTTTTGACTAGAGAAATGGAAATTAAAACAACGCTGAAATAGCACATCACATAAATTAGATTGGCTTGTATGATGGAAAAGGAAAACGTAAGTGCTGGAGAAGATGTAGGAAAACTGGGACACTGATACACTGCTGTTGGAGTTGAGAACTGATCCAAACATTCTGGAGAGCAATTTGGAACTGTACATACTCTTTTATCCAGCAATATCACTACTAAATCTGTATTCCAAAAAACATCATAAAAAAGTGGAAAAATATTTATAGCAGATCTTTTCATACTGGCAAAATGCTGGAAATCAAGGTGATCCCCACCAGTTGGGGAATAGATTAACAATCAGTGGTATATCAATGTTATCTAATACTATTATGCTATAAGGAATGATAAACATGGAAATTTTGGAAAATCTAGAAAGATTTGTACATATTGATGCAAAATGCAATGGGTAGAATCAGTAAAATGTTGTACATGCATTGGCAGCATTGTGTCATGATAAACTATGATTCACTCAGCTCTTCTCAGCAACACAATGATCCAGGACAAGAACAAAGAACTCACAAAGGAAAATGTCATCCATATCCAGATAAATAAGTGATGGACTCAGAATGTAAACCAAAACATATTTTTTCACTTTCGTAATTCATTTTCATGCTTTTATTTCCTCAGGATCTGTTACTTTTTCTACAACTGGGATAAATATGGGAATATGTTTTACATAACACATGTATAAACTTTATCAAACCATCTACCATTTTTAGAAAAGCGAAAAGAAGAGATTAAGGGAGAAAAATTTGGAAACTGAAATCTTATAAAAACAAATGCTAAAACTTTTTCTTAATATGTAATTGGGGAAAAATTTTTAAAAAAGAACAAAAGGAAGAGCATAAAGGTTCTTTTCTTTTTTCCTTAATCATTTTTGGAAATAGACCACATAGTGGTATTGCTGGGTCAAAGGATAGAGACGCCTTTATAAGTTTTGGGACATAATTCTAGGTGACTCTAAAAATGCTTGAATCATTTTGCAATTCCATAATCAATGAGTTAATGTCCCAGTTTCTACACATCCTCACCAACATGTCACTTTCCCCTTCAATCATTTTAGTCAATGTGGTAGGTGTGAAATTATAATTCAAGGATATTTTTAATCTGCATTTCTCTAATCAGTAATGATTTAGAGCATTGTGAAGTTCTTGAAGATATCTATATCCATTAAAAATAAAATCCATCTATATAGGCAAGTTTTTTTAAAGAATGCTGTTGCTTGTTCATTTAGCAAATTCCAACATGAGATGATCAAGAACTGAAGAGCAATTTATTTGGTTGACCTTGACTTAAATTACATAATCTACTTTATCTCATTTAACACTTTTATTTTTCTTATCCAGACCAATTATTTCATCAGTACAGGGAATTACCTGAATGAAAACCTCTTATAAAAATGAAGATTAGCAACTTGTCTGTAATTTGTAATAACAGAGAGTTGAAATATCAGTTAACTTGTCTGTGGTCACATAGCCAGGCTCAGAATTAGAACTGAAACCTAGGTCTTCATGGCGCTAAAGCCCATCTTCTACCCTTTATTCCAGTGACATCAAACTCATATAAAAACAGGGGTCATTTAGTTAAGCATAAAGATCCCTGTGGGCTCATATTGATCCAGAAAACTACATATTAAAATTACTTACATTTTACTTTATTTGCTTTGATAAATATTTCCCAATTTTATTTTAAACTAGTTTAGGGCAGAGGATGTATGCAACATGTAGTCATTTGTTTGACACTTCTACTCTATACCAGCTTCTGTCCATTACCTTACTTTGATAAAAAGGGTTATGATTCAACCAATTCAGTCTCTGCTGCCTCAAAAAGTATATATTCTAAGAACTATTGGCACTACTATTGTCTCAAAAACAAGAACTTATTTGTTCTTAACCCTTGAGAACCAATCTGAAAAGAGGACACAGGATGGACATAAACACGAGAATTAATTTATACAGAAACATGAGAATTAATTTATTTTATGTAGGTTGCTCCCTCATTTTGCTCTGTGACTTATCCTTCTTTTGAAAACCACTGAGTTGACAAGTAAAGCAAGATGGATCTTAGAATTGATAGTCTGAGTGATATTTTGCAAAACGATAATGCAAAGATATTTTCACAACTTCCCCAAATCATGGTTTATAGAGTTAATCAATCACAAGTTTTATGATAGGCCAGTATATTCAACTCAATAGCTGTGTCAGTGAAATTGTCCGAATACACAAAAACTCAGCCCAGATAATGTACCCAAACCTACATCAAATTACAGAGACAGAACTAACCATATGCTTAATATACTACTGAATAATTCCCAGGTTTCCAACAGAAGTTTTTAAATGCTGTGGGGAAAATATTCAAAAATATTCAAGCAACAGATGTAGATAGGAATTGTGCCTTCCAAAATATGTATAATGGATCAGAAGACTTTCAGTCAAGGGCAATTGAATTTAACATGTTATGCTGAATGTGCTCAATAACATTGATCTTTGGAGACTACCAATAACCTCTGCAAATGTCACCGGCATCCCAGAACCTAAATGCTTATGCTTTGTTTCTAGACACTTAAAAATATTACTCTTCTATGCTTAAGAAACAAAACGTGCTTGTCTCCCCTATCCCCAACTCATGCATACCAACACATAACACTCCCAGGCACAGATGCACATTGATACACATACTGCAGTACTCATATATACACATACACACTCATACACATACACACACATACATATCATAACAGCAATTTAACAATGTTAACTGTTTCTTTCTGAACTTCCAGAACTAACACTGCTCTAAAGAAAGGGAGTTACAGATGGTTTAGGAAATTCAAAACAGGCTTTTTTCTAATTTAGATCAAGATCTTGGCCAGTTAAAATGTATAAATGTATATCACTGGATAGATATCTTTCCCCCCACACATGCCTGAGTCAATAATTTAACACCAAGGACTCACCTAAGCTCCTGGACAAACTCCTCTGGATATCTCTGAAAGGAGAATCTGACCAGACATTGGAGGTGTAGAATCCAGTGGGTGACAGACTTTGACAGATTCGGAGCCCAGGTTAGACTGGAAGGTCCACGGGAAGGATCTGTTCCACGGGGGTAAGACCCCAGCGCACAGCGCAGCGCGGTCAGCACAGCAGGGCGGAAGGGACCTGAGAAGCCCGAGAGTGGCGGGCGAAAACAGCAGAGCAGGAGACAAGCCAAACCGAGCTGGTGAGAGCCGCTGAGCGCCAGATATCAACGCAGCAGCCCTTGAAACCTTCAGCCTGAAGACTAAACTTCGGTAAGTCACCTACTTGAACTTCCAGGAGCTAGGATGGCGGAGTGATCAGTAAATGCTCTCTCCTCCCCCATGATGACCGTGAAAGAACCATAAAATTCTTCCCCAGATTAATCCTGGATCAGCGGGAACAGCAGAAGGGGGCAAATAGTCTCATAACACCAGAGGCTAGAAAAATAGCAAAGGGGAATTCTTCCTACTGTGGCAGAGGCGATCTGGAAGGACAGATGACCCAGGGCAGAGAAAATTTGCACTGAGACCCAGACAAGCCTAAGAGCCGGGAGACAAGCCCCAGGAGGGGCGGGAACACGCAGTAGCTTCTAGGGGTACCCCAGCCCTCCAGGGGAAAAGGGAAGACAATAGGGAAGCTGGGATCACCATCCCCTGACCTTGCCTTTGCCTCAGGTCAGCTGAGGAGATCTCCTGAGACCAGACCACCCTTCCCACACACCTAACAAGCTAACCCCAGGGTTGATCTGGGAAACAACAACAACAAAAAAAAAAGCTTGCTTTTAGCCTAGACACACATCAGCTCAACTTAAAAGATCTGTATCTTCTGACTGAAAGAACCAGAAGCTACAACACTCAGCCAAAATCATGAATTGGAAAAAGCAGACGAAAAGTGAAAAAACCATAGAATCTTTCTATGGGGATAAGGACCAAAACACAAACACCAAAGAGGTAAGAGCTGAGACTGTACTTCCATCTGAAACCTCAGATGGGACTATGAATTTCTCGCAAGCACAACTAGATTACCTGGAACATCTGAAGAAGGATATAAAAGAAAAACTGGCCAATGATTTTAAAATTATAAAAAAAGAATTCACTGATGAGAACATCACTCTGAAAAGGAAAATTGAAGAAATGGAAAAGGAAGTTCAAAAATTAACTGGAGAGAATAATTCCCTAAAAGGAAGAGTTAATCAAACGGAAAAGGAAACCCAAAACCTAATTGGGAAAATTGGTCGAATGGAAAAAGAAGTACAAAAATTAAATGGAGAAAATTGCTCCTTAAAGGGAAAAATTGGTCAGATGGAAAAGGAGATGCAAAAGCTGACTGAAGAAAACAATACGATGAAGATTAGAATTGGGCAAGTAGAAACTAATGACTCAATGAGGCAACAAGAATCAGTCAAACAAAATCTAAAGAATGAAAAGATAGAAGAAAATGTAAAATATTTAATTGGAAAAACAACTGACCTGGAAAATAGATCCAGGAGAGAAAATTTAAGAATTATTGGCCTGCCAGAAACCCATGATGAAGAAAAGAGTCTGGACAATATCTTCCAGGAAATCATCAAGGAAAACTGCCCAGAAGTACTAGACTCAGAGGGCAAAATAGTCATCGAAAGTATCCACCTTTCCCCTCCCGAAAGGGATCCCAAACTCAAAACTCCAAGAAATATAGTTGCCAAATTCCAGAGCTATCAAGTGAAGGAGAAAATACTACAAGCAGCCATAAAGAAACAATTCAAATATCAAGGACACACAGTCAGGATCACATAGGACCTTGCAGCTTCTACATTAAAAGATTGAAAGAATTGGAACCCAATATTCCATAAGGCAAAGGAGTTGGGACTTCAACCAAGGATCAACTACCCAGCAAAGTTCAGCATAACATTTCAGGCAAGGAGAAAGTCATTCAACGAAATAAGGGATTTCCAGAGCTTCCTGACCAAAACATCAGAACTCAATAGACAATTTGATCTTAAAATGCAAGTCTCCAGAGAATCATAAAAAGGTAAACAGAGGGGAAAAAACACAAACAAAAACTTGCTACTCAATTAGGGCAAACTGTTTACCTCCCTATAAGGGAAGATGATGCCTCTTAATTTTGAGAACTGTGCAGCTATTATGATAAAAGGGATATATGTAGAGGGAACAGGCATAAAGTAAATGATGTCATGTCAAAAATGTGATTTAAGTATGAGAAGGGAATGTAATAGGAGGTGTGAAAAGGGGGAAGCAGAAAATGGCAAATTATATCACAGGAAGAAGTACAAAACTATAGTAGAGGGAAGGAGGGGAGGGAGATGAGCATTGTTTGAGAGGTACTCTCATCTGATTTGTTCAAAGGAGGGAACAATAATCTTAAGTAGATAATCCTAACTAGCTCTATAGGTAGTAGGAGGGGAAGGGGGAAGAAAGGGGAGAGTGGCTAAAAGGGAGGAAAGAAGCAATAAGAGTAAAGGGGAGTAAAAGGGAGGGGGGTTAAAAGAAGGAGGGGAAGGCTGCAGGAGGAGGGGGAGAAAAGTGAATACTATTGAGGAGGGGAAGGGAGACGGGAGAGCTAAAAGCACAAATGGTGGGAAAGAGGTTAGAGGGAAATACACAGATTGTAATCATAACTGTGAATGTGAATGGAATGAACTCTCCCATAAAACGGAGACGGATAGCAGAATTGATTAAAAGCCATAATCCAACAATATGCTGCTTACAAGAAACACATTTGAAACGGGGGGATAGACATAGGATAAAGGTCAAAGGATGGAGCAGAATATATTGTGCTTCAGCTCATGTAAGAAAGGCAGGAGTAGCAATCCTAATCTCAGACAAAGCAAAAGCAGAAATAGATGTAATCAAAAGGGATAAGGATGGAAACTATATCCTGCTAAAAGGCACCATAGACAATGAAGCAATATCATTGCTAAACATGTATGCTCTAAGTGGTATAGCATCCACATTCTTAGAGGAGAGGTTGGGGGAGTTGAAGAAAGAAATTGATAGCAAAACTATACTAGTGGGGGACCTCAACCTCCCCCTCTCTGAACTCGATAAATCCAACCTCAAAATAAACAAGAAAGAGGTTAAGGAGGTAAATAAAACTCTGGATAAGGTAGATATGATAGATCTTTGGAGAAAATTAAATGGGAATAGACAGGAATATACCTTTTTCTCAGCGGTACATGGAACATTTACAAAAATTGACCATGTACTAGGACATAAAAATCTCACAATCCAGTGCAGAAAGGTAGAGATAATCAATGCATCCTTTTCAGATCATAATGCATTAAAAATTACATGTATTAAAAGGCCATGGAAAGAGAAACCAAAAATCAATTGGAAACTAAATACTAATTCTAAAGAAGGGTTGGGTTAAAGAAGAAATCATAGAAACAATCAACAATTTCATTCAAGAAAATGACAATAGTGAGACAACATACCAAAACTTATGGGATACTGCAAAAGCAGTTATTAGGGGAAGTTTTATATCTTTGAATGCTTACATAAATAAAATAGAGAAAGAGGAGATCAATGACTTAGTCTTGCAGTTGAAAAAGCTAGAAAAAGAACAAATTGAATATCCCCAAGAAAATACCAAATTAGAAATACTGAAAACCAAAAGAGAGATTAATAAAATTGAAATTAAGAAAACTATTGAATTAATAAATAAAACCAATAGTTGGTTTTATGAAAAAACTAATAAAATTGAAAAACCTTTGGTCAATCTGATTAAAAAAGAAAGAAGAAAACCAAATTACTAATATTAAAAATGAAAGGGGTGAACTCACCTCCAATGAGGAGGAAATTAAAACAATAATTAGAAACTACTTTGCCCAACTTTATGCCCACAAATTCGATAACCTAAATGAGATGGATGAATATTTTAAAAAATACAAATTGCCCAGATTAACAGAAGAGGAAGTTGAATACTTAAACAACTACATCTCAGAAAAAGAAATTGAACAAGCCATCAATGAACTGCCTAGGAAAAAATCTCCAGGGCCAGATGGATTCACAAGTGAATTCTATCAAACATTTAAAGAACAGTTAATTCCAATACTACATACACTACTTTTGAAAATTGGGGAAGAACGAGTCCTCCCAAATTCTTTCTATGATACAAATATGGTTTTGATACCCAAACCAGGAAGAGACAAAACAAAGAAAGAAAATTATAGACCAATTTCCCTAATGAATATAGATGCAAAAATTTTAAATAAGATTCTAGCAAAACGAATACAGCATCTTATCACGAGATTAATACATTATGATCAGGTAGGATTCATACCAGGACTACAGGGCTGGTTCAATATTGGGAAAACTATTAGCATTATCGATCACATCAACAACAAAGCTAACAAAAACCACATGATTATCTTAATAGATGCAGAAAAAGCTTTTGACAAAATACAACACCCATTCCTACTAAAAACACTGGAGAACATAGGAATAAAGGGAACTTTCCAGAAAATAATAAGCAATATCTATCTAAAACCTTCAGCAAGCATTATATGCAATGGGGATAAGCTAGATGCATTCCCAATAAGATCAGGGGTGAAACAAGGTTGTCCATTATCACCACTATTATTCAATATGGTACTAGAAATGTAAGCTGTAGCAATTAGACAAGATAAAGATATTCAAGGAATAAGAATAGCCAAAGAAGAAACTAAGTTATCACTCTTTGCAGATGATATGATGATTTACCTAGAGAATCCCAGAGATTCAAGTAAAAAATTACTTGAATTAATAAACAACTTTGGCAAAGTTGCAGGTTACAAAATAAACCCACACAAATCTTCTGCGTTCCTATATATTAGCAACAAAGTCCAACAGCAAGAGATAGAAAGAGAAATCCCATTTAAAGCTAGGGTAGACAGTATAAAATACTTAGGAGTCTACCTGCCAAAACAAACCCAGGGATTATATGAACACAATTACAAGACACTTTTTGCACAAATAAAGTCAGATTTAAGTAAGTGGAAAAACATTAGTTGCTCATGGGTAGGCCGTGCTAATATAATAAAAATGACAATTCTACCCAAATTAATATACTTATTTAGTGCCATACCAATTAAACTATCTGACAACTACTTTCTAGAGCTGGATAAAATAATATCAAAATTCATTTGGAAAAACAAAAGGTCCAGAATTTCAAAGGGACTAATGAAAAGAAATGCTTGGGAAGGTGGCCTAGCGCTATCAGACCTCAAACTCTACTATAAAGCAGCAATTATCAAAACCACTTGGTATTGGCTAAGAAACAGAGAGGCAGACAAGTGGAATAGACTTGGCACTCAAGATGCAGTAGGCAAGCAATATAGCAACCTTCTGTTTGATAAACCCAAGGACCCCAGCTTCTGGGATAAGAACTCATTGTTTGACAAAAATTGCTGGGAAAACTGGATAACAGTGTGGCAGAAATTAGGCATAGAACCATACCTGACACCGTACACAAGAATAAAGTCCAAATGGGTACATGATTTAGGTATAAAGATTGATACCATGAATAAACTGGAGAAGCAAGGAATAGTGTATTTATCAGATCTATGGAGAAGGGAAGAATTCTTTACTAAAGGAGAGATAAAATGCATTATGAAATGCAAAATGGATAACTTTGATTACAGTAAACTGAGAAGTTTTTGCACAACCAAACCCAATGCAACCAAAATCCGGAGGGATGTAGTAAATTGGGAAAGAAGTTTTACAGCTAAGCTCGGGGATAAAGGCCTCATTTCTAGAACATATAGAGAACTGACCCAAATGTATAATCATATAAGTCATTCCCCAATTGATAAATGGTCAAAGGATATGAACAGGCAATTTTCAGAGGAAGAAATTGAAGCTATCCATAATCATATGAAAAAATGATGTTAATCACTATTGATTAGAGAGATGCAAATCAAAACAACTCTGAGGTACCACATCACACCTATAAGATTGGCAAACATGACAGAACAAGAAAATGATAAATGCTGGAGAGGATGTGGGAGAGTTGGAACACTAATTCATTGTTGGTGGAGCTGCGAGCGCATCCAACCATTCTGGAGAGCAATTTGGAACTATGCCCAAAGGGCTACAAAAATGTGCATACCCTTTGACCCAGCAATATCGCTACTGGGACTATATCCCCAAGAGATCATAAAAATGGGAAAGGGTCCCACATGTACAAAAATATTTATAGCAGCACTCTATGTAGTTGCCAAAAACTGGAAGTCAAGGGGATGTGCATCAATTGGGGAATGGCTGAATAAATTATGGTATATGAGTGTAATGGAGTACTATTGTGCCATAAGACATGATGAACAAGAAGAATTCAGAGAGGCCTGGAAGGACTTATATGACCTGATGCTGAATGAAGGAGCAGAACCAGGAGAACTTTGTGCAGAGCAACGACCACAGTGTGTGAGAGTTTTTTCTGGTAGACTTGGATTTTTGTAATAACACAAAAACTTCTTATAAAAAAAAAAAAATCCCAAAGGTGGTTCTCAAGGCAAAATGCCTTCCACACTCAGAGACAGAAATATGGAAGTCACTCACAAAATGTAGCAGATCATGTTTGTGTATGTGTATGTGTTTGTGTATCATGTTCTGATTTGTTATACGATTTCTTTCATTTATCTTAGTCTGACTACATAGCATGTATATAGTGAAAATATACTCAATAGGAAAGTATAAGTAGAATCTATACAGAATTGTATGCAGTCGTGGGGAGGGGGGGGGTAGTGGGGGGTAGGTGGGGGGGATAAAATCACAATTGTATGGCAGTGATTGTTAAACATTAAAAAATAAAAAAATATAAAAAAAATAATTTAACACCAAATTTGAGGGAGAGATTGGAAAGCATTTATAGGGAAGCACAGATAACTGTGCTAAGAACTAAGAAGATGCAGCATTATATTTTTTTCTGGATAAAGGCATAATGTGACAATTTAATATATATAGAAGAAAGAACATTAGTTGGCTAAAATGAAACCATTGCCAAAGTCGAAGCATTGAGATAAAATATGGTGATCTCTGACAACACTTACCATAGGATTAGTATTTCATAAGATTTAAAGTTCCAAAAAAAGAAATCTCACCAATAACTTATTTGAATCCTCTCAGTTTGTTATATTTTTGTACTGTGATACCAAAAAAAGGCTATTTCTTTGTGAGATGTGAAAAATAGTATTTATATTGGCTATGCAAATCAGCTTACAAGAAGACCAGACTCTAACACCCAGGAAAATCCAATAGTTTTCTATACTTGAATGAATATTTTTGATTAAACCTGGGAAAAGTCTTCCTATTAGAATATTTTATGCACTGCTCATCAGATTAAAGTGCCATTGGGATCTTCCCAGAGGGCTGCGTGCACTTTGTCAATACTGTGCTCAGGAAGCATTTCTGTTGGAAGGATTGTTGAAATATACACTGCTGTCAAGGTCATCATATCTTTGCTAGAAAACTGATATATGCATTTTCCTGCCTGTGGTGTGTAAAGCAGACTAAGTATAAGTGTTCGTTCTTGGAAGCATATTTTTCTTTCCTTCTTCAAAACTCTTCCATATTCTACACTGTGTTTTACATATAATAAAAAAGTTCTTAAAATCAAACAAACTTTATAGCCCCTAGACAAAAGGTAAGTATTATCACTTACTTGGTCTCCTGGCTATTGGGTGTAGGGAAAGCACACATTTAAGATCTGCAATTTAATTTCACTTCCTGTTTCAGTGTTTTCAGTGAATTTCCTCATTATGCTCAATTTTCACATTATACACTTTGCCAGAGTCGGGTCCTAGTTTTACTGCATGAAATTTAGTACCAGTGACATATTTAATTAATATTTGTACAGCACTTTGGGATTCTCAGATGAAAAGTGTTGTAAGCATAATGTTTATTACCATTATTAATTTTAGCTTGTTTCTTGCAAAGGAAAACAAATCTTTAAATCTTCAGTATTAAGTCATAGCATAATCAACAGGAGATAAGTGCCACTTTACTTGACTTTATCCAAACTAGCAAGAGTAGGGTGAAACCAAAGATGGATATAACAGGGTAGAAAGTTTATGGATCTAAAGCTACTACTACTGCTACTACTACTATTACTACTACTACTACTACTACTACTAGTAGTACTACTACTTCTACTACTGCTACTGCTACCAAAACTCAGATCTAAAAATGTTCAAGACTGACTATAATGGCAAGTAAAATAGGAACTTTTGGTGGTTTTGTTTTACTAAAAGTGCCTCTGATTGAATAATATGATTAAGGAGGGTCTTTACCACTCATTGATGGAAAGCTTGATTAAGGGAGTTGTTCTGTAGGAGGGTGCCAAGTACCTTTTCTTTTTTCTATTGAGGCACTGGGTCACAGGGCTATGCCTTCTGGCTCTAAAAAGCATATTAATACTCGAGGGTGAGGTTTTACTTTGGGGCTTACTGATGGGAAGTGTTTCTTTGGCCAGAAAGACTCCAGGAAGCCACCAAGGAGAGGATACATATCACTACCACGTTCCTCCCCCCAAAATATCAGAAATTGATGCTTCCCTCTCTGGTAACTGTATGTATGTAATGGTCAGACATTTTGGAAGCATGCCTGTTGACGTTTGATTTTTCTCTATTTTCTCTGAATTTTTAATTTTGATTTTCTCTGATACCTGTACTTGATTAAAGTGATTGCTAACCCCTTGAAAGTTGTTTTCCTCTTATGAATGCAGATCTAAGAACCTGTGATAGCAGGTCCCCCTGTGTATGTTGGGGTGCTTACTGTTACACCTATTGCAGAAAATCACTTAATTTTTGAATATCCTGAAAAACTCTCTAAAATTATACTTTGCAATTCAATTGCTGATCTCCAAGAGTAGAGTTTATATTCTAGAATTTCCCTTCACTGATGAAATAGTATGTCTGGATCCCCACTACTCCTTCTGCCAAAAATAAATAGAATAGAATATACCATCTTAAGTAGGTTCCCCATAACTGTAGGACATGGTAAAAAAAAAATGTAATTCACTACATGCAGAAAATATTTCATAGGGAAAGGTACATGCATTAGTTTCTGAGGTCCCTTCCACTCAGAAAATCTTAGATTTACTTTTTTTTTAGTGTAATCAACAATAACACATTTAATAATATTAACTTTCATATTTTAATTGGGAAGAAAAATAAAAAGAAATGTTGCTCAAGGGAAAAAGTATAATTATTTTTAAAAATTTTAAATCTAGACTCTCATACTATCTGATTCAGCAGCATTCAGATGAATCTCTAGATTAATAAGTATTTCTTAGTTGGTGTATAATTTTAAACATGAATGTAAGCATAAATTTGTGTATTTGATCCTTCCAAGAAATTTAAGTGCTTAGTATATACAAACCATGGTTTCAAATTATTGTTTGAGTGTACTTGCAGAAAACAAATCAAATTTGATTTTGTCCAATAAAATCAGACAGTCCAGCAGGAAAGATTTTTTTTGGAAAAACAGCTCATAAATAACTATAATACATAATAGAAATACAAATTACATAATAGAGTTACAATTGATATATATGAAAATTCCAAGGAGGAAGATAGAATTTGCAGATAAAGGCAATTTAAGGACAGTCTTATTGAGGAGTGGAGCATTCAGGATAGAACTTGAAGGATGGATGGCCTTTTAGTAAGCAGAGAAGAATGTAGGGAGAAGAAAGTATATCCCAGGGAAAAGGATAAGAAATGGCACAAATCAATTTTTCTGTAGTTGAGCTATAATTTAAGTAGGAAGGTCCCTGAAATTCTATCTATATTTCTGTTCAGTCACCTTAAAAAAAAAGTATTGTTTCCTTCTGATATTAAGTCACGGTAATTTTCTAAGGAAAATTTCAAGTTAGAGAGAAAAGAGAATGAGGCATATGCTCAGTGCAAAAGTAAGCTTCTGGACTTTACAGATTGTGAGTCAGAGAAGCCTCAGACTAGCCTGAAAAGGAAGATCGGAATCACACTGTAGAAATTTTTAAATGTCAGATTAAGAAGGT